>NC_134703.1:6299887-6639887 GCF_043290135.1 Rhipicephalus microplus | reverse complement strand
CACGAGGCGTCGGTCACGTAGATTCTTTGCCCCTGCCAACCCTTACTGCTTAGCTTCCAGCGCTTTCGTCGGGACGAGAGAAGAGATAAAGCAATTGCAGCATGCGACAGACCTTAAACTCCACTCGCACTGTACGGATTCTTAAAATTTTCGCGGCATTTAATTCGTGAGACAATAAGCTCTTCTAGTGAATTCATTCTATGGTTACTTAAAAAAGTGTTTCAGGGCCCCTCTAACGCATTTTGTTCGACGGGTGTCATGACGAAAACGAGCCCATTCGGCGATTTCTAGGCGTATATGAGAGGCCTCTAACTACGTCGAAAAAGGCCAGAGTAGTGCAGCCATAGCCGCTCAAAACACACAGGAACTTTCAAACAGCTCTAAAAATGGACAACTATGTCCATCTAGTGAAAAACATATCATGTATGTACCTGTATGTGCCATTCGCGCACACGCGCTGGTACAATATACCGTGTGCGTGCGTGCGTGTGTATGTAACAAACATAATAATAAATTAACGGTTGAAGGGTGCACTAGGGGCCGGATTTCGCTGTCGCGTACAACTATTAAAGTTGAAGCTTAAAGGTCTCCCCATTTTTCTATGCATAGCTCTTGTAAAAACCTTCAAAAACTTTTCCTAGCCGCATTTAAAGTTTGCAGTGTTCCAGCATCGAATGTGACATCTGCGCACAGGCCACGAGTGCAAGAAAACTTACAAAAGCGGTTCGCATTCCCAACTTCTCCTGTTGAGCATAAACTTTGTGTACGTCAGCCTTATGCGGGACCCATAAGGTTCTTATTGTAATCGCAGTTATATAAATGGAGCCATTAGAGACAGAAACTGCGAACTGAAATCAAAAGGGCGCCGTCACGAGAGCTGGCGCGCGCTATGTCGACAGACAACAGTATTGGGTCATTTACTGATGAATTTTACTACAACGGCTTTGCGTTAAAACGGCAGACAGCATCAAAGGGTAGCGACTGTTCTCCCTTAGCACCTAGATTTTTTTTTAGTTACGCCTTATAAAAAAAGAGGCAGCCGTGAAGCGTGTCTTTTAGCTCCACTAACGTCATCGGCTATTTATTGGGCTGACTGTTTCATACTAACAATTTGATTACAATAATACGCGGACGATTAGTCTATATATTGTACAGCATGGTTACTTACACTATTTACAATTGCAGCGTTAGAGAGCCAAGAATCTATGCTCATTCTTTTTCGAAAGGTCTCTGTCATTACCTCTTCTTCAGCCACTGAGTCACTCCATACCGACCACTACCTCTCCCTTTATTTTCAGCCGCACAGTTCGGTGTTGAAATGAGCACTATGTGGTCCAGCGAGGGGCAGTCATTTCATACGCAAATGTATACGCAAGACTCACCCAGCCTTTTGTGTAGTTTTTGTGATGGACTGTGACACACTCCGGCATTACACGTTGACAAGCCGAGACCTAAAGGTGCTTCGTCACGTTGTGTTTCCGCCACGATTGCGTCACAAATTTCGTCAACCTTGTATCCTCATGATGACTTGATATTATTACGTCAAGTTGACTTTATGAGATATCGTGACTACATGACACACCAATACAACATGAGCTGCCGACAAGCCGAGCCTATGAGGTGCTTCTCGCCTAGAAGTAGGCGCTATCCTTACTTCGAACAACAATCCCATTAGTTGTTGTCGCATGCGTAGATTCGCTCTCGCAGTGTAGCCGTGTTTTGTCTTCTTTCAGAAAGAAGCTTTCTCTAAGGTTTTCAGTTCTTGCAAAAAAAAAGAAAAGCGTACGCAAATCTACCCACGGATAAGATAGATTAAGCGCAGAACTTTTCACAGAAGCCATTGAGTCGTGGGGACCTTCATTTCAGCCTGAGTATGAGACATTCTTGACTGTCATTCTACTTCAGCCTGATGCGAGCTACTTTTCAACCGTCTTGTTTTTTCTGAGTTAAGGCAACCTCGAATGTTCGTACCTCCGGAAGCTGGTGTCTTCGTCGATCTCGAGAAAGTGTCCACGCACCAGTGTGAAACAGTCGTAAATCACGAACCGGTCGATAGGCGAGCTTGCAGGCTATACCATATAGGCCGCACATTGAACGTGATGTTTTTTTTTGTCCGCCTTGTGTACGAATAGAACGTCTTTGGCAAGATCTTCGAAGACGCTAATGGATTCCGAGTAGCCATTCACCAAGGGCATAACTCTGAGAAATACTTCTCTTCTGGGCCCGCAGATAATTTTAAAGAAACTCAAGGCAGTTGTAAGAAACAAAAATGTATATAGGTTATATCGCCAATAAAAAAAAGTTTTCGTTGTCATATACGCATGCGTTTTTGATGTGCTCCTGTGCACTTCACATGCGCTAAAACAACTGCGGTACGTTTGTGCAATGCGCAAATTTCGCAAAGCAGGCTTTTCTATAAATTGGAGACATGGAGGCATTGGTTTGGACTAATGAGCGGTGTGATCAGTGGCACATTTGCTAGCCTACACCGACCGAGCTCTGTCTGCCACGGCGCTGTGGTGGTTAAGTTGATTGGCTGCGCGTTCAATCCTGGCAACAGTGGTCGTACTTCGATGAAGGCGAAATCGTGGAAACCTGTGCACTGTTCAGTGTCAGTTCACGTTAAAAAAAAAAACACCAAATGATCAAAATTTCTGAAGCCATGCTTTTGTGACGTTAACCATTAACTATTATTAACAAAATTAAGTTCCAAAAGTGTGAGCACAAAAGACACCTTTTACAATGTGCACATGTAGTACTAATATGTGACCACCACTATCTGTGCGTCCAAGTTAAATTACACTTTCACAACAAAAACTTAGAGGAACCTTGAGCTTTGCTATCTAGAGTAGAGTGCGATAGCGTAATCGGGCCCAATCACATTGCCTTCACCCCAACTTCGTTTCTTGGTGCATGCCTCAACCCTGCCTTAACGAAACGAACCATTGTGTGAGTAGCATTGGCCGTTTTAAAGCATGCCTATCGCAAGTACAGCTGTTAAGTGCCCACTACGCCATAATGATTCCTTTTGCGAATCAGCCAAGCGCCCATCACGTGTCCCTAAGGCAACACGTGAATCTACGCAGCTGTTCTTTTTGTTGATGCTTTTGCTTATGATTATGAGTAACTATGCCCGAGTGCTATGTAATGAATGAGTATTCAAAACAACTCACTGCGGTTGACCTGTTTGACACCAGGAGCGCTTCGACACTTCTGCCACGCAAACCTACATGCGTTAAAAAGACTCCTTACTCTATATGACATTCAAAATTTTATTTTTAATTTTTTTAAAGCAGTTACAAGCAATACCTTGGCTCTGTGGTACAACAGCTGCTTTCGACGCTGAAGTTCAGGGTTGGATTCTAATACAGCAGTTTATTATTATATTATTTCCACTGCATGAAATTCGTATTATTTTTTTCTGAAGCATTGTGAAGCTGGCCCGTGGCTTTTTAAGTAGAACATCTGCTTGCCAAACAGACTGACTGGGTTGGATCCTCACTGAAACCAAACATTTTTTATTATTATTTATATCTGCATATTCCTCATTTTCGATCATACACAAGATGAATTTTCGCTCATAAGCCACGACGCTAACACCAGACTTTCTGCGAAACGAGCTCTTTCATGCTATGTCGTTCGAATATCACGGCTGTTTGAACCAGTAGTGAAACACTGAATAACACTCACATACAATCACAAGAGTTAGCAAATCACCCTTTTAGAAATATGCATACCAAGTTTAATACAACCGATAAGATCATTACCAACAAAAAGTGAGTTCTATCCTGATGCGACGTCTATTAAAATAGGCAACTGCTTGCCTTGTGAAATTGCGCTTGGCATTCAAAAGCAATGCCGAATTCCTTCATGCTATGAACAGCCAGGAGGCACACTTCTCTCGGTGAAAGAATGCTTGGTTTCCTGCTGGTGTCACAGAACAGTAGACAAAAGCGCATAAAGAAAATTCGGGCAGCCTGATTCCACGTCACATCTGATGAGTCTTGCGGCGTGACAGACTTCAAACTCACCCGCATGGAGTCGAAGGCGAGCCTCAAACCAAGCGAGTTGATTACCATCGCATCCGTTTGCTCGTCTGAGATCGTCAGCCCGAAGCCTAGTTCTGCGTAAAGTTGTTGCAGGCAGCCAATCGTGCCGTTGTAACGATCCTCGTTCATGCCGCTCCACCAGTAATCTCTGTTTCCATCAGGCGTCGTGTACGACGCTGCTAAAGCAAAGGCCGCTACTGCCTCATGTGCCAGAAGGACGCCGACTGTGCCATAGTTGAAATAAACGGGAATGAACTCCGAGTACAAGAAGTGGGGCATTTGGTACAGCGTCGGCACTATGATTGCACTCGCTGATGGAACGTACGACACGCTTTCGGCAGAATCTTTTTTCCAAAGTAGCACATCCTGCGTAGATGGTGGATATGACATCGAAAACACGCGCTCGTCCTTCACTGCTTCGAACAAGGATGCTATAGACGTGCCGATTCCGCCATCTCCAGAAGGATAGCTGGATTCGGCCAAATATCTTGGTGCTTTTTGTCGATGCGATTGGCCGTGTGACATGAGAAGCGTCGTTTGGCCGACCTCTTTGGCTGCCTTGGTGTAGGCGCTGTCGCTTGTCCAGTACAGAACTTGGCTGTTAGACAGCGCTTGTTTTACAAGGGCGAATATATCGCGCAGCATGGGGTGTCTATCTGTCGTAGCCAGGACGTCTGCCGCCACTTGTGGCCACGAGTAGCGCAGGAGGGTCTTTGTCACGAGAAGGCAAAACGAGGCTGCTTTCTCCGCACTCGGCTCTGAATCATCCTGGAAGACATCAAACATGGCGACATTAGCCGCCATGCTGGCGACGTGGTACTCGATTGCGTCCTTGAATCCGGCTTCCGTCAAAACATTGAGAGCCGCCCTAACCTGATCAATACCAATGGTAACCACCGTGTCTATCAATCGGATGCGACTAAACTTCGGAACGACCTTGTTGACAGCGATTATCCAGTCAACAGCGCTGAGACCCTGAATGGCTCCACCGACGAAACTCTCTAGTGGCCCTAGCTTCTCGTTCGAGTCGGATAACTTGAGAGCATTATCGACATGCTGGTCAATTACCGTGACTATTTCGATTGGGATGCTGAGAAGTTGATGCATTATATCCTCGAACTTCTTTGAATAGACTGTCCCGAACCGCTTTTGTTTTATCGACCGCCCCACGGTGATGTGCAGGACAGGTCTGCCTTTGTCGCCTACAAAGTCCATGGAGAAGATGGTGTACACACCCACCTGGAAGGCAAAGCGAACCAGTGACTGCAGCAGTTCATTCCAGTTTTCTGACTTGCGCAAACTGCTGAATTTGAGAATCTTGTCGGCGGTCAGTAACGCGGGCTCCTGGTGGACGATGGACGTAGAGTACGCGTAACAGCTTCGATAAATGGTCCCAGCACGTATGACCTGCATGCATGGAGTTAATATACAACGATTAAAGAATAAAAAAAACTGAATACTATAACTCTTTCTGCATTCTGTTAGAATATGATTTTATAAGTCACCTGATACCATACACAAAAACCCGCTTGTCTGTAGGACTTGCTCAAAGAAGGAAGTAAAAATGCTGTCCCAACTTTATACGCGCCTCATTGCCGTTGTCTTAATAATAAAACATCCAATATACTTTTATTTAGAAACTAATTGAATGAGGTAGGCTCAAAGTAGGGAATGAGTAAGTACTCGCTGACTGCTTTCTATGAATCTGCAATACGTGGGATTTGCGTTTTTTTATGTGTGTTAGAGGTAGTCACAGAAACTTTACTTTTGAAATTTGACTGATCAGACCTAGGTAGTTTACTTGAGTTTCAGAAAAGATAGGCTAAAACAAGAGTCTCAAATGAAAACGATTGTTTCACTAACCATGTAGATTGTTAGCTCAGTGTGTAGAAAGAATGAAACATGCCGCGAAAAAGAAATATTATTATTTTGGGGACTGTCCAGCTTCGCCTTCAAAAATAGAACGCAAGTGTGTAATTGGGCCCCGTTTGCATAACCTCCATCTCTAGCGTGGCTTCGCTTTTCAGTTCTGAGCAAGCAAAGAAACGGCTGTGCGCGTTAGCATAGCCGCCTTTAAACATTCCTAAAATGCCTACTGCGAGTACAGTTGCGAATTGCACGCCACGCCTTATATTTTTTTACCAAATGTCAAAGTACCCACTGTGTGTCTCCAATGCAACACGCACCCCTACGCAAGTATTGGCTTTGTTTACGCTGTCACTGCTGACGAATAATTTTACCGGAGCGCTTCGTAACAGGTTAACATACTCATCGTGAAACTCAAATGTTTTGACGCCCGGCAAAATTTTATGTTTCCGCGATGCAATATTACGCATGTTAATGACGTTCCTTTGCACTGCTTAACTTTCATATAGTGTTATCTTTATTTTTCTCTTTGTACACATGAGCACGGCCGTAGCGCTGTGTCAGAGCACCAGGTTGCTATGCAGTAAGCTTCAGTTTGATTCCGAGTTCGAAAAAATATTTTTATTATTTATAAATGCGCATCCAGTTTGATTTTTGGTCACGGACAACGCAGATTTTGCGGTCGCTGACAACGATGCCGACGCTGACACTAGAATTTCTGCGAAAGGAGCTCTTTAACACTGTTGCATTAAAAAAAGTGGGGTGGTTGATTTGCAGGCACTGCTCACGAACCTTCACATAACTCAGCGTTTGTTTTAAAAAAAAGTCTCAGCTTTGCCGAAAAGTCGAAGCAAAGAATGCGAAAGAAACAAAGTGAAAGGTTGCGAGAAGCATGGCAAGCAGATTAAAATGTGCTCCGCGTTTCTCACGCACAAATGACGCACGAGACGCACTCAAAGGTACACATGAACGCGAATAAGCGTCTCAGTTGTTACACTCGGCGACAGCTTTTCTAGACAGCACTGTGGAAGCTACAGAGCCGAACCACCTGCATGCGCGCGCGCCAGGGAAAAGTACCTATTTTATTTTCTGATTCTAATAGCTACTTGGCCCGAATAAATAAAACTTTCTTCATTATAAGGATAGAACAAGTATGGGACGCTGTTCATGGAAAAGAAGTTATCGTGCGCCCTAGTATTTTTTTCTTTTTTATTTCTTGGACGGCACCACATTTTCCGCATGCCGGCTGTGTCTGCTGCTTGCTCTTGCAGCGGCGAGCACAGCATCGGCCGTGGAAAAGCTGCTCATCGTTGGGACGCGCCGTCTTGTATACATCACGCATCGAACTTTCCAGCCTTATCACTGGTGGCCACGCAAGCTCTGAAATAAGCTTCACTGTTCGCGTCTCAACAACGATCTACAACAATTGATCTTAACAACGATCTACAACAATTGTGAGGCTTCTCGAACACTGAGGCGCAGTCTGCGCCGATCATTGCTGACAGCCTTTGAGGGCGTAAGCCGAATACAGCAAAACTGAAACAAGACAGGCCCGTGGCCGGATCGTGCCGCAACCGGCCTTCCATTTCGCCTGTACCAGGGCTCAATACCGTAAACGTTAACATTCGATCAAGTGTGGCGCGTACCCGTATATACTGGGCTGAACACGGAGCCTAAACTTCACTGTTATAAAGGCTGAATAATGCTGGGAAAACGTTCTGAACAACGGAAATTTTTATATGTACCAGTATATAAACAGCACAGTAACTAGCTGCATGTATGTACTCTCATCAAAGTTTAACTCTGACGTTCCCATTTCGCATGCATACATTTTGCTAAACACACTAGCGCAGCGAGCAAGCGAAAACCGAAACTGGAACCGAAATCGGCTGCAAGCTGCCGGACTGTTCCGTAGTAACACAAATATGCGGAGGCCCCGCCTCCGTAGCCTTCGCTCCAATGTCAAGAAATGCTGTCACCGAGTATACTTCGCGGTGTCTGAAAAGCGCTCCCTTTTCTCAAACGAAGCCTGTGCAACGATTGCAGTGACCTTTGTGCACTCGGTAACAACAGAATCGTTCCGGTGAAAGCCCAAGGCTTACGATTGTTCCCACCGCGAGATAAGTGAGCGCACACGTGAGCGTCTCCTCTCTATGGGGCAAAGTACGCGTAGGAGATGAGAGCGCGCGTCACCGCGTCGTGACGATCTGGCGGCGCGCGCTCATTGCGTCATCTCTCTGGTAATGCTGAAAACGCGATAGTTCCCCAAGATGCCCGTCGCCAGGAGTAAGTGGTACATATTGCCGCGTGCATAGCATTTACCGTTTTTGCCCACATCGCCGAGCTGAATACCGCGGTAGTGCACCTACAGCTACGCGCCGACAGTTCGACGAAAGCCGTGCCCCCATCGACGACGACCAGGCTGGCAGGCGGGAAGGCTCTTCTACCTTCCGGACGCGGTCACCATCACCGGCTCGCTTTGGTTCACCAAGCTGCCGTAGTTTTGCTGACGTCCTCAGAGGTCGGTCTCCCAGCCCACGGCGGGGAAACTGAAAGCAGCGACCTCTGGGGGGAAGGTTGCAAGCCGTCGAACTGCCGAAAATCCCCCACTGCTGCCGAAACACGTGAGAGACGACGATGAAGACTTCGCCGAGAAAACTGTGACTGCCGACCTCGCTGTGACGATTGACGGCGTTGAAGTGACGGCCTTAGTCGATACGGGTGCAGACTTCTCCATAATGAGTGAACGATTGGCAGATGAACTCAAGAAAGTCAGGATGGAATGGACGGGCCCTTATATCCGAACTGCTGGAGGCCAGATAATGACTCCCACGGGAAAATGTACAGCAAGACTCACTATTGAGAATGTGGCTTTTGTAGCCACATTTCTGATCCTACCGGAGTGCTGCAAACCTATGATACTGGGAATGGACTTCTTAAGAGAGTACGGTGCTGGTCAACATACGCGACGGTGTGATCACATTCGCCGCTGACAAGTCTGTGACCACTGATCCAGACCAAGAACCCAGGGTGTTACGTGTGGTCGACGACGACGTCTGCGTGCCACCACTGTCATGTAGTCTTGTTTCCGTGTGTTGCGCCGTGCACTGTAATGAAGACGCCATAGCCGAACGCATCACTGACCTTCTTTTTCGCCAAGGCATCGCCATCGCTCGCGGTATCGTCAGCTTAGTGGATGGGCGCGCAGACGTGCTTCTGACCAACTTCACGAATGAGCGCCCGCACATCAGTAAAGGCACGGCTGTGGCGTACCTCGAAGAGCTCGACTACTCTCACGACTGTCTTCTAATGCAAGGGGAAGCCACAGCTCAATCACCTCCACATACACCACCAGTTGAGATCGGTCCGAGTCTAACACCGACTGAAAGATGCCGTCTTATGGAGCTGCTTGACCAGTTCAAGGACTGCTTCTCATCGACATCACGAGTAGGTCGAACGCCTCTGACTAAGCATCGCATAATTACGGAAGACACAGCAAGACCGATCCGACAGAACCCATATCGCGTCGCTCAGAAAGAACGTGAGGTAATCCAGCAGCAAGTCAAGAAGATGCTAGAGGGTGACGTTATCCAACCATCATTGAGTCCTTGGGCATCGCCAGTGGTACTCGTGAAAAAGAAAGACGGCAGCTTGCGTTTCTGAATCGATTATCGTAAGCTGAATCATGTTACGAAAAAAGATGTTTATCCGTTACCACGGATCGATGACTCTTTGGACAGGCTACGGCATGCGCGCTACTTCTCGTCAATGGACCTTAAAAGTGGATACTGGCAAATAGAAGTAGATGAGCGCGACCGAGAAAAGACCGCCTTCGTGACGCCAGACGGGCTTTATGAATTCAAAGTCCTCCCTTTCGGTCTATGCTCTGCCCCAGCCACGTTTCAGAGACTAATGGATACCATTCTGTCCGGCCTGAAATGGAAAACATGCCTTGTGTACCTCGACGACGTGATCGTTTTTTCGGCCACGTTTGAAGAGCATCTAAAGCGGCTACTGTCAGTCCTTCAAGCCATACGGTCCGCTGGACTCACACTCAAACCGGAAAAATGCCACTTCGGCTTCGAAGAACTCCAGTTCCTGGGACACGTGATCAGTCGCGAAGGTGTGAAGCCTGACCCAGATAAAACAGCAGCCGTCGCAAATTTCGCAAGGCCTGTTGATAAGAAAGCGGTCAGGCGTTTTCTGGGTCTCTGCGCCTACTACCGGCGATTTATAGCAGGCTTCGCACACATCGCCTCTCCACTCACCCGCCTTACAAGGGAAGACATCGCATTTGTATGGGGTGAAGAGCAAGAAGCTTCATTCAACGAACTGCGACAGCGTCTACAAACTCCACCTGTCCTCGCTCAATTCAACGAGAATGCACCAACAGCCATCCATACAGACGCCAGCAATGTGGGCCTAGGTGCTGTCCTTGTCCAATGCCAAGATGGTGTGGAGAGAGTGGTTGCCTACGCTAGCAGAATGCTGACACGTTCCGAGTCCCACTACTCAACAACGGAGAAGGAGTGTCTGGCCGTCGTTTGGGCAGTTGCGAAGTTCCGCCCGTACTTATATGGCCGCGCTTTCCAAGTCGTAAGCGACCATCACTCTCTTTGTTGGTTGACCAACATGAAAGACCCATCTGGACGTTTAGCACGATGGAGCTTACGGCTCCAAGAGTACGACATGGCCGTAGTTTACAAGTCCGGAAGGCAACACTTAGACGCCGACTGTTTGTCAAGGTCACCGATTGAATCACCGGCTATAGAGGATGATGATTTCCCAGGTTTTTTAGGAGTTGTTGATGCAGCTATCATTTCTCGTCAGCAACAAGATGATCGGGAGCTCAACTCGCTTATAGAATTCTTGAACGGACGAGCCGCCAATGCACCAAGAGTGTTTTCTAAGAACTTATCGTCATTCTCTTTACGGGACGGAATTCTTTACAAAAAGAACTTTTCATCAACAGGTAGAAGCTATCTGCTGGTAGTTACTGGAGCTCTCCGCAGGGAAATTTTACAAGCCTGCCATGACGAAGCCACTGCGGGCCACCTCGGTTTCACAAGAACACTGACACGCATCAAAGAAAAATATTACTGGCCAAGAATCGTGGCAGAGGTTAAACATTACGTCCGAACATGCATTGACTGTCAGCGGCGCAAGGTACCACCTGTCAAACCCGCTGGTCTATTACATCCTGTGCCCGTGCCAGAAACCCCGTTTTCTCAAATCGGAATGGATCTGCTGGGCCCATCGCCAACATCGGACAGCGGCAACAAATGGGTTATAGTGGCGACGGACTACCTCACCCGATACGCGGAGACCAAGGCAATCGCGAGTGGCACTGCAGCTGAAGCGGCCCAGTTCTTCATTGAGAACATTGTTCTGAGACATGGTGCTCCAGCTGTCGTCATAACAGACAAAGGTACCGCGTTTACAGCCGAGCTTTTGCGCACTGTGCTTACGCTCAGTGGCACAGCGCATAGGAAGACGACTGCTTACCACCCACAAACAAATGGGCTTACAGAAAGACTTAACAAGACAATCGCTAACATGCTTTGCATGTACGTCGACGTAGAACACAAAAATTGGGACCGAATATTGCCGTACATCACATTCGTGTATAATACGGCGCGCCAGGAAACAAGAAAAATGACGCCGTTCGCACTAATTCATGGCAGAGAAGTTACGACAATGCTGGACGCCATGCTACCTTACGATTGCAATGACTCAGGGACAGACGCCGCAGACTTCACTGAGCGCGCCGAAGAAGCAAGGCAGCTTGCCCGCGTCAGAATAATGAACCAGCAGCAACTTGACGCCCAACGGTACAACCTTCGCCATCGATTCGTCATTTATCAACCAGGAGATAGAGTCTGGGTTTGGTTTCCTGTACGACGACGAGGCCTCTTAGAGAAACTTCTACGCCGATACTTCGGACCCTACAAGGTTCTGCGCCGTCTTAGCGACGTGACGTACGAAGTCGTGCCCAACGCCTCCTCCTGTTCCAAACGTCGCCAGCATCTGCCTGAGACAGTGCACGTGGTCCGCATGAAACTTTACCACTCTCAGTGATGTAAACACTCGATGGCCGCATCTCTACCTGTTGAGCGTCGAGACGACGCTCACTCTGGCGGGAGGGTAATGCCGCGTGCATAGCTGCATTTAGCGGCGAGATAGCGACGACAACGAAGAACGCGGATTTGCTCGAGAGGCGCAGCGCAGCAGAGTGAAGAAGACAACAATCTTAGCGGCCTTCTCTGAGAGCGCCTCTACAAGTCCCACTGTCCGTGTTTTTAAATAAACCCCCTGTAATTTATAACCCGCGACAATATAAATAGCCTGCCGTTTGAACGTTGAAGTAGGTGCTCCTTCGTGGCTCAGTGGCTAACGCCTCACATTCACAATGCAGAGGTCGGGCGTTCTACTCCGCGCCCCTGAGTCTTTTTCTAAATTATTTTCTTTCTTTAGTTTTGATATACATAGACACTTATACATATACGGTGAATAAAGACGACGCCGGCAGCGAAATCAAGCCAAGAGCGTTCATATAATTGCTCTCACAATTTTCAAGAGCAAGTGCTCAACTCCGTTAAACTAGGATGTTTATTTCTTATGCAATATTTATGCGATATAGAATAGTTGATGACACAATATTTGAGCATTCTCAAACTTCCCTATCCTATACTGTGCTCATACTCGGGAAACTAAAAGTGATGTTGGGCATGATGAAAGCTACGCTTTCGGGTTATTAGCATTCAGAATACACGTAAGGCTTGGTCCTTTCTCTATTCACAAATTTTACGACCAGCTCAGCATTTTTCCGCTGTTTTATACTTAAATTGGGTGCCTTTTTTTCGTCACGCAGACGAGAGGCTGAAAAAAAAGTAAATAGTTGAAGTAAAAGAAAAAAAAAGGTAATTACTTATTTCGATGAAATCACACATAGAAGAGCTTCTGAGGATTCATAAATATGTTGTGCGAACAGCACAAAATCTGGCTAGCTAAGATTGCAAAACGCAGTGACATAAAGGTAAATTTTGTGGAAATAGTAGCAACGTAACGGCTTTCTTTCATTCAAAAACACATCTGTGTGTGGGATGTACTACAGTGTTAAATAAACATTTCTTGAGAACCTGCTTGAAAGCGTGATGCGTGGCTTTTTCTGACCGCAAGTTAACTTGTAATAATGATAACTAAGAGACAATGATGCCAACGAAAGTGTAGGGGTTAATATTGGAGGCAATTGTAATGAAGAAAGAAACGTTGACGAAGAGAGAACTTCCCGCCGGCAGGAACCGAACTTGAGACTTTCAAATAACGCGTCCCATGCTCTACCACTGAGCTACGGCGACGGCGATCCTTCCATGCATTTATGGGTTATATATGTGCCTATGCAAGGCTACTGGTTCAATTTCTTCTTAATTCTTGGTTCCTACTGCAAGTATGCAAGAAATACCAGCCTGACTCGTACTTAGACTGTGATTCTGTGAAATGGCCGACATAGCTTTTATGTTCATTATTTTTGTTTCACTTTGACTATGGTCCTTTCGAAAACAGTATTTCGTTTTAGGGGTGAAGCTCTTTAAGGTCTAGGCTTGTCCGCTGGCGTTGTTCGCCGTAAACAAGATTATGCAAGGCATCCACTATTAGAGTTATTGTATATGCTCTCTGTGGTAGCAGCATTGCGCATACGTCCTCCATCTTACTTGGCTGGAAGCCATAGTTACGCGGCGTAGCCGCGGTCTTTCTCAAGCGACTTGCTTAAGCTTCGCGCTAATCGCCAGTGGGCGTGCCTGGCTTGCCAACGACTGGCGAAGAAAAAAGACCTGCTTACGGTATTGTGCCGCGAGAGTACAAAATAATTTTTAGGCGAGAAGCTGCTTAAGCCGTTGGTTGTGCGCCCCCGATGTAGTAGTAGTAGTAGTAGTAGTAGTAGTAGTAGTAGTAGTAGTAGTAGTAGTAGTAGTAGTAGTAGTATAAGTAGTAGTAGTAAGTAGTCGTAGTAGTAGTTAGTAGAAGTAGTAGTAGTAGTGGTAGTAGTAGTAGTAGTAGTAGTGGTAGTAGTGGTAGTAGTAGTAGTAGTAGTAGTAGTAGTAGTAGTAGTAGTAGTAGTAGTAGTAGGTAGCCACCTCCACGGCCGGGCTACACTGCACGCGCGCGATTCTTTCCTCACGGCCTTCTCACCCGTCGCGAATGCGAAAGGAAAGTTTTTCCTGTGTACGTTTTTTGGCCACCCGTCCGTGGTAGGGGCGCTGCGACCTTGACCTTATGCTGCGGAAACTAGGCGTCTTTTTATTACACTAACCGCAACCACTACCACCCTGACCTTGCACCTTCTGCGCCACGCACACGGCACAAGAGTGTTGCTCAATGTGAAATCGCGAAAGGGGGGTTCTTGTCGAAAAGGGGGATTATTCAAGAAGCCGGAGGTAGACAGGTAGTCGTCTCCTTTATAAAAAGAAAAACTAATGTTATCAGACGGCTCAACACATCATGAAGGTGTGCATGTGCTCGTCGAAAATACCAGCTGAAACTCAGTAAAAATGCGGAAGAATCTGCTCACGGGGCATAATGCATGAGGCATAAAGCACTGGCAACGATCAGAAAGCGAGATATAAACAACACTGCACGTGTTTTGCAAGCGGTGAGCACCAAATAAATTTGGCCCTTGCTCTCCTTGGACAACCAGGCCGCAATCAAGCGAGGTCGCTCACAGAAATGAGGAGCACGCCTCCTCTTCGCTAGCAGTTTTGTGTTTCTTTATTTTTCTAAATACATTCGAAGTTATTTTCAAAGCTAAAAGCTGTGGTCTACAGCTTGAAAGTTCTTTGAAGCAAGTACATGAGTTGTATCTTTAACAGTTAAATATAAAATAAAACAGAGGACTTTTGCTGCTAAATGATTCCTTCGGACGGCACGTCATGAGAAAGGTGGCGTGCATTGTCAAGGTGTTAACACCACATTAATTCCGGGGATCCCAAGCTCTTTTGCGTTTCTTTGTACTGCAAGCCACATCTATGAATAATGCAAAGAACGCAGCTGCCTACGCTCGCAAGCCGTTTGCCCTCAAACTAAAATCTCTAGTGCAAATAAGTTCTGCGCTATACTTCGAGTTCGTGGAAGAACATGTTCAGAGAGAGAAACTGACGTTTGAACTTTTCGGCAAGTAAGCAGTTTTTTTTTTCTTCAGGAACATGGTGCGAATTCTTTTGTGGCTTTGTGGTAGAAGCAAGCTGTTGCCGATTTCCCCTTTTCTGTGGTGAGGCTTGCTTTATTCTGGTACTTGCTCATTGGCGCTGCATTTTGTTCGTCCCTTTCTGAGTTTTCAGTCTGCACTGATTTCTCCTCTCGGGAAGACGGTCGTACAGCCTTCATCATGTGCAGTACGTACATGGATATGCGTTAGATGTACAATGCTGTATTGGTGTGTGTTGCAAGTCCCGTTCGGGCAAAACCCCCGGTGTTTCTTTTCATTAATTCCCAAGCAATGCTGAAATGTGTGCTGCAGAGCAAACAAATGTCGCGAGAGGCAACAAACTCATCAATGACAAGTCTGCATTTACTGTCGTATAATGCAGACACTTCCGCGATGTAGACTATGTGCCTGCATGCCACATCATAAAACTTCTTCCCGACTGCACGTCCACTCTCTTTGAGGACTATCATTCATATACTAGATTCCAAGTGCAAAGAATTCCCGCAGAAATCCTGCTTCACGAGCATCGCCGTTACGCCAAAAATCACGGAAGCGAAAAGCAGACCCAATGAACCAGACTTGGATGCTGTGACTTCACTAGATGCTTTCCCTGAACAAGAAGCAGTGAATGTTTGGACGCAAACAATGAACAGCGATGCTCGTCACACGGGTTGATACCTGGCTATCATAGGAAGATTATGCCACGACGTGTCGTACTATCGTTAAAGTGTAGGAAGGTGCAGCAGTTGCTAAAAGAAGATGAAAAGGCGCCCGTATATCATTGCAAACGCAAGCACCACGCGTGTGTTAATAAAATTGCAAAAAAATGCTCAGAAAGGAGAGAAAAGGGCCATGCTTCTTTTGCATCGAATAGAATCTTACGGAGGAAAGCATTTAGCGTGCCCAGAACAAGCTGTTAGGGAGTGTTTGATATGCCGCTTTCTGTCGTAAAAGGCTACGATCACGGTGCCTCTGACACTGCCAGCAAAGGCGGTGTCAGAATTGGGCGCGAGAACACACCGTGGCGCCACCATGCGGAGGCATTTCTGTTGCGAACGTAGTTGATTGATTGATTTGTGGGGTTTAACGTCCCAAAACCACCATATGATTATGAGAGACGCCGTAGTGGAGGGCTCCGGAAATTACGACCGCCTGGGGTTTTTTAACGTGCACCCAAATCTGAGTACACTGACCTACATTTCCGCCTCCCATCGGAAATACAGCCACCACAGCGGCAATTTGATCCCAGGACCTGTGGGTCAGCAGCCAAGTACCTTAGCCACTAGACCACCGTGGCGGGGCGTGACAAACGTGGTTGGATTGCTCTGCCACCTTCTCGCGCGCAGCCCGCAGCCGCATTCGCGTCTTCTTTTTTAATTATTGTTCTTGTATATACTTCACTCGACGAAATCAGTAAAATACTGCTGCAGCTTCTTGCCTGACTGTACGAAATGCTAAATAACTGTCCCGGAAAAGAGTTACGCTTCTCACAATTCCGGACTGCCGGCGTCTGCTATGACCACCTAAATGAAAAAAAAAAAAACCACGGTGGCTGAGCGCGCCGCCTCTGTAGAAGGTGACGACTCATTCCGCGTCGAATCGAAGCGTCAAATTGGTATTAACGGGAAAGAAACTTACCTTTACTGCAAGAAATGTGCACAACGACGCTATATTATTCATTGTAGGTTTGCATCTAAAGACTGGCTACGACATGATGAGCTTGCGCAAATTACATTTATGTTTAGCACACATAACCCTACGAAGCACAGCGCAAGCGAATTTCCTGCTTTGTGGGAGGCAACACAGCATTCTTAGAGCCGCATGCAGCCGCAACATTGCTGTTATGATTGCGGGCAAACGTGACAACCACGCAAGCACGTGCCTCATTCAAAGTTATAACTCATCTCTGTGGCACGCTCCTAATAGTTATTGCGCAAACGTTCTGCGGTTGTCACATCTTGCACATTTGATCACCATCTTGCCACAAATGGCCGCAAATTATGAATAAATGGCGCAGTTCCAGAGCTTCTACAAATGGTTAAATCATTATTTTGAAAGTGTGATGAGCCAGCCGTATTATTTCACGCCCTTGAGCATGGTGCGAGATCTTGCGTACCGTCATCTAAATGGCAATTTCATGTTTCAGTAAAATTGCCTGCACCTTTTTTTTGCAGTTTCATTCATAAGCTGTGTGATATTTCACGGCATCTCTTCGAAGACGAATCAGTTTTCAAAGCTAAACACGTTTCTGCTTGTAGATCAAACCAACATTAGGAGTAAGTGACAGTGGCTATGGGCCCATTCTACAGACGTAATCTTTAAGCAAGGAACCCTGTGAGCTGAAGTCGTGGACGGCAAGTGCTTTGGCATAAATTTTTTTCGGAGGGTGAACCACTTTGATTATAACTGGGGCTGGGGAGGTAGGTGTGGGCGACTGTTATTTTGTGCGCTATATACCATGAAAAATTTTGGGAAGGGGGGGGGGGGCACGGGCTTCGTGTGCTTTTCCCTGGCAACGCCACTGGTGGGCGGAAACCCGCGTGGTCGGGTACATGCATGGGCACGGACGCCCGGGAATGGATGATGGTGGTGGCGTAGATTGTGATAGAAGTTACCGTGGCGAGAGAAGTAAGCTTTAGCATAAACTGGAGCGCACATGTTTAATCTCAGAAAGAAGGTTTCGTTTAACGGGCTGGCCTACGACATAAAAGCTACTGGCCATGAAATAGACTGGAATAGGGTAAAAATAACAAAAACAAAAGGGAAAAAACTGGGCTTCTGGACTATGTCTTGACTCTCTGACGATTGATTGATATGTGGGGTTTAACGTCCTAAAACCACTATATGACTATAAGAGACGGCGCAGTGCAGGGCTCCAGAAATTTGGACCACCTGGGGTTCTTTAACGTGCACCCAAATCTGAGCACACGGGCCTACACTCTCTGACGATTCAGAGTCTCATTTTAAAGTATACATAATCGAACTATTTACACATTCATTTTTAATTGTGACCGATGCTTCGTGCAGAAACAAACGCTCTGCTTTTATGTGAACATTCATGGTATATGCTCAATTTACCCTCACGAGCTGGAAATAACAGCCACAACTACAAAGAAAGAGAGAAATGAGAGTGGCACTGTCAGTGGCCGCGACAGTAGCATTGCGTACGTAGCGCACTGTGGCATGCTGCCAGGAACGTTTACTGCAATTTTTCGCATTGTGTAGTCTGCAGAAGTCCACACTGATGAAGTCAGAGCAATACAAATCTGTTCAAAAATGAGAACCGTTGAAAACAATGCATCAAACCGCCAGCTTTCCTTCGTCAGAGCAAGGCGAAATCACGTGATCTAACCGTGCACGTCACAGTGATTGCACCACTCGTGCTTCCAGTGGTAGGCCTGACGCCCAATATAGGTCCAACCCAACATTATCGGGTACAAGCAATCCTATGACGGACCATCTCATTCACGAGGCCTCACTACCCAGCAGCAAACAGCATATGGCCTTGTGAATAATAGATGAAGCTAGCATAAAACAGTGCATCTATGATAAGAAGACTGATGCAGTGTTTGGCCTCAAGGAGAAGCCATAAAGTAGCATGGTTAATACAGTGAAAGAAGTCCTTGCGAACAGAGTCATCTGCCTTGTGCTGCATGATACCACAAGTCGGTACAAGTTTTTATGCTCGTACTAGCTCACGAATCAACCTCTTGCATGGACGAAGGAGGTCATTGCTGCTGTGGAATTGTGTGGCTTTATCATCGTTCGCATTGTCGCGGACAATTATTCAGCAAATGTGATGATGTTTAGGCACATGGGTAACTGCGACATCAACACAGTTGTGTGTCCTCCACACGACGCAAACCGCGTTATCTTTTTGAGTTTAGGCCCATTCCACGTACTCAAAAACCTTAAAAACCAGTTTCTTGAACGAGAACATACAGGTGGCACAGATGTCATCAGTGGTGCGTTTGTGCATAAGTGATACAAGCATCAAAAACACATGACTGTGAAGCTGGCCCAAATTTTGACAAGACAGCATGTCTAACCTTTCAGTTTAGAACAAATGAATGTGCTGCGAGTATTCCCAGTTTTTGCCACCCAAGTGTCTGCAGCCATAGCTTCAGCGAAATTCCACGGTTGCTGCCAGAAATTTTAAGGAAGCAACTTCCGTTCTTTTCTTCATGAAGTCCATGAAGAAACGGTTTTACATCTATGACACTCCATTCAATGAAAGCAGCCGCAGAACTCCCATTTTTCGGAGCGATGACAATTGCCTACTGTGGCTGAAGGATAAGTTTATCTCATATGTGGAAAAAATGCCGGAAAGTTCCATCTGATCAGTGATTGTTGGCTTCACCGAGAGGTACGAAGCCTTGCTTCTTACAACAAGGTCGACGGTAAAAACAACAGAATTCCTTCTGGAGGAAGGCGTCAGTTATGTCCTACCAAGGAAATTGACACAGTGAGCACTTCGAAGCTATCTTGAGATGGGTGTGGTCAATGTGTGGCGAGAATGACATGCTGGATGCTACAGCCCTCACCGCTGCTCTAGACCACATCGTTAAGTTGAAAACCCTAACACAGGAATAAATCAAATTATCAATTGTGGAAGTAGAGTAAAAGGCTGCGATGATATCGAATCTACTTGTGAAAGACCTGAGGTGTTTGTTGGAGTACGAGGCTTGTCACCTTCTTTGGCTTGGCATTTGGTATCTACATTTTGTATTTTAGTCTTATTGATGTTTATTGTTATATTGTTTATTGTTTTCTCTTTACTTATGATACCCACCCCTCATGTATTGTCCCTCGGGACCCTTGAAGTACCAATTAATATATAAATAAATAAATAAATAAATAAATACCTCAGCGATTGCATCAACAAGCTTATTACAAACCTCTGATGTGACGTATGCGCTGCGCTGCTGACGACCAACAACAAGCAGCGTCAGTTGTTCAAGCTACTGCGAGCTCAAGACAGGAGCGATCTATACTACCCAAGGCCTGGGTTTCTCGCTCTTTTGGACAAGGTAGTGTCCTTTTTTAATAAGGCCAGCAAACATCTACTATGCAAGAATGTGCTAGAAGATTTAGAAACAGCAGTCCAGCCATACTCAATTGCAACACACTCCAATCTTAAGCTGCCCTGAAAGCGTTGGCGACAGCCACTGGTACAGTGGTTGTCATCAAAACGCAAAACCCATATATTAAAATGATTACTAATACTGCCTATTTCAGAATATGCAAAACGTATTTGGTACCCGCTTACACAGCCGCAAACACTTAAGCTTGAAAGAGCTAAGATTGAGGTTAGGATTTATTTTTATAAGTTACGATCATTTATATTACTCTGTCATTTCTCTAACCAGAAACAAAAGGGTATGACGGTAAGATATAAAAGTGTCGCTCGCCCTAAATTTGTTTAAAATTTTCAAAGGCAAGTTTAAAAGCTCAATATGTCAGTTTATTTTCTTTTTCACATGTTGTTCGACGCGGCTATGACATCCTTATTTATTAGTGCAATTTTAATCTATGAACAGTGTTTATAATTTTTTGCGAACTCCGGGCATTTTGAACGTATCTATCTATCTATCTATCTATCTATCTATCTATCTATCTATCTGTCTATCTATCTATCTATCTATCTATCTATCTATCTATCTATCTATCTATCTATCTATCTATCTATCTATCTATCTATCTATCTATCTATCCGCTTACGTCTTAGTGCTCTCGTGATCACATCCTTGACTTGCAATGAACCAAAATTTGTATAATAGGGTAAAAAGTATCAGGAGTACTTCTGGCTGGTCGTGACACGAATAACTTGAAAATACCGTCGCGTACGTCAATAAGTTCTTTAATACATACACGTGTGGCACATACTCGTATACCACATGTGATTGGAACTTTGTTTCGATTATTCTAGCGACTATAGGCGGCGCAGCGGTCGGTCTCAATGGCGGACGAGACGGTGATGTCGCGAGCACGCACGTCAGCGTCGCAGAGCGTGAAAACGCATTTATTGGTTCATGACTACTAAGATACCGAACTGCGTCGCAGTTTATCACCATGTGATAGCTTCGGAGCACGACTACACGGCGCCGCCTGCGTTCCTAGAATTACCGGATCTACCCAGGAACTACGACAAGAGACATTAGTAATTTAAATGCGAAAGCGTTAAGAAAAAAGTCACTGATTTGCCGTAAAGGCAAAGCAATGAACGAGATAGCAACAAATTAAAAGGTAACGCGCAGATTAACAAGCAGATAGAAACGTTCCCCGTGTTTCTCCCGCACAAATGGCGCACGAAACGTACTCACAGGTACAGACGCTCGCGCATAAGCGTTTCAGTTGTTACTTCGCTGTGTCTAAAAACCACGCGCTTTTCGCAAACGGAGACGGCAAAGATTGCAGTGACCTTTGTGCGCCCAGTAACTACAACAGAATCGTTCTAGTAAAGCCCAAGTCAGCCAAGACATACTATCCTCCCCCTCCTCCCTACCGCGAGATAAGGGTTGGAGAGAGACCATCCAAATATCGTGTTTTCAGTATTATCAGCAAGATGGCGCAGTGAGCGCGTGGCGGCTGCGGCGGCTCTCATCTCTCCCGTGTACTTGGGCCTGCGTAGAAAATAAGGGGTGCGCGCTCGATCACGCGCCCTTATCTTGCAGTCGGGAGAATTGCATGCACCCAGCGCACAAAGGTCACTGCAATCGTTGCACATCCTCCGTTTGCAAAAAGGGCGCGCTTTTCATACAGGGTGAAGTAACAAGAGAGACGCTTATTCACGTTCCTCTGTAACTGTGAGTATGTTTCGTGCATCATTTGTGCGTGAGAAACACGGGGCACTTTTCGATCTGCTTACCATCCTGCGCGTGACCTTCCTATTTGTTGCTATCGCGTTGATTGCTTCGCCTTTGCGGCAAAGCTGTGACTTTTTTTATGTGTACTCCTGTGATACAGATGTCATGTTATAGGCAAAGATTACTTGTATACTTAAGCGCCATGAACTGAAGTAGGTCTATCTGGTACTGCATCCAGGACTATCGTTCTCGCAACCACATGTGCTACATACTACCTTGCTACTTCTCGTGGGATCGCTATAGGTAGTTATACGGTGCTGTAAGCAACTGTTTATATAAAGCTTAGCCGACTGTTTTTGACAAGTGTCTGTGTATTGCTTTGTACGCATCTTTAACGCAATTTCGTAACACTTCCTTCGATAAAAAAAACTATGCCATGGTCACCTTTCCTTCGCATGCTTCGCATAACATCAATTCGGACGTTATCCTGCGATCCGCTGAATGTTGAAAAATAATAAATATATAACTATACAAAAATAGGTAAATAAAACAATAAATTAGGCTTACCTGTCCCGTAGTGGCGGCATTGTTGGATACCTTGAAGAGACTGCTATTAAGGCGCCCCTCCATTTTCTTGACCATATCAGCGATGAAGCCTGAATCATCAGTGTAACTCCAGGAGCTGCACACGCGTTCGTAGAAGTCTCCGCAGGCATTGTGCCTGGGGAAGACAGTGAAAAGACACAGCCCCAATGATAAGTTTTCTGTGTTAGACTAAACGTTATCGCCACCATATCTACCCCTTTCTCTCGTGCTCCTCTTCACCAAAATATTCGAATAACAAAGCATTGAGCCGGCAAAGAGTTCTGAAGAAGCAACAAGATTATTGGCGTAGCGATTGAAGAGGCAAACGGTCGAACACCTCTCAACCCCCCCCCCCCTCACACACACACACGCACATGAAAACTTGCAGTTGCACGTGTGCGTCTACATGTACACACACATGCAAACTCCCGTACGAAGTTATATAAAGAGTGGCAGAATTCCAACGCAACAATCCCATCCCACTATAAAAAAAAAAATTGCACCATCTCCCGCTAAAGGGAACCATGGGCGAAGCAGGAAGCGTTAACGCTTACACTGGCGGCGTCGTTCATGCTGGCGTTCATCGTGGCATTGCGCAGGAGAGATACCCGGGGAGGCGCAAAGCACGCAGTGGTGAAGCCGTGTTTCCTACTAAAACATGCCAATTGCTGCTAATAGGCAATAAAAGTTGGAAGACTCGGATTGGACACGGATACCTGCAGTGCGCCTTTAGTAAACGCGCACGCTGCTAATTTTTATTGTTCAACATCACACAGGAAAAATCTCCCACGGGCACTACCCTAGAGATCAATATCCTGTGCCTATATATAAGGGGTGGTCAGTGAAGTGTTGTGCAGCGCGACTCGTTGGTTTTTTTAGATTAAAAAAAAACTCAATAGCACACGCTGCCTGCGTCGGCGTTGCGAGGCAAGAGAGAGGCAGCGTAGGAGAGGCAAAAGGGGGAGGGGACGCGCATGTGCAATAGTGCTGTGAACGCCACGGTAAGGAATGCCTAAAGGAGAGGGGCGAGTGGGCGTAGGTTAGCAGATGTTCTCTGCGTCAGCGTTGCGAGGGGAGAGGGAAGCGTGAAGGAGATGAAAGTAGTTGCGCATGCGTAGAGTGCGAACGCCGACGCCATGGGACATAGACCGGAGCAAGAAATGCTTCGCATCTAAAATTAATGGCTTCGCCATTGCCTGGAACGAGACGATACCCAGCAACCAACGGCCAAAATAGAAACGTTTATAAGATACTACCGGTACGTACTTGACGTTTATGAGCTTCTCGAGATAACGCTGGGCATTCAGGCACTCTCCAGTACAGGACACGACTGTTGCATTCTTCTGACGCGTGAACAGTGCGTATAGGAGGCCCACAAATACCGACACCAGAACCAGTAGCAGCGTGCCAACCGCGATGTCGATGGCACGTTCCTGCCTCGCTCCCGACTCGTTCTGCGATACTGCCGGGATTGCTGAGAGAAAGCAACGTCAGTAGCATATGCATTTCTGTATGGAATGCATAGTGCATCATCGATCGGATCGTGATAATAACAATACTAACAATATTATAATTTTATTTTAATTATTACTGATATATGTTATATTATCTTTATGAACATACCAAAATAATAATTTATTTAACGTGCACAGCCACAACCACAACGCGCTTTGCGCAAGCACATGCAAAAATAATAAATATAAACACAATACAGGTAGTCTGCCGACAAGAAATCGAATAAAAATAGCGAATACGCACAGACAAGTAAAAATAAACGCGAAATGATAAGAATAAAAGTTCGGCAGATGCCGGGTACCTGGGAATTGACGTAATGCAAAGCATGCGGAGGGAAGGTGATGGTGCTGCAATTTTTTTTATTCAGCGACACGTCATGACATTACGCTAAATATATGTACGAATATTGCACGCACAGACTTATGTTGAAGAGTTGGAGATGTTTGTAAAACCAGTTGTGTGCACTTGTGCAACGATGCTAACTGCAGTAATACGGGAAGACGGACTATAGTTGGTTTGTTGCATACTGAAGATTTAGCGCGCACACACGAAGACAACTACGATAGAGACTCGAACACCAGCGCAACGTGCGCGCTAAAGCTTCAGGATACTAACTGGAACATGCGTATTAGCAACACCAGAAACTGATACGAAGTGCTGATGCTCGTGAGGATGGTGGCTCTGGACACTGCTACATAACTCAACTTCAGCGCATGTCACTTAACCACAATTGGCATTAGCTCGACGTGACGGCTGTATCAAAGGAGTACACATGTAATGTTTATAAAACTGGGTAGGCAGCACTGCAACCACTATTGACGCTTCACAAAGATTAGCTTATATTTGAAAAGTGGTTCTGAGACCTGGCGTAGCTATGTGGTAAAATCTGTCATTGTCACGAAGAATGCATGGGTTAAATTCCAGCTGGGACCATGACACTTATTCTTCGCATTTTATCAGGTCGACGCTACCAATTTCGAATATTTCTTAACGCTCACACGTTGAAATTACCCATTTGTGTTCTCGTCGTTCTTTGGTAGATAGTGTCAATCACCTGTGGCACATACCCGCATACTAGCGGCACATCCCCGCCGGTGGGTATGTGCCACTGTCTGGCGGAAAATGTTTTACTACGTACGCGACAGGATTGTGACATAATCCATATATTGACCAGCGCGTCATATTCGTCAAGCCATCTTACCCTCCCATACTAATTTTTGTTTAAGTCAACTGAAGGGGGTGACGACGAGAGCACCGAAGCTTAAGTGGCTAGATAGATAGGTACACTCGAAGACACCCAAGTTTGCTAAGAAATGCTTCGCATTTAAAAAGACAAGACGAGAATCATGTGATGGGAGTAAAAAAATAAAGTGAAATATACACAACTATGTGGAATGCTTCCTCAAAAACGGAAAATGGAAGAATCTGTAAATTGTGTAAAACATGCTAATACCATGCTAAACTCAGATAAAACAAAAACTGTGCACTATAAACAACATCAAGGTAAAGAAAGCTTTATTTTGTGGGGGTTTTGATGTCCCAGAACTACCATAGGATATTGAGAGACGATAAAGTGGAGAACTCCAAAAATTTCGACCACCTGGGGTTCTCTAATTTGCACCTAAATCTGAGCACATGGGCTTCAAGCATTTTCGCCTTCATCGAAAATACGGCTGCTGCGTCAGGTCCCGCGACCGGCGGGTCAGCATCCGAGTGTCGTAACAGCTAGTTCACCATGGCGTGTAAGAACAAGACGGTTAACGTTACAAAGACTTCGTATTGTGGGAGTGGTACAGAGTGTTGGAAGAAGCTGACAGGTACGTCAAATGGTCGATTTTTTTTTGTTAACCTATACGGAATTCGGAAATGAATACAACTTATAAGTAAAGGGCAGGATAACATACTACAAACTAGCTTATCAAAAAACAACAGATCTGCGCAATTTCATTGGCAGTAAAGTGATAGCAGTGGCAATAATCTAACAGTCTTAGAACGAGATCTAATCATTTCTAGTGAAACGATGGTTGTAAATGCTTACGAGGTTTTTCTGGACTCGCTTAATGCCGTTACTGCTTGATTTGTCAATACCATTCATTCCCGATCACGCTTGCTTGCAAAAGGCTGTAGAATAACTGAATTTTCGAGAGATTCTTCAAACACAGCTGAGAGAATGAATGTCCCACATGGCAGCGCGTTTATGTGAGCATAAAAATTTAGCACGCTATCAAAATTAACACGATGGTCACTGATCTCATAACCTTACTTGACGACATGGTATTGACATAGTATAGAAATATGGGTGTTTTACTAAATAAACACATGAATTCGGTCTTTGAGGTATTCAGCAAAACGTTATTCTTGTTATAAATGATGATAATTGTAATATTGTTAATAATAATAATAATAATAATAATAATAATAATATTAATAATAATAATAATAATAATAATAATAATAATAATAATAATAATAATGTTGTTGTTGTTGTTGTTGTTGTTGTTGTTGTTGTTGTTGTTGTTGTTGTTGTTGTTGTTGTTGTTGTTGTTGTTGTTCATCGCAATCATTATAGACTGTGGAATGTCCCTTGCAGCCTCCCCGTGCAGTGAAAGGGGTAGTATCTGGAGTTGAGTCGAAACCATGATACCATAGTGGAAGGCTCTAGATATTTTGCAAGCCTGATATTCTTTAACGCCCGCTGGTACAACACTGTACACGGACCTGTACCCTTTCACCGCCATCTAAATGTGATCACCCCGCCAGGATCGAGCTCGCGTGTTTCAGGTCTGCGCCAGAGCAGATTGACACAGCCGCCTGCAACGCTCCACACAAGATGTACTTACGTGATGATATGAATAAAAGGTCAACTACTTGCTGCGTCTTTCAGAGTACTCGTTGTGTTGTGAACACGCGTCGGGAGCATACCTGAATATCTAGCCGAGTAAATAGCATTTTCGGTAGTGTATGTACGAACTTCTGTCATTTCTTTGCTCTGGAGACTGTTAAACAGCGCTTGAAATATGATTACAGCATGCTAAAAGAGGCAGAATATCTTACGACAGTGACTTACTGTTCTGTTCCCTGACAAGCCACGATGTAGACCATTTCATCGGTGTCATTGAGATTTCACGCATTGCCTCGAAAGTTGTTGTCGAACCTCGAGGTCTGTTCCAAGGAGACGACCTCTCAGGGCGGCTCAAATCGCTTCTGACCCATTTGAGAACACTGTCCTTGTCAGTTCTATACGAAGCGCGTTCACGAAGTTCTGTAGGCGCGTGCATTGGGGTCATGTCCAGTGACTTTCCGCTCGCACTCTGTGTAGGGATTCTTCTGTGCACGTCCTTTCTCTCGGCTGACATGTCATGGGAGAAGCGACAGTCGTGATCTCCTCTCCTGCTCTGCTTCGTGGAATGTTCGTCGCGTTCGGAGACGACCTTAGGAAAAATACGGAGCTCTTCGCTGTTGTCGGCGACGCTTTCATGCCTCCGGCTGTGGCCATTCCGAGTGGACGCCGCAGACTTTCTCCTTGCCTTCGTTGTTGCCGAACTCACCATTAACTGAGAAGGGCGACGCTGACTAGCGAGAAACTCTTGAGTCTTCTGGACAGGCTTAGCAGCCACCTTCGCCGGACGTACGGTCCTTTCGAGCTGTCGGGCCGATGTACTTTCGAGGGCTCCATGACTGACAGTGCTCGACTCGGTATTCGGTGCCCCGGCACTGCTCGTTGCCTCCGACGTGTCGTCACGCTGGTGGCGACTAGTTTGCGTGGCCGTCGCCTCAATTATTTCGTGTCCGTGGTTGGACTTGAGTTTCCGAGTGCTTTCCATTGCAAGATTACTTTCTTCTTCTTCTTCTTCCTTGCATAGCTGGAGACACTACAATCTCGCTTGCAACCTCATTGCTGTCGTTTACCCACTACTGGTGAATGGTGAAGAATCCTTTTGATAAGAGCCTGACGTTGGGAGTCTTGAAGAGAAAAGTGTTCCTATACTAAAGAGAGTCTTAGTTTGCCTTTTCGTTTCTGTTGGCTCATAGGTGCCAACTGTTGTCTGATGGCTGCTGTTTTGCCGATTTGAACGCTTCAACCACGAATTATGCGCCACTGCGTATTAGACGTACTTGACAGTGCTGATCGATGTATGCGTTATCAATGTTTAGCCTTATTCCAGGAAGAATGTGCATCAGTATAATATTCCGGTGAATCTCACAGGTTGTGATATGGAAATTGATCTCAAACGAATCAATCGGTGAGTGAAGAGGACGGTGAGTGAAGAGGACTCATTACTACTCATGCTTTGGGGCGAATCTTGTGAGCTTGACAATTACGTGTCACACACATGGTCTAAGGACAAGCTGCTGAAGAAAATCCCTCTCGCCTTGGCGTACACTTCACTTCAAACAAGTCCGGTTGTCGAACATCGGCTCCAGAAACCACCCTATGTTTGGAATTTCTCACCAATACAAAAAGCCGATTTGTTTTTTGTGCTTGCAACAATTTCCGGCTTAAGGAAGTCTAACATCACGATGAGCGCTGCCTTGTTGGCCATAAGATACTTTGTGGCTTCGTTAGGTCCGGCATATATCAACGGTTTGAAAGCAGTCCTGGCGTCATGTATACCACTGGAAACGATCGTTTTTATCACGTGGACACGATTGACCTTGGGAACAATCTTTCCAGTAATACTTGAAGCTAAGTTATGACATCGTCTACGCGAAAAGCCGTACTAATGTTCTCGCCGATATACAGAATGGTTTCCATCGGCACATTGAGCACTTGGCTTATAACATCCTGGAAGGACTTCAAGTAGACCACATGAGATAACGCAAATATATAACTGCCGGCAGTGATTTGCAGCCCAGATGTGCATTCGTCGGCTGTAATTTCTGTGGCGAAAATGGTTTGCATGCCTAATTCAAGAGAAAACAGAACCAGTCAGTGACTGAAGCAGATAATTGCAGTTTTTTACCTTACGTAAGCACATGAACTTCGCTATATTGTCGGCCATCGTCAACGTGGTGTCGAGGAGAGTGTTCAACCGGACATACACGTAGTAGTTTGTGTTCAAGCACGACTGACCTGCGTTGTGACAAGGTAGTGCATGCGTATGGCGCAAATACGCAGTAGGCTATTAAATCTTCATAGAAATAAAATTCAGTTTTAAATCTTCTTGTGGGATCAAAACAGGGCATATCTAAGCAAAACATCGCATGAGGCACTGAGAACCCCGTTAAATGCAACTGATCGCATTTTCGCTGTGTACCTAGCGCATATCCTTCATGCACCAACAGGCAAAATAACTATGGTTATGTACGTTATTATTGTGTCTTCCTCCCCTTTTTTTCTGGTAATTCCTCCTCATTATGTACTCTGTCGTTCATATGGACTTTTGGTAATATCCCACAAGATATGACTCATTACCATGCAAAGTAATTGTACCTGTCAGCGTCATCCCCTCAGTGCTACCTGCAAAGTTTCACCCCGCCGTGGTGGCCTAGTGGCTAAGGTACTCGGCTGGGGAGCCGCAGGTCGCGGGATTGAATCCCGGCTGCGGCGGCTGCATTTCTGATGGAGGCGGAAATGGTGTAGGCCCGTGTGCTCAGATTTGGGTGCATGTTAAGGAACCCCAGGCGGTCGAAATTTCCGGAGCCCTCCACTACAGCGTCTCTCATAATCATATAGTGGTTTTGGGACGTTAAACCCCATATATCAATCAAATCAAATACCTGCAAAGTTTTATCCCTTGAATATGTCGTACTTTGTCGCGCACAATAACGTACCTGTGACAATAAAATGGGGCTTCTGGAGTTATAACAAAAACTTTTGTTGAGGTTCTCTCGAGCTGCTTTGACCATACCGCCGCTGAAGCTAGAGCCGTCACTTTAGGAGCTGCACACGCTCTCGAAGAAAGCTCCGCACGCGTTGTACCTATAGAAATAAAGAGGTGACGCCAACGCTAAGTTATCGTCGCAGTGGCGGGTCCACGATAATTTGTCATGGCCTCCGATTCTATTCAAGGTCAAAGCTTAATAAAAAAAAGTGCTAGACCAGCTCAAAACGCGCAGCGCTGTCACAGCGAAAGCTGGACGAAGGGGCCTTTCAGAGCTCTTTCTAAACACCTATTCGGAAACTGCTACATGCTCACTTGCACGGTACCCACTACGCCATAAATAATCATAATTTTTGTGTAGTAGGTCGGAATTTACTGTGCTAACCTTCGTCAATCTTCGAATAAGCGTGGTGTACGCTACCTACACACTTGCTAGAAGTTTTGTGCAAAGTCTTTATGCAGTGGCTGTGGACGATTTAAGAAATAGGCCTGAAGTGGTTATGCATCACAGATGATAAGAGCTCAAGAACAAACTCTGGTAAAGCGTTGGAGCATCGGACGACCTACTTGTTACATAATTCGCATTATGTGACGCCTTGTTGTTCCTTGGCTGTTCTAAAACGCTATATTCTCATATTGGCGCAAACCCTTTCTCGACATAAAGTCTGCCTAAGGCCAATTTCTAAACGAGTTTCAAGCACCAACATAGCTCCGTAGTCTACTAATGGGCTGGCGCGCAGGAGCCCTGGGTTGAAACTTCGCTGCGTTCGTGATGTTTTAGGGGCGAAGCTTTTTATAACGGCACTTGTTCGTCCCTCGTAGCCGTTGTAGTGTGTGACAAGTATAAAATTTTGACCTCCAAGGTGGTGCCGCTGTGAAATTTCTTCTGTGCGCTGTTGAACAATGAAAGATAGTGCTCAATGTACATGCGAATGGCTGCTGAGAGGAAATGAGAGACAGGAGCATTCGGCTTTTAGAACGCGCAAGCTGCAATCCCCATCAGCAGCCATTGGCATGTACATTGAGCACTATCTGACAAGAAAGGGTTTGTACGTTATACTCGCTGGGTGTAACCTCCTTAGTTTCAGAAAGGTTTAGCGAGCGTTGGGCCACAGTGCCGTGAATACAGTGTACTAGTATATACCATGAACGCGAGGTGGTTAAATGTGGGACGTAGACCCGAAGCGCAAGCCGTAAGAAAGTGTGCGTGTGCAAGCTCTCGTTTAGTCCTTGGAATGTCCGCTGGATCGCGGTGCCTATATATGGGGAAATACGATGAAAAGATGTGAGATGGTGGTAGTTGGAGTGTTGAATAGATGGACGAACGGACACACAGACAGATGCATGGATGGACGCATGAACGGACGCAGGGGCGGATGCATGGACGAACGCCGGGACGGACGCACGAACAGACGCACACATGGACGGTTGGATGGACGCATGGACGGTCACACAGACGGACGCATGGACGGACGGTAGCAAGAACGAATGGACGGACGGATGCTTCACCCCACTCTCCATCATTGACCACGTGGATATGCTGCCATTTTTTACTTTGGAGGCTTCTGTGCTGCCAGCGCTGACACTATGGCATAGCGCACCAGCACCATGACAATCTCTTGTTCTTCGCTTAAATCGAACTCCTTGACGCTGCTGGGAACGCTGTGTGAGAATGGATGAAAACAATAATTGAGGCGCGCTTGGTTTACTCCGCTCACTCAGCTGGCAGCAATCAGCTGATCGGCGCCGGTCACCAGAGTTCTCGCTGATAACGAGATGCGGGCGTGACTCTCCGGTTTTGCGACTTCACGTCGCTTGCACGCAACCTCTGGCGGTGTAAACACCCGTCGCTTTTTGGTCACCAGTCATAAATGGTCACGGAAGCGCTGCTATAGTTACTGGTGTGCACCAACTTTTAGTTGCTTCAAAGTAGGCAATTTTCTTTTGGTCTAAGTACACTGAATGAATAAATGAAAAAAAAGCTCAACTTACCTGACGCTTGTGAGTCGTTCCAGGTTTTGCTCGGCGTTCAGGCACTCGTCGCTGCAGGAAGCAACCAAGCTTCCTTTTTGCGTGCGATTAATGCATACAGCCCACCCGCGAACACCATCCGCAGCAGAACGAAGAGCAGTGTAAAAGTTTAAATGTCCGCAGTTTCCTTGCTCCTCGCGTCGAATTCGCTCTGATGAAAAATTTCGGGAGAAATTCCTGCAATTATGTTTTCGACAAAAAAAATAGGGAAAAAAATTCCGCATAACAGTTTTTCACACTATTTTAAGCTTTAAACATAGCTTAGGAGCATTGCAATTAACTTCAAAGAAGTGTGCACAATGTCCACAACCCTGTCGGAGGCCTTGTAAATGCTGACTTTCTGGAAACTTCCTAAAAAGAAAGAGCAGGTCTGGTTTCAATGATCCTTTGTGTGTCATAACAAGCTGGAAGCTTTTGCTGCTCGAAGTCGTAATTTGGTAATGTCGATATGACATAATGAGGCGTAGTGGACGGGGCTGTGCGTGGCGCATGTATGAAATTATACTCGGATAAGGTAGTCAAGATTGTTTGTATGAGATGCGCAAGTAGTTTCATTTGGAAGCGTAAATATATTTATTATTGATTTTTTTTTATTTTAGGGGAGAAGCTCTTTGAGGCCTAGGCTTGTCCGTCGTCGTTTAGGCACCCCTAAATCTCGGAGTGCTCACGAGATGGCGATGGCGCTGCGGCACTCACTCCACTCCGGTGCGTAGGAGACGAATATACGGACATCTTTGCAATGTACTGGGCAAGATTCACGGAAAATTCATGGTTTTGACAATGAACCGCCGAAGCTTCGCCCCCTCATCATCAATCTCTCCGTGAATATGCTGTGATTTTTTATTTATTTTGATGGTGACACAGCCAATGCTCTAATGAGCCAAGTTCGTTGAAGAACAGCACATAGTTCCACACGCTCACTAAGCCTAATTTCTAAAACGACTGACTCTCTAAGGTGGTTTCGTCAATGCAGCAATCCTGTATGCTGTACCTAAGAGCACGGGTATCCAGTGTTCGAACATCTAGCATGTTCCTTATGAGAAAGATGTATCCCAACAATGATAATCGCACTAAAATAATTATCTCTCTTTTGTTTTTTTTCTTATTCGGACCTCAAATATCTGACATAATTAGTCTCATTGCACGTCATGTTCGTGACAAACTATGTGCCGAGTGCAGCGTATACGTATATACTCTTTCAGCTAATCGAAGCTTCTTATCAAGGATCGCCTCTATCAACGCACGCAATCTTACAAACATATCTGTATGAGGCTATACGTTATTGCCGGCGACTTTCATTATCATTACTTGCATTGCGGGAGTTCGCTACTCGGGCGACGTGGGCTATGCCGTAAACCAGCACCTCTTCTTGACCACTGAACACATTGTATAGAAGATCGAGCTGCACTAAATATACGCTTTTTTTCCTTACTTCATGTTCAATTACTTCCTTTTCAGCAACCACTATCACTCACGAGACTAAAGTCTGGCATTGAATAGCCACTGTTTATAGCGTGTACTAGCATTGTTTTCGACGCCAGTGAATTTATCGACGTCTTCTAAAGCTTAAGCATCAAACGAGTCAAACGATACGGACGACGCATGGCCCATGCTCCGACCAGATGTATAAGCCGCCAAAGGGCAACCACTTCTTTACATCCATTCAAGGTTACGCGCGTTCGTTCCGGAGCCTGTAGCTTTCGCCCGAGAAGGGTCGTTATGTTCTCCTGATCGTCTTTATACTGAGTAGCGTGCTGTGTTTAGTGTGTTCGACGTTACTCGCGCTTTGCCGGTTTCTCCGCTCTGTAACTTGATTGCGAAACTCGGCATTTTCCGGTCTGCTGTATTTCTCGGCTTTTCCGCCAACGACACCTTTAGCGAAGAGCACAGTGCACTCTTCGCAAAGGCCAATGCTCTTGATTCCGCAGCTCGAGTTGATGCCTCTCACAGTGTCACCATTGCTGCCCAAGACAGTGTGTGCCGGGAGGTTAAGTGGACGTTAGTTGGGAAGCCCTCTTGTCGAAGCTTGTCCGTCTTTTTCGCCGGAATTTCAAGGTTCTCGTGGACCTTATTTGAAAGACTCTTCGAAGTTTCCTCACTAGGCACTTATGACTCCTGCTTCACTACAGTGATCCGCCCCGGCACTCAAGAAATCTCTTCCTGTTAGTTTTAAGATGCGGGGACGTGATCTTGCTTTTCAGTGTCTCATAGCTGCTTTGGCTTTCCTGAACGTCTTCCGTGCTGATCGAGTTTTTTTTTTCTTCTTTGTCCTAAAGTGCGCAAGCTCATCAAGGAAAACTAAAGAGTAGCACTAGTACGACAAACTAGAAATTTCGTGTCTTAGAGAAGAGGCATGTTCTTGTCACACAAGGTGAAAATACACAATACAAACGATAAACAGTCTTCTGTTTCCAGTCCGAGAAAACCCACTCAAAACAATAGTAAGACAATACGAAAACAGGAGAATATTCGTACTGCTATAAATCATAATATACTAATGAAATAAAACTAATTGTGATGCGACAAGTGAACCGGGCTTCCTGGTCTCATTCGATTACTATAGATGCCCTTTGTGCCCCAACGCTGGCTATGACGCCAGTATTACTCTCATACTGTATACAATCATCTCTTTAATGTCATTCAGAGTGAAGGTAGACTTCATGTCACTTAGAAACGGGCAACCTGAGAGGGTCTTAGGTCAAAACACGGCTGCACATCGAATACTGTAGGAAAAAGCAACACCACATTTTCGATAGCGCAAGTCAGAGACACGATTCAGCTGCAAAGAAAGCGAATCTTTTCCGTGGGGAGCTGCATGCGAAACGACATACGGGCCAACATAGCAGACTGTTCTTCGTTTTTGGATGATTTAGTTTTTTTTTCCTTTTTTGTGTATGTGAACAGGCATTCTCTATTTTCAATCCCATTCGGGTCATCATTGAAGGTACCTTTTTTCTTTATTTTTCTACTACAGCAACTTGTACCCGCGGGGCATTCACGCTCTCAGTTCATCTCAGCAAAGAAAACATCAGTGTAAACAAAGTTGCTGAGCTGTATTGTTTTGACGCTTTCGTGTGGAACGAAGAATAACAACGGGGTCACCAGCTATGAATAAAAGTTAAGGGGCGTTGTTTTCGCAGTACAATTCAATTTGACCACTTCTGCAGGCGTGGTTTCCGGTTCTGATGACATTACTTTCAATGTTCAGTATTCCAAGGCTTTCGAACAATTGAAAACTGCAGCGATGCGCCAAAAAGTGTGCGCGCCATGCAGATAAGCGGTGCCAAAGCTGGCTTCCTTCTACTTCGCCCTAAATTGTCTCGCTGTCTGCAGTTTGCTTTTCTCTTTTCGTTCGTGCTATTTTTTAAATTTGTTTTGTCACTTTTAGTGAATTTTTTCTTGGGGTATATTTCATGGGCAAACAACTTGTCAGGGGGTCATCGGGTTAGCCTCGCCCGTGTTTAGAAAACTTCCGAGACCTATGTTGTGGCGGCACTTTAATGCAGTTAATTGTGAACGGGCCTGTCAATTTGAAAAAATACAATGTAACATCCTGCTATGCTAATTAAATTTTGTTTTCTCAAAATCGAACCCCACGCAGCTACACTTAGCGAAAATCTATTGAATACAAGAACAATAGATAGTGAACAGCAGAAAAAAAAGAATGCTACCCGTATACCTTCGTTCTTTTTAAAAAGTTTTCTTCTGTATACAACAATCGTTTTCTTTATTGAGACTCAGCCATACACGCTGCCCTGTGCATAATGGGGCTGATCATCATTGTAACGCAATGAAGAAAGTTCGAAACGACAGCGACGCTCGTAGTCGTAGCACATCGCATTTCGCAGCTTTGTACACATGGCATAGGCCGTTGGCAACAGCGGGAACAAGTTCCATAATCAACTTCCGCGTGTATATATATGCTTTGTGAAGGCTGTCTCAGTCCCCTCAAAGTGCTTTTGCGACTGACGTCCCTTGTAATCTAATGCCGCTTTTTGTGGCGAGTCGCAACGAAAACATGAAGCGGAGGGGGCGGGGGAGGGGACAAATCTACAGCCCATGTTGAGAATTACTTGACTAGTTTGAGTTCTGGTCGACACAATTCTCTCAGGGACCCTGCACGCCACCACTGTCAACAGACTTTCATATGCTAATGCCGGGTGCAATACGCATGCCTCTCCCAAACCTAGAGCACAGTGTTACGGGAATACCATTCGTAGTAATTAATACAATTCAGTTACTGCGTGATGGTGTACGTCGTGTCTTCAAAGGTCTGACAGACACGGCCTTTGCAAACCTAAGCACTCCACAGCGAGCCTTTTCTCGTTACCAACAGTGTTAAGTTCGTAGCAATACAACAAATAACAAGACCTCATCGGTACTAACTCAGAACTCACCTCAAACTTACACTAACTCCACACGTTTCGAATCGCATAACAACTTCGTTCTACTAAAAGTTCACACATAATCTGGCAAACACAGTTCACATTGCAGGAATATGCTTATGCAAGAAATTGTCATTATCATAAAATTCAATGACACTCTCCAAACTTTCCATTAATCAGTTTACGCGTATATTTACTTATCTATTTTATTTCATAATACTGTCAGACCTCTCTTGAGGGCTCTTACAGGGAGGGTACAACCAAATACAAACCAATCAATATGCATGCATTTCAGGTGGTAGCGCAGTCAACTAATATATGTGTAAAACTTCATCAAATCGGCAAACACTGCCTGTATTTACAACAATGTCTGACTACGCATTACAAAGCATAAACACAGCTCGGAGAAAGAAAACAAAGAAACTCAAACCAAGGAAACATGCAGGCTTATTATCTGAGTTTCTTATACGCCACATATGATCAGAGACAGCACGTATACCTCGCGCTTCGTTTTTTTTTTTTTTTTTGAGTTCGTCGCAGTGCCGCCCTTTCTATTACGTCAATGTGAGGGGCTGACTTTGGTTCCCGCCACACGCAAATCCCCGTTCCTGTTATGCAAGTCACTGTACTGGGCTGCTTTTATGGGGCTGTGGCAGGCTTTGGTTCGACTGTACTTTCTCTTCACCAAGGAAAGACCTATCATCAGCCAACAGGTTCACATTCAGCCCCTAAGATCAACCAGCTTAGTTGGTTCAAATGCGGAGCATTCTTTAGCGAACTTCGACTTAAGGCGTATCTGTCTATTTATCCATCTGGCCACTTACGTTTGGGCGCTCTCGTGGTCACTCCCTTAACTTGGCGTGAACTAAAATTAGCATGGGAGGGCAAGATGGTTTGACGAATATGACGCGCTGGTCAAGATATTGTTACAATCCCGTCGTGTGCGTCGTCCAGCACTTCTCGCCCGACAGTGGCACATACCCATGGGCGGGTATGTGCCACTGTCGGGCGAGAAGCCAACATTGGTAGCGTCGATCCAACATTGGTAGCGTCGATCCGACGAATGCAAAGAATAAATGTGAGGGTCCCAGCTAAAAGCAAACCGAAGAATTCTGCGTGGCAATGAAGCATTTTACCGCAGAGCATCACTAGGTCTCAGAACTACTTTTCGAATAGACGTTAATCTTTGCGAAACGTCAATAATAGTTGCAGTGCTGCCGACCCAATTTTATAAGAATTACGTATGCACTCCTTTGATACAGCCGACACGTCGGGTTAACGTCAATTATGATTAGTTGTCATCCACTGAAGTTGATTTATGTAACAGTGTCTAGGACCAGCATCCTCGTTAGCATCAGCACTTCATATCAGCTTCTGGTGTTACTAATACGCATGTTCCAGTTGGCATCGTTGCGCAAGTGCAAACAACTGGTTATATAAACATCTGCAACTTTTCAACATATGTCTGTGTGTGCAACATTTACGCATATATTTAGCGTCATTTCTTGACGTGTCGCTCAATAAAAAAAAATATGCAACATGGTCACCTTCCCCCTGCATGCTTCGCATAACGTCGGTTGATTGATATGTGGGGTTTAACGTCCCAAAACCACCATATGATTATGAGAGACGCCGTAGTGGAGGGCTCCGGAAATTTCGACCACCTGGGGTTCTTTAACGTGCACCCAAATCTGAGCACACGGGCCTAGCTTCACATAACGTCTATTCCCCGGTACGTGGGATCTGCCGAATTTTTTTAAGCTTGCCCCGCCGTGGAGGTATAGTGGCTAAGGTACTCGTCAGCTGATGCACAGGTCGCGGGATCGAATCCTGGCTGCGGCGGCTGCATTTCCGATGGAGGCGGTAATGTTATAGGCCCGTGTGCTCAGATTTGGGTGCACGTTAAAGAACCCCTGGTGGTCGAAATTTTCTGAACCCTCCACTATGGCGTCTCATAATAACATGGTGGCTCTCGAACGTTAATCAACTTCGGCCTTTTCAAATTTGGTGTTACTGTACCTTTTCATTCATCCCTATCATATACAGGACACAGCAGATGGCTCACACCTTCGTGCGTGCTGTGTTCTGCTGTGCTTGCGTTAGGGAGATAGACAGGGAATATGCAAATTCGGCTGCTGCAGCGATCATTATATCAGCGTTTTGTTGAAGTAAGCCACGCCAGATGCTAGAGGAGTGGCTGCCATTGTTTTTACCACGTATATTGCAATCATTGCTTCGCTGTCGCAGCGAAACTAACTTTATGGCAGGCAATTTAGAAGCGAAGCTTCTCAAGACGTGAGTTGGTCGTCACCTGTACATATTGACACAATGTGATTTCAAATTACGCGCGCTAGCCGATACTTGTGCCGTCTAGATGGTTTGCGACGCACGAGTCTGCGGGACTCAGCTGCGCGCGAACCGTGTTGAAAAAAAAAGAAGAACGTAGAAGAAGAGGCAGAAGTGAATCCTCGAGACAATCTAGCTGTGTTATTATTCTCGGGCACAAGTTCGCCCTGCCTAGGTTAGCCTATTAAAAGAATTCATTGAAGAGTGCGTTACAAATCTGGTGGGAGTGCTAGGTATGATGCCAAGCCCCTCTCGAGTGACGGAGCACAGTCCAGAACCACAGCGATTTCGACCCAACGAGCTGACGCCTGTTCATCAGCGCTGCAGTCAACGCCTACGTGGTGAGGGTCCTGAATTTTCACCTTTGTCGACTTCCCTTAGAACATCAACGGCTGTGAACGGGTACGCAGCCAACATGACAGCTCAGGTCACTCCAGCCAACATTGTAATAAACCATCCAATGCTACCAAAGCCTTTCCACGGCGAAAGCTACGAGGACGCAGAAGACTGGCTTGAACACTTTGAACGCGTCGCAAAGGCTAACGGATATGGGGAAGAGCGCAAACTTGGAAGTGTTTACTTCGCACTGGAAGATAGCGCACGAACGTGGTATGAAAACCACGAAGCTACCTTCCGGTCGTGGAATGATTTTCGACGGGAGCTGCTCACTGCTTTCCCGAACACAGACCGCAAAGAGAGAGCTGAAGCTGCGCTCCAGACAAGAAATCAGCGAAATAACGAAACTGTCGCCATGTATCTGGAAGACATGTCTGGCCTATTCCGCCGAGCGGATTCAAATATGAGCGAAGACAGGAAGCTGCGCCATCTGATGTGAGGCGTGAAGCAAGAACTCTTTGCCGGACTAATTCGAAGCCCGCCGCGCACCGTAGCCGAGTTTCGTTCCGAGGCGACTACAATGGAAAGGACGCTACAACCGCGAGCAAGGTTATACAACCGGGATGCGATCGTGACTTCCTTGAACATGTTGCCACCAGTCTTCGGTAACGGCATGGAAGCACTACGCGAGCTGGTGCGGTCTGTTGTGCGAGAAGAGCTGCAGAAGCAGCGTCTTGACCAGAACGCTTCAATGCTTTCGTCTCTGGCCGATGTGATCCATGAGGAGGTCAGGCAGGTGGTACGCGAACCTTCGAGCAACGCACAGCCAGGGCCGCCACTACAACAGAAGACGAGAATGACGTATGCTGATGTGCTACTGCGAGGACCTCCAGGACGTGCAGACGTCGCGGCGGCTACACATATGCAGTACCCGATGCCACCGAGCACCCTGCGGCCAACGCCAGAGAGGAGACTAAGGAAGAGCGATGTCTGGCGCACTCCCGACAGGATACCGCTGCGTTACCACTGTGGGGAGCCTGGTCATCTCTACCGAACGTGCCACTACCGCCAGGCAGGACGACGTGGTTTTCCTGTTAATGCACCTCGACCACGAAATGGTGAACGTCCCTTTGAAATTGAAGAATACCTGTCAGGTCGTCAAACCTCAAGTGGCTTCCAACGACACCAACCTCGTGCAACGACAACGGGGAGGTATAGATCGCCTAGCCCCCGACCTTCAGCAAGCTCCCCAAGGTCTCGTTTCCCCAAGCCCGCGTCGGGAAAACTAGAGTCAGTGACCTGTAGAGGCAAGGCCGCTGTCGACGCTAATGCAGAAAAACCTCCATTGCTGACTCTGAACGACGACCGATTCAGAAACCGGTGCTTCGATAGTGACGTTGCTTCCGATTTACGTGTGTTCGTTGACGGCTACGAAGTCATCGGACTGGTAGATACCGGCGCAGATTATTCAGTGATGAGTAGCGGACTTTCTAAAATACTGAAGAAAGTGCTGACTCCTCTGAAGGGACCACAAGTTCGCACAGCAGGAGGGCACCTCATCTACCCTACTGGAATATGCACAGCAAGAATCGGAATACGGGGTTTCACGTACGTCGCCAGTTTTATTGTGCTGCCAGAATGCTCAAGAGACTTGATTATCGGCATGGATTTCTTACGAGCTAATGGCGCTGCAATTAACTTGCGAGAATCTTCCGTCTCATTCTCGACTAGGCACGCGATTGCTACCTTCGAAACGGAAGAAAACGTATATGACCTTTCTATTGCAGATGATGGCGTCATGGTGCCGCCAAGATCGAGCATATCTGTAGCAGTAACCAACAAAGCATTCAGTGAATTCGAAGGATTTGCCGACAACAACACTGCCTTACTACTCCAAAAAGGGATCTGCATGGCACGAGGCCTTGTTAAGTTACGTGACGGATGTGCAAATGTTCTACTCACAACTTTGGAAATTAGGTGCAGCACGTTGCAAAAGGAACCGTCATCGCCAGTCTGAATGATTTCGTCCAGGTTACGGAGCTGCGCACTTTTGAAACGAATGAGTCTGATTTCGAAGACGTGGAGTCTGTTCTTGCAGCCATCGACATCGAGCCAGGCCTACTACCAAGCGAAAAAGAGCAAATAGAGGGTCTTTTAAGGGAATTCGCCGAATGTTTCTCGTTGTCATCTAAGGTTCCACGCACTCCTATCGCCAAACATCGCATCATTGTCGACGAGTCAGTGAGGCCAATACACCAGCATCCCTACCGAGTGTCACCAAGAGCAAGAGAAGCTTTTGGTAATCAGGTTAAATAAATGCTCAATGAAGATGTAATCCAGCCTTCATCAAGTCCATGGGCGTCACATGTTGTTCTTGTGAAGAAAAAAGACCAAACCTTACGTTTCTGCGTTGATTATCGGAAGCTGAATGCCGTCACCAAACGGGATGTTTATCCTCTGCCAAGAATTGATGACAATCTGGATAGGCTGCGAAATGCCAGGTATTTTTCCTCATTGGATCTTAAAAGTGGGTACTGGCAGATAGAAGTTGACGAAAGAGATCGCGAAAAGACAGTGTTTGTGACGCCAGACGGCTTATACGAGTTCAAGGTACTCCCTTTTGGCCTTTGTTCAGCACCCGCCACATTCCAACGGATGATGGACACAATGCTTTGTGGTCTTAAATGGCAGTTATGCCTGGTTTATCTCGACGATGTTGTAGTCTTCTCTGCTACCTTCAAGCAACATTTGGAAAGGCTCCGGGCCATGCTCACTGCGATCAAATCATTGGGCTTGACGATAAAACCGCAGAAATGTCATTTCGGCTTCCGTGAGCTCTTTTCCTTCTGCACTGATGTCATCAGTGCAGAAGGCGTCCGCCCAGACCCTGCAAAAACTGGGGCCGTAGCAAGATTTCCGAAGCCAACAGACAAAAAGGCTGTTAGGCGATTTCTAGGTCTCTGCGCCTATTATCGACGGTTCGTTAAAAAATTTTCACGAATTGCTGAACCACTGACGCGGCTGACAAAAGAGGAAATGCCTTTCGTATGGCTTGTCGAACAAGAGGATGCCTTCAATGAACTACGAAAGTGCCTTCAAAGCCATCCTGTTCTGGTGCATTTTGACGAGGAAGCGGAAACCGATATCCACACGGATGCAAGCAATTTAGGTCTTGGGGCCGTGCTCATCCAATGGCAAAATGGGCAAGAAAGAGTCATTGCGTATGCCAGTCGCACTCTTTCGAAAGCTGAGGTGAACTACTCAGCGACCGAGAAAGAATGCCCTGCCGTGGTAGGGGCTATCAGCAAGTTTCGACCATATTTATATGGTAGGCCTTTTCGAGCTATAAGCAACCATCATTCGCTAATGCTGGCTGGCTAATCTCAAGGACCCATGTGGACGGCTTGCACGATGGAGCTTGCAATTACAGGAGTATGACATCACGCTTGTGTACAAGTTAGGTCGCAAGCACAGTGATGCGGACTGCTTGTCACGTGCTCCGATTCAACCTGCTGCTTCTGCTTCCACCAAGGATGGCGAAGATTTTATTTTCTTGGGAGCTGCGACACCATCAGAGATGGCACATCAGCAGCGATCCGACCCTGAGATACTCCTCTTGATTAAGTACCTAGAAAGACAGTCTGTTGATGTTCCACGACCTTTTGTCCGCGGCTTGTCAGCGTTCGTCCTACGAAACAACATCCTGTATAAAAGGAACTTTGACAACAATACAGCGACATTCCTGCTTGTCGTCCCTTCACCTCTGCGACCAGAGATTTTGGATGCTTGCCACGACGATCCATCAGCTGGACACTTAGGAGTAAGCAGAACGTTAGCACGCATCCGCACTAAATACTACTGGCCGAAGTTGCTTAGCTCTGTACGACACTATGTCAGAACCTGCCGGGACTGCCAAAGACGTAAAACCACACCGCTAAAACCAGCAGGTCTCCTTCAACCGATAGAACCACCAGAAGCCCCATTCACACAAGTGGGAATGGACTTACTGGGCCCATTTCCTACGTCGTCATCGGGAAAACGGTGGATAATAGTTGCGAACGACTATTTAACCAGATATGCCGAGACAGCGACTCTTGTTAAAGGATCAGCCGTTGAAGTAGCCGAATTCTTCGTCTCCAACATCGTACTGAAGCACGGAGCTCCAAAAGCGTTGATCACGGACCGAGGGACTGCATTTATGGCCGATCTGATGAAATGTATTATGAAATTGACGCACAACAGTCATAGGAAAACGACGGCTTATCATCCTCAAGCAAATGGCCTTACGGAACGACTCAACAGAACGCTGGCTGATATGTTGTCAATGTACGTTGATACAGAACACCGTACTTGGGATAAAATATTACCCTATGCAACGTTCGCCTATAACACTGCGATGCAAGAGAAAACACGGATGACGCCATTCCAACTTGTTTTTGGCCGGACGGTAACGACACCTTTAGATGCAATGTTACCTATTGACGAGACGCCCGAAAATTACTATGACGTTCACGACTACATACAAAGAGCAGAAGAAGCCAGACAACTGGCACGATATCGCATTCTCCAACAGCAGAAAACCGACACGCATCGATACAACCTGCGAAGAAGAGACGTCCAGTACGCACCAGGAGACAGAGTATGGGTGTGGATTCCTGTACGAATACGTGGCCTGTCAGAAAAACTGCTTCGCCGCTATTTCGGTCCGTACAGAGTGCTCCGCCGCGTCGGCTCGCTCAACTACGAAGTTATGCCAGAGGGACAGGATATTTCATCCCGACGGCGGCATCGCACGGAAACTGTACATGTCGTCAGGATGAAACCATATCACGACAGGCAATGAAACGCCGAAGATACAACGTTCTTTGACGTTAACGACATCCCCGATGAGGGTTTGTGAATGACTGCCATGCAACCAGCTCGACACAAGCATCGGGACGGTGCACTCTGGAAAGGGGGGCAATGACACAATGTGATTTCAAATTACGCGCGCTAGCCGATACTTGTGCCGTCTAGATGGTTTGTGACGCACGAGCCTGCGGGACTTAGCTGCGTGCGAACCGTTTTGGAAAAAAAGAAGAACGTAGAAGAAGAGGCAGAAGTGAATACTCGAGACAATCTAGCTGTGTTATTATTCTCGGGCACAAGTTCAGCCAGCCTAGGTTAGCCTATAAAAAGAGTTCAATGAAGAGTGCGTTACAATTTGCTTGTATGTAGTTAACAGCTAACAGCATATCCAGGGAGTCAATGATGAAGAGTGGGGCGAAGCTTCGGAGGTTTTTATCGGCAAATCGTAAATAACGCGCTGGCCACATCCGTCCATCGTCTGTCTCTATGTCTGCCTGACGTACGCGCGGATGCATACAAGGACGCACGCATGAACGGACGGAAGCAAGAGCGAACACACGGACGAAAGCGCGGACGGAGTGATGAACGCTTTGTCTTGCTGTGAAATTTGTCTTGCTGTGCAAGTCTGTCTTCTCGTGGCACATCCTGTGTGCGCCATGCTCAAATGTTGCTGTCTCTTGAATTGGATTTATGTGGTTTGTTATGAGATTGCATCTTTCCGAGTTTCATTTCTTAGGACTTGTACAGACTCATAGCTCTGTAGCGGGAATAGGATAAGCTTGCCACTTCAGTCTGTTGTAATTAAAGATTTAACCCAGTTTGTGTACGCAGGGGCGTAAAAGTAGTGTCGACGTACTATCATTTTCCTTCATACGCTGATGCCCTAATGCTATATTCAGATTGCGCCCTCGCTATTATCAGAATTCTAGTTCCTAACAGTTCCATTGCAGCCTTTATAAAATGTTCGAACGCAATTTCGGAATCACGTAGGACAAAAGGGGCCAGCATAAGCTGCTACTAAATTATCGCTTTTGATCAAATCGATTCTCACATGGCTTGCGGGAACTATGGGCTGTCGTAAGTTGCTGTCGTCGGTTGCCGTAACGCTTTATGTGCAGAACATGGAATGCACGCTCGCGTCAAGCAGAAAACACTTTGTTTTTGTTCTTCGAACGCATTGATGATAATCATTCATTATCAATAAGTCATGATCACTTATATTCTGTAAAGAAACTTCTCTGCTTGACCTAACGCGGGCAAAACAACGCATAAAAGTATAAAAAACAGACAGCAAGATCTATATAAAAGGAAAAAAAATAGAACGAAAAAGAATATTAGCAAGAAAGAAATAAGTGGAAAAAACAAAAGGTATAAAAAAGAGAGAGACTGCGAAATAAAAAGAAAACCGAAGAAAGAAACGATGCCTTAACCTTTTATTTTCGATCTTCTATCGTGCGCGTAGAGGTCTCTTTGGCGCTAACAGCGCGTTGGCCCACAACGACAACGTTATGGCCATTGGCGTGCACATAGTTACATGATACTATCACTCGATGAAGAAGGCACGTGTTTCGAATTGAGCCAGCAAATGGATCAAATAGATTGAATGAATCGAAAGCCTAAGATGCCTATTCAAGCGGGAACGTGGAGGTCGGTGTCAGCACGACTGATGCAAAAGATCAGTAACCATGTGATCACATCATCGTGACGTCCCTATGTCGTCACATAACGACGTCATCACACAACACGCCCTTTTTTGTTAAAGATGTGCCGATTCTAAAGGTATTGCGAAACCACGTGAGGTGCAGAAAGCCCCTAATGCCTCCGATTCCGGAGGTCATGCAAACAGCCTGCAGGGTAGGTGCACTAAAAGGAGGGAGCAAGGTGTATACAATCGACTGAAGCAAAAAAAAAAAACTTATTTTTGCCTTCGAGTCGTCTCAGGATGGAACATAAGAAACCGTGGTACTTTGTTAAACGCAGGCAATTAGATCTTTGTCCTAAGGCAGGCATTGGAGGTACCGATGTTATTTTTTTGGTCGTGTTTCTAGTCTTGATTTCTCAAAAAAGGCAGTGCCCGTCAGCATCCTCTCAAGACTGCTGAATGGACAGTTGAACAGTGATGACGGGGGCCTCGAAATTGCGTAGTTGGTATGGGGAGCTCACCCTCTGCGGGTTGCCTGAAATCCCCGTTTCCTGAAATCGCTGAGCGATCAGCCATCTTTCACGATTGTTTCCCCGGCACTGGTCAATGAAGGCTGTACGCATATGATCGAGTAAGCCACTCAAGACCATGACGCCCCTTGAGCTCCATTCAATCAGTCTTCGTTCCAAAGAAATTATGCAAGACCTTTCTGAGCCTATTAAATTCCAGGCGGGAAGAAGCATATAAGATGTAAAAGCACGCAATATACCTGATCGCAGGCCCATCGATCAATGCCTCACTTTTCAAAAATGATTACACAAAAGTTTTGATTGATTGATTTGTGGGGTTTAACGTCCCAAAACCACCATTTGATTATGAGAGACGCCGTAGTGGAGGGCTCCGGAAATTTCGACCACCTGGGGTTCTTTAACGTGCACCCAAATCTGAGTACACGGGCCTACAACATTTCCGCCTCCATCGGAAATGCAGCCGCCGCAGCCGGGAATCGAACCCGCGACCTGCGGGTCAGCAGCCGAGTACCTTAGCCACTAGACCACCGCGGCGGGGCGATTACACAAAAGTGCGCGTCACGTTTTGTCATCAGAAGCTAATCGGTGAGTGCAACAAAACACTGTTGCAGAAGTGCGCAGTCATGACGAAACGCCTGTAGTGTTTTTTTAACAAGCAAGTACTCGTAATACATCCTTTGTAATCTCATTTTCTATGATTCGAAAAAGAAAGCGCAAGTAAGACGACGTAAAAAAAGGGAGACGCACACACAAAGGGCACCACTTTTTTTTTAAAGCTTGCTAACCAAACTTCTCATGTTTGAGACAAGTCCCTTAACCTGTACGCTATAGTTCTCGAAGTGACCGCTAGAGGCGAAGCAGTGCAACAACACGCTCCCCATAGTTTTCATGAATTAGGGAAGCAACCACACTGCCATTCGTCGTTCTGCTGATAAGCGAGGTATCAACTACACATCTGTAAAGACATTATGTGCACTTTTTGCGAGGAAGAAACCTCGTCGACAGGTGGAGCTCAAAGTGGCAGCCGGCGAAGCAGACGCGGCACAAAACCTTGAAACGGGGCCTGTATCAACATGACTTCTCAAACTTTCAACTGTGACTTCTAATTCAAGATGTTCTCGCCACATATTTCATCAACCGAAAAATCTTAATCTTCAAAAAAAAAACGCGTCAAGATGTACCATTCACAAAAAATAAAAAAGTTTTCGAACATTTGTTCGTTATTTTAAACTATGGAAAAACAATGGATCAGCTGAAACTGTCTCGATATATAATGCCATCAATATGTAAATAAAAGAAACATTGTGTAAATAAGTTTATATACTATCATCCCTATATCAACGTGGGAAGTCTTTATATGATGCTAGTACTTGAACAGAGAACTGGTTGGTTCTCCCGATAAGTTCCGAGCAAGCTCCTTCATTGTTATTCACTTCATGGAGATGGCGGAATTTTGTTTTTTGGAATCGCTGAATATCAACACGCCCAGTTGTTCACTTTCACATCTCATTATTTAATAATGATTGAAGCATTACCAACAACGAAACCGAATACGCCCACACCACAGCACTCACGCATTGAAACGCGACATCAAAGATCTTATTATGACGACTGGTATGCGCCATTTCTCGGCACAACCACGTCACGTCGCGATGATTGTAATTTTTCCAGATAATGTCGGCTCATATATATGCATTTGAGTAAAAAAAAATGGCAGATCTAACATACAGTGAGAATCGATGATATGCGAAGCACGAATGAGAAATGTTGATATGACACTTTAAAATCAGCACATCGTTATGAGGTGGAGGTAAATGATGCCGTACACGACTTACGTGTCATGATTATAATGTTTGAATGTGTCGTCTACTTTTGTCAGCTATTCACGTCACGTGATACCAAATTTAGTATACGTGGATCTAACGAAACGGCCGCGAGCATGCTATGGGCGCGTTATGTTGTCATGTTCTTACATGACACGCGTGTAAGGATTATCGTGTTTGAACCATTCATATAATTCGTCCTCCATTGACGTCAAGTAACGCCAATTTGATATACGTGGAGCTAGCAAAACCGCCGCAAGCGCATCATGAAGAGCCCGATATACTCCGACGTAGCGTTGACGCTCGCGCACGCTGGGCACAGCGGCGCTGCGTTAGCAAAACGCGAGCACGCCTATCTCGCACCCAGGCGCCTTCGGCGGCATACCCTCGCTCAAAGAGACGCCATAATTTCTGTGGAACTGCCAAGGCGCGCCTCCCTAGCATGGAATGCAGTCGCTCTGGGAGATTAAAATGCGAAAAAGCGCCTGTTCGTGCTGCACCTGCTTATAAAATGTCATCTTATCTGGGTACCACTGCGTTGTCATCTGATGCGACAACAACCAGTGCAAGAGGAAGAGATTGGTGAACACTGCCTGTGAAGCTCACAGCGCATCGCGGGAGTCGTACCGGTGCGGTGTTTTGCAATTGCACAGATTTCCGTTCACAACGAAAAACGCCGAGCTCCACCGCCTTAGGATATAATCGCAATCAGTAGGAAAAACTACAAGCCCAGTGAAGTGTACAAGCATACTTATAGCGTTTATTCAAGCGAGACTCCAGCTGTTTCACTTTACAACAGCGATTTGCGTGCAGTATGACTGTAGTATGAGGCACAAAACTATTGCCGTACTCTTTCGCTGGCCAGATGTCAATAATAGGATATACGTATTACGACTCACACGTGGATGCGCGCACCGCGCATGATTAGTACAACTGCAACTGCGTACTATCGCAATGCGTCAACGGTGCGGAAAACATGACTCTGGACTCGGTCGAACTGCGACATGCCTTGACTGTCACTAGGCGAATCTACACGTGTTTTCGGCCGGCATCACTATAGCATTTTAATATTTTGTTCTGGCTGGCACTTTTACAGTGAGCGTGTGTGGGGCACTTTTGCAACTGAGCACGTGGCGCGCGGCTTCTATAGCTGCTTGTCCAGTGCAGTGTCCCCAGGGAAGCGAAGAACCGCCTTGAAGACCTGCGTGCTATGCCGTGCAGGGAAGAGGAGATCCCTCCTTGTAGCTGTGGGCAGACCCTGGCGACAGAGTGCGGGCAGCAAGGCGTGTCGTTGTGTGCGAAGTACTGGGCACACACCACAGGTGTTCGATAGTTTCGTCTCTTGCACACGCAGTGCACGCAGTGAACGAGGCTCTGTGAAGCCGATGACTCCGGGCCGCAGGTCGGGAGCAGCCGATGCGTAAGTGAAGTAGCAGGGACCTCTCCTTCCTTGCGAAACCCTGGGTCAGGCAGCCGGGTTGGTGGCTTCATTCTGGCTCCAAGATCTTCAGTGTGGCAGCATAGTAGACGAGAGCCGGGGCCTCAAGAAGTCTGCGGCGACCACGGCACGGCACACAAAGACGGAGGAATGGTAACACCGTTGCTTAGCACAATAGTCACATGACCCCCACCACACCTCTTCAATCGAGGAGCGCAGTCTGCGTGATTATTTTATCGTACTTGCGGTAATCACGTGATTGAAGAATATATAAAAAGCGTTGTTTAAGGTTAGATAGATATGTGGGGTTTAACGTCCCAAAACCACATATGAATATGAGAGACGCCGTAGTGGAGGGCTCCGAAAATTTCGACCACCTGGGGTTCTTTAACGTGCACCCAAATCTGAGCACACGGGCCTACAACATTTCCGCCTCCATCGGAAATGCAGCCGCCGCAGCCGGGATTTGATCCCGCGACCTGCGGGTCAGCAACCGAGTACCTTAGTCACTAGACCACCGCGGCGGGGCGTTGTTTACAAGTTGTAAAGTGCACGAAAGCGTAACTTCACCCGGGATGGCTTTACTTTCGAGTATAGTCTCAGGCACATAGTCACAAACCAACCTATTTGGCACATTTCTGCATTGTGCTATCTGCTTTGCGCATTTTGTGTTTTATGAACAAAGGAAAGTCAGTATTCTCAAACAAATGTTTTTTTTATTTCATCCTATTACAATATTTGTGCATTTATAGCACATGCACAGAAAAAGCAAAGATAATGGTAATGTTGGTTTGTGAATACGCTAATACGAGCCTTAAGGGGACACGGAAGATAACCTGCAAAATTTAATAATATCTGGGGTTTGACTACTCACAACCACGATATGATTATGACAGAGACCACAGTAACTGGCTCCAATACTTTGGACCATTTGGTGTTCTTTAACGTGCACTGGCATCGCACAATACATGGGCTTCTTGCATTTCGCCTGCATCGAAATGTCACAGCTGCACCTGAGATCGAACCAGCGACCTTCGTGGCAACAGCGCAGCCCCATAACCACCTCTCGACAATGGAAGGAAAACCTCTGGGTTTTGTTCAATATTGTTCACAACACGCAAAAAAGGACGTCGTTAAGTTCGAGCTGTACCGACAAAGTACGTTTTAGTGCCATCGTACGCCGCACTATCTAAGGCATAGCTACTTATATTTCATTCTATCGAAAATTAGGAATGGTGAGATGGAAAGTATTGCGACGACGAGAGAGACGGCCATCATGGATCGCCATGGAGAACAAAAGTTACTATATTACGATGATCTCTGCTAACCCGGGCTGACAAGTTGACGCTGCAGCGCTGCACACTGCCCGCCGAATCGGCCAAGTCTCGTCTGCTGCAGTCGTAATGACGCGTGACGTTCCAAGCACGTCGTTGCTCTCCTGCGGGTCGTTGCGGGCCGTGCCAACTAACGACCAGTCCGGGAGGAAGGACGATTTCGGGGCGGCTGCGATAACGTATTGACGAAAAAGAAAAGAGCGGAGAGATTGTCCGTGAGAGCGACAGTATTATGCTCAGTCCGGCAGCGTTCACCATGAAGTCGCTGGAAGGCGCATAATAATGTTCTCTGTCCTCTGGGCTCGTTCTCCCTTATCACTGACATTAGGGTAACGACAACGCCACTTCTTTTTTTTTTACATCTTTTGTTGCTAGCTGGGCTGAGAACAGCATGCTTATGCGGCACCACGAAAACATACTCTTATGTCGAAGTTTGGCATTTCTAGTTTTGCGTCAGTAGAAGTATACCTCCACAAACGCACAAGTATACACAAAGGAGTATCCTGTTATCGTTCATTTTAATCTTTTCTTTTTTTAGGACCTTTCATGCCCTCTGCAGCATGCCGTACTCAATTTAATTTTAGAAAATAAATGTGCCTTTGTTAAAGTCCTAAACAACGAGAAGAAATACTCAAACCCATTTTATATAGCGAGTGAAGCTTGTTCCTCTCATTAGGATCTGAAAATCCCGACATTGATAATGGATCCCTTGCACTGGAGAAACTGACATACACCGAGCAGGTTGATAGGATTCGTTGTTTGAAATGTCCCACATAATCATCTTCTTTGACGACTGTTTATTGTTGTAGTTTCATGCAAGACTCTCCACCGAGCATAACCTCACAAATATTGAGTTTTTATAGCACCAGAACAGCTAACGGAAATCAGTGAAAATCCTTACCGGAGAATACGCATCGACAGGACGTTCAAACTTTGCTGAAGGAAAAATCCAACTCAACTTGGGCAAACGTCTGTGTGTGTTTGTGTGCGTGCAAGAGAGAGAGAGAGAGAATGTTGTCATCACCTTTTCGCAAATCACCTCCACAAGTACGCGTCCGGAATGGAAATCTTGAGCCACTTTTTGCGTGAAATGGGTTAACAGCTTTCAGAAGCAGCTTATTGAAACATGGAAAAACAAAATAGGCCAGCGACGCAGGAATGGTACGCATACTGGGAAGCAGTGTAGCCGTTTGTGGTGCCTCCTTCTTTTTCTTCTCCTCCCCCTCAATTTTTGTTTCCCACCATTTTGCTTGGAAAACTACGCTATGCTTTACCATCTTGCTTCCTCCTCTCTCTCCTCCTCCCCATGACTTTCGTTTTCACACCTTGCTATATTATACCATACATTGCTAGCGTAAGCGCCAGTGAATATTTTCTAAAATTTAGGAGTTATTGATCAATTGTTCATCTGTTTTCGATTGATTATCGCAACGCATAGGTACGTGCGTTCTGCAAGTTTTGAGCTGCTCCTGCTCGTCATTCTTCGCGTGCCTTTGCAAATCGTTGTTGCAGTATTCATTCCTTCGGCCTTGTGGTGAAACAATGAACGATAAAAGCTCAACTACGTCTGTGAAAGCACGCTTAATTTTCGTGCTTACCTAATCCTGAAAAGAGGGATCAGCCACATTTTTTTTTCCAATGCTCATACTCGTACAAGTTGTTCATTTTGTGTGACGACATGCAGTGTTTCATGGTGTAAAACTATTGCGTGGTTTATCGTTCGACGCTGAAGGCACACACACAATTCTAACAAAGCATTTGTGCACGCATGCATGACGCGCCTAGTTTTGGAATTTAGGCGAAGACAACCGATATCGATGGAATGGAGAATTACGCGTGTATTAAACACAGTTCTTTTCACCGAAGGCCAGATTATCATCGACCGACAACTGCTCTCGCCTCTGTGAGCGACATTTGTAACTGAAGAACACGGTCACCCGCTGAAGAGCTCAATTTTCGAAGCGGCTGTCTTAAAAGTCACGACTAAGTACCTGTGTGTTCTTCCCCACCATGTGTGATTCCGTCCAACTCTTGATTCCAACAGAACCAATATAAAAGAATGCTATGCCCGCTGCGAATCTCAGCGCTTCTTAGGAGCGAAGCTCCTTAATGTCGAGGCGTATGCTTATTGCGAAGTTCTGCTCGCGACACGCGCAGATGATGGCGCAATTTTGCATGGTACAGTGCTATTTATTACACAATTCTGAAATTTCATAACTTGGGGTCATTTTGACATCTAATAATTATTAATGGATGTTAATGTTAGTAAAGTTCATGTGTGAAAAATCGTCCCTCCTATTCAGAAGAGGCTCGTATACGAGCTGCGACTTCAATTCGTGTGAAGCCTATATAATGATTGACCGTTCGGTTTCCTAAGTCGGCGTGCGCTTCTATTTCTCAAATTAGGTTTTTAAGCATTTTTTCTCGTGACACAGTCGTTGCATACGGCTCTTCGCAGGCAGATCTTTGCTTGGACCGACTGCATGACTTTGTTTAGGCAAATCGATCTGCAAAGAAAAACTTGTCAGCAACTTTTTTTTTCATTCGAGCCATATAGATCTCTGAGAAACTATTCATTGCAAAGCCACTTTTAATGGTTTTCTTTTTCGTTTTCATTGCTCTCTCAAGCAATTTTAATTAACAATGGAGGACAAAGTGGCTAAAGCTGGTTCTTATTATATATTTTACTACTATCTTTCTCTTGCGCTCATTATAACGTTTTGCATACATCGTTTTACTTTATTTCTGAACTCTGCTGACTTTTATGAAACGGATCTTTCATGAAACGCACGCACGCACGCGCGCTTACAACGTGACGTCAAACTACAGAAAGACTCATTATTTTTACGTCTTGTGTTTTTTTTCGGCGCCTCAATAAAAAATTGATGTGGGCACTTAATACCCACCGTGATGCAGCGCCGAGTAGGCATGTGTCAGCAGCACGTTATTGTGGAAACTTTAACGCCGTTTACACATATTTACTCAGGAAAAGTTGTTACTGGGCTAAATGGTTCATAATGGTTAACATGCAATGTGCAAATAACGTACAATGTAGAGAGCAACACACACATGACATAATACGGGGCTCTTGTTTTTAGCAGTGTGTGTTCGTCTCTGTCCCTAACGTTGTTAGCGCTCACCCCTTCACAATCACAATACACCTGTTTAATTATAACCAAACGTATTTTCATATTAACGGTTTCCTTGTCCAATAAACTTCTCTTAAGTACAGAAGTTTTGGCTTTCGTAACCTTTCTTTTTGCCTTTCCAGTTGCTAATTTCTTTTTTTCGTATAGAAGTTTCACCTGCACTCGATGAAAGCTTATAGCGCTTTCGTCTTCCTTCATAAAATGTTTCTTGTAGGATCGGGTTTACATATCTGGATACCCGAGATCCCTTTACTCAGGTGCCGTCCGGACTTGGCAGAGATGCTTTGAAATTGCTTCGCCATATAATACAAGATATTCGGGCAATATATATTCGAGATACAGATGCGGGTTACTTCCCAAATAATTGTATGTGATGTGATACTTCCGAATTCTAGCATGAGACAATTCGCTACATTTTCGAATTTGTTTATATATTGTATATCGGTATAACGCTGCAAGAAACTCCTATATCCAAAAAAGTTAGCTTGGAAATTGCTTAACTGTTGCCGACTTTATCTTTTACGAAATGTATGTAATAGTTTTAATACTAAGATACATACAGAAAAAAATCTTTCTGCTGCTTAACATGGAAGCATTTATTGAGCTGCGCTATCGCTGTTTTTTTCTTCTTGAAAGTTCTGTGATGTGCCCCCCACAGCTAGTGAAGGGCAACCCACTAGCTGTTCTGCCCATTTGCAGAACAGCTAGTGGGTTGCCATATAATTAAAAGAACGCGATTTTGAAGGTTTCGCACGATGGCGAAAATACCACTTCGCTGTGCGACCTTGTTGCTTGTTGCTTTTGCAATAGCTGCTTATTCGACAGGCGTACAGCAGCAAGAAAGCTGGTCGCGATATTTTTTGTGACACATCCTGTACAGATTCAAGACATAACACTGCAATCACTTCACATATTCTACTCATCTGCCGGTGTAAAGGGTTCATTGACAATAAATTCACGTAAGCGCAGTTTAATAATAATAATAATAATAATAATAATAATAATAATAATAATAATAATAATAATAATAATAATAATAATAATAATAATAATAATAATAATATGTTATTATTATTATTATTATTATTATTATTATTATTATTATTATTATTATTATTATTATTATTATTATTATTATTATTATTATTATTATTATTATTATTATTATTATTATTATTATTATTATTATTATTATTATTATTATTATTATTATTATTATTATTATTATTATTATTATTATTATTATTATTATTATTATTATTATTATTATTCATAATGGGATGAATAAACGACAAGACTAGAATCATAGAATTGCAGCGAAAAATAAAGCCGAACAAACACAACTCTGCGAAAGGCTTCCCGAAAAACGGAAAAAGAAGAATCAGTAAGCTATCAAAAACTATTTTTAGACAGTTAAAATATGAGATAAAAACAACGACAGTGCAATGTGAAAGATTATGAAAGTGAACGTTTTATAGACTTTGCATTCTGTGAGCAGTAGGGTTGAAACAAGTTGGCAGGTACATGAAATGGTCGATTTTCTATCTGGTTAACTTACGCGAAATCTGAAAACTTCTACAACTGAGAAGCAAACGACAGTATATCACACCGTTGGCTAGTTTGTACAGAAATAAAGAGGCCGGCGTGATTTTGTAGGCAGTGGAGTGAAGGCAATGATATTAATCTGGCATGCAGTGTTAAAACGAGATCCAGAGACATTTCTTGCAAAACGATGATTTTAAATGCTTATGAATTTCCTGTGTACTTGCTCGATAGTGTCCCTGTCAGATTTAACAATGCTATTCCAAATCACAGAGGCATATGCAAGTTGAAAAAGACATAATGCGGTGTACGATTTCTGGAACGCTGTAGGAGAACTAAATTCTCGAAAGAATCTGCAAAAACAGCCTAGAGAATGAAGGCCTCGCGTAAGAGTGCGCTTAGTGCGAGCTGAAAAATTAAGCATGCTGTAAAAAGCGAGATTAATGAACTCATAAACCTTAAATAACAATGTAACAATGCGGTATTGATTAATTGATTTGTCTGAGGGGCTTAACGTCTCAAAAGCACTATATGATTATGAGAGACGCCGTAGTAGAGAGCTCCGGAAATTTCGAACACCTGGGTTTCATTAACGTGCACCCAAATCTGAGCGCACGGGCCTACAACATTTTCGCTTCCATCAAAAATCCTGCCTGTCTTCGATCCCGCGACCAGCGGGTCAGCAGCCTAGTACCTTAGCCACTAGACCACCGCGGCGGGGAAAAGACGCGGTATTACTGAGTACGGAAATGACACGATGAATGTATTGTGAGATACACTCGTGAACCTGGTCTTTGAGGTATTCAAAAAAGCTTTATTGTCACACCATTCAGAGAAACAATACAAATCTTACTGTAGCAAGTGACAGCGGTTAACTGAATGAATTTCCTGAAATATCTTGATGTCATCGGCATACAAAACAAATCAATAATAACGAATTGCGAAAGAAAAGTGTTACCATAAATTGAAAGTAAATAATAATAAACTCGTTATTGCAGATCCAGAAATAATACACAGAGATGGGCTTCCTAATTATAGTAAAACTTGATTGAAGAGTCCCGTCAGTAGAGCGATGTGGTTACACGGCGACAAAATAACTTTTTTTTTGCCAACGAACAAACCAGTCATTGACAATAAAGCTAAGTAAAAAAATAAATGCAAATAATAAGCTGAAAAAGGCCCAATAGCTTATCTTACCTGGAAATAACCCATATAATAACTGCTGCGTTTTTCGAAGTAAAAATAAAGACCTCTTTGGGTAATTCATTCAGCAGTTTGCGAATACTAAAAATAAAAATATTAATATTAATAATAATGTAACAGAACTTCACTTCATCACTGAACACAAAATACTCCATCTTCTTCTATCTAACTTCTTCATTCTTTTCACCCCTTCCTGCCTTTTGCCTTGTCTTGTTTTGAAATATTCTTCTTCAAAGCGTAGGCAGCACAACTTGCTTCGTTTTGCTCAGCATAGTTTACGTCCGTCATGGGATGATATTTTACTATATTTCCAATAGCAGATGAATCATATGTGTAAAAAAAAAACATTTGCCTTTTTTTAATGTGAAGCATTTCTTAGTGAACTTTGGCGACATTGAGCGTATCTATCTATCTATCTATCTATCTATCTATCTATCTATCTATCTATCTATCTATCTATCTATCTATCTATCTATCTATCTATCTATCTATCTATCTATCTATCTATCTATCTATCTGCTTACGTTTGGGTGCTCTCGTGGTCACCCCCTTATGCTGTGAACCTCAATTAGTATGGAAGGGTAGGATGGTTTGACGAATATGACGCACTGGTCAAGACATGAATATGGTGACAATCCCGTCGTGTACGTCGCCCAGCACTTCCCGCCAGACAGTGCCACATACCCACGGGCGGGTATGTGCCGCTGGTATGTGGGTATGTGCCACAGGTTGTTGATATACTTAGTATCTACGCAGGAACGACGAGAACCCACAAGCGCAATTTTAACGCGACAGCGCTAAGCACTACCTGACATTGGTAGCATCGACCCAAAGAAGGCACAGAATAAAAGAAAAAAAATGGCAGCATATCCACGGAGTGAATGATGGAGAGTGGGGCGAAGCATTCGTCCGTCCATGCGTCCGTCTGTGTGACCGTCCATGCGTCTGTTTGTGCGCCCGACCCTGCGTTCTTTCATGCATCCGCCCCTGCGTCCGTTCATGCGTCCATCCATGCATCTGTTTGTGTGTCCGTTCGTTCATCTATTCAACACTCCAAGTCCCACCATCTCGCATCTTTTTATCATATATTCCCCATATAGAAGCACCGCCATCCAGCAGACATTCCAAGGACTAAAAGAGAGGTGGCTCACGCACACTTTCTTACGGCTTGCGCTTCGCGTCTACTTCCCACCTTTAACCACCTCGAGTTCATGGTATATACTAGTTCACTGTATTCATGGCACTGCGACCAAACGCTCGCTAAACCTTTCGAAAACCAAGGAGGTTACGCCCAGCGAGTATAACGTAGCAACCTTTCCCTGTCAGATAGGGCTCAATTTACATGCCAATGGCTGCTAATGAGAAATGAGAGACAGGAGAATTCGGCTTTTACTTTCTTACGGCTTGCGCTTCGTATCTACTTCTCATTTTTAACCACCTTGAGTTCATTCATGGTATATACAAGTTCATTGTATTCATGGCGCTGCGGCTCAACGCTCGCTAAACCTTTCTAAAGCTAAGGAGGTTACACCTAGCGAGTATAATGTAGCATCCCTTTCTTGTCCGATAGTGCTCAATGTACATGCCAATGGCTGCTAATGGGGATCGCTGCGTGCGCGTTGACTAAAAGCCGAATGCTCATGTCTCTCATTTCCCATTAGCAGCCATTGGCATGTACATTGAGCACTATTTTTTGTTGTTAAACAACGCACAGAAGAAATCTCTCACTGGCGCCACCTTGGAGGTCAGGTGTTATACCTATTTCGGGTATGTGCCACTGGTGGTTACATACGTGGAACGCCCAAGCCAACACTAGTTCCCAAGAAAGACCCAATGTCCACGCGACCAGAAGATTGGCGCCCTATTACCCTGCTCAATGTAGATTACAAGCTCTTGGCTAACATTTTGGTGCGCCGAATCAGTCCATTTCTTGCAACATTAACCGCTCCCCACCAGGTCTGTTCTGTTCCGGGCAGAGAAATACACACCCATACGTGGTTAACGCGTGACATCATTCAATACACCATTAGCCGATGTGCGCAAGGACTGTTGGTTTCATTAGATCAAGAGAAAGCTTTCGATTTCATAGAACATGGCTACATACTAAATGTTTTACATGCATATGGATTCCCGGATAAGTTCATTGATCTTATTAACGCGATGTACACTAATTTAGAAAGTACCCTTTACTTAGATTCCCGTGAGAGTCACGCATTTAGAGTCACGCGTGGGGTCCGTCAAGGGTGTCCCCTCTCCCCAGTGTTATTTATCCTTGCAATAGAGCCCTTCTTAAGGGCCGTTGAACATCACCCGCAGATTCGTGGCTTACCTCTACCCGGTAACACTCAAGTAAAAGTCGCTGCATATGCAGATGATATCACTCTATATGTACATAATGAACAGTCGCTGCAGCATGCTCTTGATACATTCCATGATTTCGGTATTATCTCCGGTGCAAGGTTAAACTTTTCTAAAAGCCAGTATTTTTTCATTGGCAACCCCAGCGGTCGTATCAACATCACGTCGCCTTTACAGTGGTCTCCTGAGATTTCAATACTCGGAGTTACTTTCACTGTATTTGGTATACAGGATAGCATCTGGTCATCCGTTGTACAAACTCTTCTAAATGATATCAAAGCAGCCAGGTACTTCGAATTCCCCCTCTTGGAACGCCGATACTTAACACAAACGGTGTACCTAGGAAAATTTTGGTACCTTTGCCATTCTGTTAAACCACCGCTCTACGTCTGCAGGAAAGTGCAAAGCTGCATCAGTTCATTTTTTTGGTCTGGTGGCACAGAATTGTTATCGCGTCCAGCGTTAGCTCAACCGCGAGATCAAGGCGGTTTTGCATTCCCCGACGTTTCCGTCACGGCTTCTACATTGTGCCTCCGCACTCTATTGCGAATACTAAGCAATGATGACGTGCCCGCTCATACACTGTCTCGTTACCATCTGGGGCCATCACTACGTGTCTTCTTGCCGGATAGCCAAATAAACAAAGGTCCCCAATCAACTGAATTACCATCTTTGTATCGAGCCCTTCTGGCATTTCACCGACGTTTGGAAGCTACGTGCCCAGAGATAGAGGTGGCCGATGCTAAAGTTGTGGACACAATGGCCGCCCTTCTACGGCCCTTGGTGCCCCAGCATCGTCAATCTGTATTGAACCGTGCTTGGAAACCAATAACTGCCGCAGTGTTGCCAGGGCATCTCAGAGACTTTGTCTGGAGGTTGGGCTGGGGCTTGCTCCCCACGCGAGATTGGTTGCAGCGATGGCAGGTGGTTCGCACTTCCACTTGCCCCAACTGCGCCATGGTAGAGACCAATCGACATGTGACATTTGAATGTGTGGTTTCCCGCCTTTTTTTGGCGTGCGGTTAATGCTGGTTTTCGGGGACAGGGTGTGCGAACTTTCGTGTCCAACGGCCGATTTCCGCGTAGCCGCTTCTCCGCTCTCTTAATAGTTGCGGGGCTGTTCAGCCTTTGGAGAAACCGATGTGAGGCCGTAGCTGCCAATTGCCGCCGGCGTGCCTTGTGGCCGATACTGGGGAGATTGAGACGAGAGATCCTCGCGTTCCTCTCCGAAGAGCTTTTCTTCCTCGGGGAGCAAGAGTTTCTGCGGCATTGGTCGTGCCCTTTCGTCAAAGTGGAACACGAAAGGATACAACTCATTTTTCGACCGACTTGGTGCTAAGCAGCGCCCGTTGAGTTGTTGTATATGATTTCATTTGTTACAAATTGTGTTTCATTTGGATCTATTGTATCGTTATACCCTTGTATCGTTATATCACATTGAATTTTTGTGTACATGTATGCCAACATAATCATGTATATTAGAGCAAATGTCTTCACTGTAACGTAGTGATGTTAGTCGTGAAATATAGATGTGCAGAAGTGTATGTGCCCTGTTACTGGAATGGTATGAAGCCTTTGTGTTCTGTACATGCTGTAAATAAACTTTTTCTAAACAAGGGGCTTCGCCCCTAAAACTAGACTTAGGCAACGTTGACCCCCCCCCCCCCCGACAAATGCAAATAATAAATTTCAGAGCCCCAGCAGAAATCGAACCCAGGCATTCTGCGTGGCAGTCAAGCATTCGACCACAGAGCTATGCCAGCTCTCAGAACTACTTTTGAAATAGACGCTTATCTTCGTGAAACGTCAGTGGTTGCAGTGATGCTTACGCAATTTTTTAAACATGACATATGTATTCTTGCGACACAGCCGTCCTGTCAGGTTAACCTCAATTGTGGTTAAGTGCAACGCGCTGAAGTTGATTTATGTAGCAGTGTCCAAGGCCAGCATCTTCGCGAGCGTCAGCGCTTCATATCAGCTTCTGGTGTTGCTAATGCACATGTTCCAGTTGACATCGTCGCGCGAGTGCAAACAACTGGTTATATAAACATCTGCAACCCTTCAACATATGTCTGTGTGCGCAACATTTGTACATATATAGCGGCATTTCATGGCGTGTAGCTCAATACAAAAATTGGCCCCTTATCTGCATGTTACACTGCAGATGTCGTCGAGTTAACGACGATAGTCTTGCGTCTGGAGAGAGTGAACAGAACGTTCATTTGATGTATTGCGCAAGAAAATTAGTGAATGTTATTCTGGAGACGCTGCGTTAGAGTGCATCGCTACGTGTTGCGGAGGTGAAGGAGTTCATCGATTCACTTCACACGTGAGACATGAGCACTATCTGACAGTTATATTGGTAAACGAAACGCGCGGCGTACGCGCCCATCTCGGAGGCGATAAGGTGTAGAACGCAAGGTGGCGGGTTGGTGCCACCACTGTATTGTCTTAGCTAAAGCTCCTTGATGGGGGCTTTAGTCTTAGCAAAGCGTTGGAAACACTTGCCTTTTCGTGCAGACGTTGCATTATCAGCACAGCGTGATAAACGCTACGGTCCTCAGAATTACTTATGTATGTATTTTCTAGTATAGAGACACACATGCAGAATATTGACGTGTTGCTATGGTGCCTCAGATATGCGCAATAATTGTTTTTATGGACAATCGCACGAACATGGACGCTCAACCTAAGGGATATCGGTGGGCGCTGACGATGGGGTCGACCGTTTGGTGTCGTTTAAGGTATAGTTATGGGGCACAAACAACCAAATGTACAAACACACCAAAATTTTTACGTCGAAGGTCCCCAAGAAAGACTATCGTTTTTAAAATTAAAACACGGTCACCTTCCTTCTGCATGCTTTGCATAGCGTGAATTTACAAGGTACGTGGAATCTGCCTAATTTTCGTTTGGGCTGTATGTTGGCCGCTCGAATTTTCTTCTAAAAAATACCACTCTCACACTACCAGACCCATTTTAAATAAAGTTTATTCATTCTTGCTTACTAAAAAGATGTGCCATGTGCATGCTTCTAGATGTTGATTCTTTTTTTTTTATTTCAGGTATACTATGCGAAAAAAATCTATTACTGTTTTTTTTTCTTCTTCTTTAATATGCAATGACAGATTTTCCCCTGCCCACCCTGTTATATATTGTGGTTTAGAACTAAGACAAAATCGTCAGCGAAACGTGCCGCACGCCTGATAACACCGACTCAAGCACACATCACCTGACTGCAAACCACTTTTTTTGCTTTACTTGAATGCGAATGTTGTCATGATATCCTTGCCGGTGTTTTATATATTTATTTTTTGTTCATTTAATAATATAGCTATGTATTTATATACTTATTTATTTATTCTCGTAAAAGATCTGATGGTGTACTTCAATTGTCCACTTAAAGTGCATCGAGAGTGCGTTTCCGTGAAACAAATGGTAGAGGTGCTGCACGCTACCACTAATACAAGTGTTGCAAAAGATGAATAAAACAAAATGCTATCTGTGGTTTGATACCTACACGAAAGTGACATCAGCCCAATATTGCATAGTTTGCAAAATTTCATCTAATTTAATAGAGTAAATTGATTTGTCTGTTTACTCTATTTTATGCCTTGAAAAAGAGAAAGAAGCTACTTTGTTTCTGATTGTTTTTATCTCTTCTCTAGTCATCGCGCCAGAATCTGCCAATTACCATATGCAACACGAAGGCGTCATTTGATGCATTGACCTGCTTGCCTTTCTTGCAGACCCTGTGATTGGCCACAACAGAGCCATAGATTTTCCCTAGCCATCGCCTCTCTATAGATTCAAATTCCGCGCCAGAATCTGCCAAATGCCCTACGCGACATGGTGGCGTCATCTGATGCATATATCTGTTACCTTTTTTGCAGATCCTGTGATTGGCCACTACAGAGCGCATATCTTTTCCCTGGCCATCGCCACTCTAAAGATTCAAGTTCCGCGGCTAAATCTGCCAAATACCCCATGCGACATTGTGGCTCCATCTGATGCATTCACCGGCTACCTTTCTTGTAGACCCGGTGATCGGCCATAATAGAGCGCGCTACCGTTCCTTTACCGACTTCAAGTCTTCAAGGGGTAGTGCTACAGTGTAAGTACACTCTAGTAGTGCTGTAGTGCCCAGAATATACTTACGAGTGTGCCGACTGCGGATCGTTTCTTACGGGAGACGCTGGCATTGCCGATGATGCCTTCCTCCTGAGGCCATCAGACGGCGACACGCTAGAATTCTAGCCACCTTGTCCGAGCGGCGGGGTGCACCAAAAGCGCGCGCGGGCGTTGCATGGGCGTCTTTCGCGCTGTGTATGCTCTTCGGATGCGCGTCCGCAAACCCAGTCGGTTGCCGTGCAGTTGCGGGGCATTTCTGCTGTTTAACAGGCAGCGCATGCCTCCGCATGCCATTGCTGTGTTTCTTTTCTGTGCGCGTTGTTCACCCTTGCGTCTGTTCACGAATCTGGGATGTCGTCGCAGAAAAGGAGGGGTGAATACAGGCCCCCGCCCCTTTTTTTTTTCGCCCTAACAACGAGCGGGTCTAATCATTTAGTACCCCTGCCTATCCCGAACATTTAGCCATGCGGGAGAACAAGATATAGCGAAAGGATCGTGTCTCCGGCGGCAGTCGTTTGTGAGAAACATCGTAGTAATTGCTATATTGAGCAATCGTCCAAAATTACAGTCTATAGTGTCATCAATTAAATTGCCCATTATAAAGTCGCACCAAATTTTTTATCCTTTACTATTTATTTGCAACACTCTCGATCTCTTTTTTCACGCGTACAAGATGACTTATCGCTGAAACCAGCGTCACTGACACCGGCATTTCTGCGATATGAGCTGTTTAATGCTATCGCGTTAATATATTGCATTATTTTTGTTGCACCACTCGACAATGTCCACATGTGTACCGGGTGTTTGAAGAAATGTGTCCAAACTCGACGAAAATCAAGAAAATGCTATATTTACTGTAGCACTTGGAGCATTAATATTGAAAGTTAAATTATTTACTTTTAAAGAGTTCAGCTTACGTTAACGTTTTCTCCAATTTTATTCTTAATTTTTCGGGTTTATGTGTTCATCTTGTACATTATTGTCATGATGTTGGGATAGCCGGCTCTAGCGTAGCCTATGTTCCCATATTCTGCCAAATATAAATAAAAAATAAAAGAATCGAAGTTCTTCATACGAAGAACTCCTTTTAGTAATAGAAAAAAAACGGCTTCAAATAAATGTTGTGGCATGATGAAATGGCCAAATGCCATGATTTTTACTGCTGAATTTCGTTGAACTTCATTACAGTTCACGTTCTTCCTCAAAAACCACGCATACTTATTTATTTATTAGTAATTTTTCCATCAAACACTCGATATCGTGTACCGTCAAGTGAAAACGGTACGTTCGTTTGTAAGTACTACGAAAAAGTATTGCTTTGATTACCCTTTGCCCCCAACCAGCGTTCCTTCGATGGAGGCGAAAATGCTGTAGGCCCGTGTGCTCAGATTTGGGTGCACGTTAAAGAACCTCAGGTGGTCGATATTTCAGGAGCCCTCTACTACGGCGTCTTTCACAATCATAGGGTGGTTTTGGAACGCTAAACCCCACGTATCACTAAAGCAAGCAGCGTCACACAGCTCTAAGCGGGCTGGGAGGATCCATTTGCGTCTGCCGCACGCGCGCGTTGGCTGGAGTATCGGTAGAGACGCCGCGACACCACTCCGCTCGGCATAACATGGTCCCTGCGGCTATCGCCGTCTGGTGGCCGCCGGTGGAAGTCATCATTCTCCGTGCCCCCACGGCGCCCGCAGTCGGCAAACTAGTAGATATACCACGGGGCATGGATATTCTAGCTAACCTAGCATGGAGGAAGGAAACACTTCCGCTACGCCACGGGGCATACTTGCGACCGCGATCACGATGTGGGCATTTTGCTGTGGTGCATTGAGAACGCGTACTTTGCCAAATCAATTGAGACAATTAGGGTATATATCTCCTTTCTTCAAGAGGGAAATAACGGAGAACAGTCCCATTACAATTAAGTATAGCCACACGGACATCAGCACCTGGGAAGTTTTACTACGAGTCTTTCATAGAGCATGCATTATGTTTTACATATTCTCTTCTTTTTTCTACCTGTAGCAATCAATTTTTAAAAAGTGTACCCAGCAAGGAGTGCCGGAAAATACTTGCTTCTTTGTGCGTGCACTTGCATGTTACGTAATTGATCTCCTGCAGGGAATATAACTAGTACAAGTGTTGCAGAATTTAAATAAAACAACATAATATCCGTGTGTTCATACTTTCACTAAAGTGACATATCTGTGCCTAGCTATTGCATAGTTTCGAAAATTTTATTGCATTTAATGGAGTAAATTAACACCTTTATTTGATTTTTCCGTTTTTGCACCTTGACAGAGAACTTTTGTTTTCGTCTTTGATTTTTTTTATGTTTCCCTGGCACTCAACTCTCCAGTTGCGCCCTGTGTTCTGTCAGATGCGCTATGTGACATAGTGCGTCATCTAAAGCACCATGTGCCACAAAACTTGAAGATTCTGTGGTTGGTCACGACAGTGCACGCAATCCTTCGCGGACCACGGACTCGCTTGCAAGGTGAAGCTTCTTTGTCGCCTTTAGTTGGGGGTTGCCTTCACAATAGCATATACAACCCTCATTGGAATGACCGACAGTGCGGAATGTGACGTCTGCAGCACCGAAGAAGACATCGACCATGTGCTACTTCGTTTTCCTTGATTTGCCTCTGAAAGACAGAAGCTTTCTGACGCATTGCGAAAATTGGATGATCGCCCACTGTCTATGCAGATGCTACTGGAGCACCGTCCTCCTTTTTCGTCGGCTGAAAAGGCAGTAAACGCGGTCGTGCGCTTTTTGGGGACTACAGGCCTATGTGAAAACCTTTAACTTTTGTGTAGTGTCACCACTGCATATGCGTCAGCCCATTAACTGGCAATTCTTTTTTTCCTCTTTCTCTTCCCTTTCCTCTCTCCCTTTCTCATCTTTATACTCCCCCTTGCCATTGCCCAAGCGTAGGGTAGCAAACCGGGCATATGCCTGGTTAACCTCACTGTCTTCTCTCTTGTTGTTCTTGTCCTCCTCCTCGAGGATGCACTGGTAATCTGTACTTACCCAAAATATATATAGTATCACTGTGCGTAGCTCCTTCCTTACTTCAGGAGGAGAATAATAGAGAATATTCGCATTATTAAAAAGTGTAGCATTATTGAGATCGGCACCTGAGAAGATTTACTTCCATAGAGTTGTCAACCATAAGCATAGTGCACAGTTTGAACTTGCACTTTCATCATGAACTCATTGTCACCTATGGACATTCACCCTAGCAATGAACGTTGTGCGTTGAACGCTTTGAAGGAAGACAACAAGCAATTAAGCAGAGCATGGGTCATGTAGTATACGAGCGAGATATTTTCGTTTGGGTATAAATGCCGAAAGGTAGGCCTGGATCGGTGTTATAACCTCATGAACAGCCTTGGGAAGAGTAACCAGTGCATGTAAATATATGAATAATGAGAAGGCACTAATCTCTTGAATCGCTGAAGAGTCCCAATACATTCTATCATATCTACTCTCATGCGAAAAGTTTGATCAGAGCCTCGGCAATATCGGGTTGTTGACGAAGATTCGGTCAAGGTTTTCACCATAAACGAAATGCCTGATGGTTCAGTTTTGCCGAGAGCTGCATCAGAAACTCTATGAACACAAAATATTGGGGAAGTCTGCCATTTTAAGGAAATAAGTTTAGAAAAAGGAATGGATAGAGTTGAGGAACGGATGTAGCTGCAAGTATTTGGAGTGCTTTAGGACGGTGCGGCAAAGTATAAATGTTGCTTGACAACATTGATTCGAAATTCAGTGATCTATAATTAAAGCCAGTTGGTCTACTCAGATCAGTGTAAAGGATCTGCCCAATAATTCGTGCTCACAGATAATTTTCAGGCCAGCAACTAAGTTGATTATGAATTTCATACGACATAGACTCACCAGCGAGATAAAATGTGGGTACCTGAATAGTACTGGCTGTATTCATTATGCCACAAATTACACTTTTTTAAAATTTGTGCTTTATTTTTTTCCAAAACATATTGCCTGTAAGATATGCCCAAAAACCCTTGAGTGTGAACTTGTCTCTTACGTAATAGCTGTACTGCACGGTATGGAGCTACGAGATGCAGTCAAAGCAATGTACATTGCACGCGACAGGGATCAAGAAACAATCTTATATAGCTGTCCTGTATGTTCCAGTATATGTTTAACAAAGGGACACATTGAACAGTGCGAACATTTATATTTCCACCTTTACTTCTTAAAAGCTATGAAAATACGAATTCATCTACTAGTGAAAATTTTTCTGAGCTACTGCTCAAGAAAATTTTTCTTTTCAATTTGTACATATACACGACATTGTCATTACATCATTAATATGGCGTGTCACCCGCATTTTATATCAATGAAAAATGGGGTCCCACATTCACACACCTGTGTCTGTACAAATATGTACAGAGATTGAAAAATTTCAGGAAGCAGAATGGGGAGAAATGTTGAAGCCTATTTCTTGACTACTCTTATGGAATTAGTAAGAGATATTACGCTGTGTTCCTGCAGTTTTATGTATAAAGAATGCTTATGAACGTTTTCCAAGTGAGTCATGGCATAAGTGAAATTCACTTATTTGTATTAGCACACTGATAGCCAACACTCTGCAAGTGCTTTCTCGAATATCTGACACCACCATAGACTTCGCGTACAGATTTCAATCGGACATTACCATGTATATTTCATTGTCGAGTTTTATTTAGATTAAGAAACGTGATTGTATATTATACATAAGGGCAATTGCAAAGGTATATTAAAATAATGCAACATCACCCTTTAGTATATGTTAAGCAGCCTCAATTTTGACAGGAACAAAAAAAAGCCAGCACAGCACATCTACTGTGCTGGCTCTTCCCAGTCAAAAGTAGCCTTGTTGAAGATTGACCATTGTCAATTGCCTAATTTTGAATCTTTATAAGATGCTGATCGACATTCAGCAGATGGGGGACCCTAAAAAATTCTCAGCAAGATTTCATTTTCAGAAACATGAAAGCACTTCTCAAAGAAGGTACTAAAATAGAATGAGAAAAGTTTATTCCAAGTAAAACAAAATGCCACACACTCATGTCGAAACCGCACTGCGGTCGTCTTAGTCGTCAATCCAGACAGTACAAAAATATACGCCTTCCACAGCTTGTTGTGAGAAAATACAAGCAGTTGATCACTGACCAGTTTTTAAGCAGTGTTAGAGGATAGCAGCCATTGGCTTTCATGGAGAAGTTTGACAACACGTGGGAAGAGTGTGACACTATAATTTGGGAAAAGGAGACAACGGGAACTCTGAGCTCGCAGACAAGTGAATATCATTGAAGGGTCCATATTTTTTCCGATTCCCCCCTCATTTTAACCACCCTAAACTATACCATTCACCTCTGTCTATGCTCTTACTTCCCCAGCATCTACTTCTAGGTAGGGCATAAAGTTGAAAAAAGTTTAGACAACTACTCTGCCTTTTTATTTCTAATCTCTTTCACTACACATCAAATATCTAGAGCTGTAATGCATTCAAAATGCCCACTATGTAATACTTGACCAAGCAAAAATAGATATTTGTGCTCAATGCTCTGTGTCCCCAAATTCACCATAGGCTGTGATAGACTTGTGCAAGTCTAGACATTTTAACAGATGCATTTCATTTGCTCTATGAAGTGCAGTGTACGAAGGAACATGCCCTAAATCAGAAAAAAATGTGGTACTATGAAGTTAGTGTCTCCTTGTCTCAAATCTTCAATTTTAGTGGTACTGTTGAAGCAGATAGCTCTGCTAGTATTAAGGAATGGCCACACTCTATTCCACTGTTTTGCAGATGTTAAAGGAATTGATTAAAGATTATTTTGTCAATGGTCGTCTGTTCAAGCGTGCTTTGCTTCACCTGTAAAAGCCACGTGGCAGGCTCCTCTACACAGCCAGTTGATTTCCACATTGCGACATATTTGAATGAATACATGAATGAAATGTGGCACCTCTGGTACCACGCTGATGTGTATATACAGCATGCAAAAATGAGATTTTCCAGATTATACATGTCCAAGAAATCTGATTGAGAGGACAACGTAAGCCAAAGTCGGGATGAGTCATTTGAACAGAACAAAGTTTTAACATAAATAAAACAGTGAAAGTTTGAAAATACATTCAAACCTCATTATAACAAAATCAAACCTGTCATGAAAATACTTTATCTGAAAATTTGTTATAAACATATATTTGCACTGCTGTATCTGTGACTGACCTATTTTTCATTTACTTCGTTATAACCAATAGTTCGCTATAATAGGTTTTGTTATATCGAGGTTTGAGTGTACTTTATTTGAAAGCAATACAAACATGAATGTCTGTTATCACTCTTATGACATAAGTATAGGATCATGAGAACCAATTTCTATATTTTAACTAAATAAAATAAAACAGATTAAGCATTATTCCAGAGACTCCCTACACTATATATATACACAGCCTGTGCATCCTGTTCTGTGGAAGATATAACATCTCAGTCCTGAAATAAATCAGTTTCCAACCAATTGCAATGAAAGGCTTCATATAACAAGTCACAAAATAAGGAACACTTTCACAACGTCGCAGCATGTGAATAAAAGGCGGTTGCTGCAACTCTGCAACGTTTAGCCACCATCAGCAGGCCGTAGTACCTTTTAAACATTTCTCCATCTGCCACAACAGTTATGGCTACTAAGCATATTATTGCTTTATGTATGGGAACTCGTGAAAATGCTTGCCAGTCGAGAACTTGTAATATTTAGGAAGCTTGTTTGATACAACATTTGAGGACGTGGAAAAGACAGCAAATTTAGAAATACTTATAACAGTGCTCTTAGACTAAATAGTTCTGATGAACCCATTTCATTCATCAGGCTTCTGTGAGCCAATCAGCTTAGCTTTAGCTGTGACACGCATGTGTGCTGCGAGCACAAGCACAAAAAGCAGCTAATAGGCAGTCTCGACAAAACACAATGTGTTTCATGAACACAAATTTCTCAACCTCGTGCTCTCTTCTTCTATATTACACAATCTTATGGTAAGTCTATAAAAACACAGAAAAATAAGCTTCATTTTGTGGTCATTGAATGGTCATACAAACAATACTAACATATATTTCATAATTAAATCGTCTCATCACCCCGTTTACACGTACAATTACAGCAAACTGAAAAAAACATTATCCCGGCAACCTTATGTGTAAATTTAAAGCATGCAAACTTGAGAAATGGAACACGTTAATCATCTTCCCACATTTCAGCATATTCTGTTCAAGCATTAACCTTTCGCAATCTCAAGGACAACCTGCTTATTTGTTCACAATGCTCCATTTAAACTTGTAATAAACACAACATACTTCCTTACACTTTCAACATTAGGATATAATTATTGTTGTATGTTACAGAAAAAGGTACTGACTTAAAAACTTCTCGAAATGCAATCAATATTTCTTTTAATTTTACTTCCTGTACTGTGCTATTCATTTTCAGTTGACTACCTGTGCATAACATATGTTTACACACCTCCACATGGTTAGCACAAATATAGTTTGGGGGGGGGGAATTCATTGTTAATATAAACAGAACAAAACTTTTGGTATGTTTCAGTTTATGAGTGCTTGTGAATGTTCTCCTGCATGCTCCAACTAACCTGCTGATGTAAGGACATGCTGAATTCAAGCTTTTTAAATATATACATAAGGTTTATAGACAAGATGTGAGCAGAATTTTAGTATTGTATTTTTGCTTACAAAGGTATTTCACATGTTTAATCATGTGAGAACTGAAATAAGTAATATGTTATGTACATCAATAATTTCAAGAAATATCATGTACATGTTTGACAAACATCCTCACCGAAAAGATAAGAAACTATACATATGGCTGGCTTTAGGAGCAAGAAATGGACACTGAACAAAACAACTGCAGGCAGGGAGGAGTGGTATGATTTAAGTAAGCATCAAATGTATCTTAGTGAATAATTCTATCGCACAATTTTATGATATGCCTGCAGCATTTCAGCCTGATAGTCAAGTAAATCGGCTATACTAACTTCATAAAACATTTTTGCTGATGTTTTTCTTTCATGCACTCATGCCAATGCTGCACTCTGCTCTAAAGTCAAGCATCCCAAAGACAGTTTCTAAGTGTCATTCCACAAAACAATCTGAAGTACTAAAAAGCATGTAATTGACATTATAACAATGTTTCATCTTTCACACTGGGTATTTGTTTCCAAGAGGGGCAGTGTTGAAAGTTTCACAAAAGTAAATCAGAAAACACAGAATGCTTTGTTATCACAGCTCTTCAAGCATCTGAATATTCAATGTACTAAACCACATTGCAATCGTTAACTTTTACCCAAGAAAGCTGCAGTATAAAAAAAGATTGAAGTTTATTTATGTTGACATACTTTTATTATTCCCAGCTCATGTAAGCTTGTGAAAATTGCATTAATGCCTTCAATAGGGCCATTTGACAATATGAAACATGAAGATAATTTGGGTACCACTTCTTGCTGTAATGATTTCTAAGCTCTGTTCTAAAAGAACTTCATTACATGCTTTCAGTGTTTAATCCGATGGTGAGGGCTAGTATAGCATCGGTTAAATGTACTATTTCCATATTCTTACACTAGACATTCTGCTATTATTACTGGTTGCTGAGCTAATAGAGTTGTAAAAGCACGGTTGACTGATCTTATATGCTGCAGAACATTGTTCTTGTAATGAAAACGTGTCTAAAAGCAAAGCCTAACAATGTGCGGTGAACTCTTCATCTTTATTTGGACCATGACCAGAGGTAGAAATAGTCCAGTGAATGTAGCAATACAGTGAATAATACCTGGCAGAAAAAAAACGTAAACTCATGCTCTTAATTCCTATTATTGGCTTTTTATGGCACGCACTTCTTTACTACTTTGTTGAGAGCATAGCACACTATGCACATTAGCAGAGAGTGTTCCTGCTTTTATTATATGCTGATTAGCCACAGCCCACATGTGTTGTCACAAGGCATGTAAGAGACTTACATCCAAGTTAAGTAGTTAAAAATACACAAAAATGGTGAGCAATGTGCCTGTTATACATTTGGGTCTGCATAACAGCAGCTGTGCAGTAACTTCTTGAAAAGTTTGCTGTACACTTATACTTCAAAATTTAAAAACTGCTGTAATCTTTCTTTTCATTTGTGAGACATCACTTAAAAAAGAACTTGACATGAACTCTCAAGAATACTAAATCTTCTTGTTCATAAAAAAGGCTCATTTTTTCTTCACAAAAATATCAATATAAGGTCATGATGCTCATTGCTTGTTCATCGTAATGGCAAGTATCATTGAAATCATGACCAAGAAGCAAGCGAAAGAGCTCTGCAAATGCGAGGAACCAGACTGGTACGATTTGTCACACGCTGGCGGGCAGATCACGTTCACAGTTTCTGTAAATGACAGAAAAAAAGTGCAAAGCCAGTGAGAAATCTTCAAGCAGTGCAAATTATCAGAAATATTCTGGCCAGATTTTAACCCATTTTTGTGTGCAGTGCCATCGTAAACTATAATGACACCACATATGTAGAAAGAAAAATAATAGACCTGCAATCTGCTCTTACATGAAACATTATATGAGTGTTCTTTGTGTATTTAATATTTTTCTTTCTGATATAGCTTTCCTGTGAACAACTATGCTTGATCCAGCTCAAACAACCATTTTAAATAATGATTCAAGCCGTGCTCTTGTTGACACTCTGTATCAACAGTTTCAATGCATTGTCAGACAAATTTTAGCAATGCCAGGGAAGCATTTTAGTACACCCAATGTCATTTTACCTCTCTTACTCTCAATTTAAATAATGAAGGGGTCATTTTCCATACAGTTAAATTTCTTTCACTTGGTGTCATAATTATTACAGTATAGTAAAAAAAAGACAAATCACTTTTGTATTCCCCTACATGTAATCATCTTTTCGATCCATTTGATGCTGGTAGTCTGCATTGCACACAAGGACCTCTGTGCCTGCGAGGCAAAACCTATTGCACAGTTGCACTTTCTGAGAAAGGAAACACGTGGCATTCAAGCCAAGATTATTACAGAGGCCTTAATTTTTTCCTTGCTTTCTGCAACACATCAGCAGGGCTTCTTGTATGAAATAATGCATTTTTGATACTTTCAAACTTGAATAGAGAATCACGGGATAGTATGAATCTTCATAAACATACAGGCACCTATATTTGTACCAACTGTTTCCCTTTTCCTTAAACATCCAGCATCACCATTATATACTTACTTAGTACATCCGGCATGATACCATTTTATGCACTGTTCATGAAAGTATGCATATATAGGCACAGCTTGTAAGAAACTCGTACTCACCATATAACTCGATGATCTTCTCATCAGAGCCCAACTTGTTCAGTGCCTTGCATGTGTAGTTTCCGTACTGCTTCTTCTCAATGGCAATTATGCGCAGAGTGGAGTCGGTGAACTCATCAGCCGTTGAAAAGATGGAAATCTGGTAGTACTGATTGTCATTCAGCTGGTAACCATCTTTAAGCCACACGATGGACGGTGATGGAAAGGCTTCAATGTGGCACAACAGGTCCATAGGGTTTTGAAGTGCCTGGCCATACCTCGGGCGGTCCACAGAGACCACTGGTGCAACTGTGTGAATGAAGAAAAAAAAACACGAGCACTCGACAAGAGACCAAGAATTATGAATATACATGCTGGAAATAAACATAATTGATTGAATGAATAGTTTCATATATTGGCACGACTGACAGCATGTACAGACCTTTTGTATCTCAGGAAAACAGGCTCACTTGGATTTGCAAGGAACACCATGGCATAACTTACTAGTCTTGTATTCCAAATCACTTTCTATTTTGCCTGGTACACAAGACAAGCATTAAAAATTTAGATACCAGTACTCTTGAAAGGTTGCCCTAGTACTATCATAGGTTTACCAACACAAAATGAGGCTGTGCCCAGTCAGCCCTTGTTGAAAAAGCCCATTACTTGCTACAAACTCACAAGTTATGTGATAAATGTAACTGCTTTTTCAGGAGATACGAGAAGCCAAATATGGAACACATTTTTATGTTCATAACCACCTGGTCTATAGGTCTTGATTGTGAGTCGGTCAGCACAGTTCAAGAAGTGTGAACCCAGTACGGGAACTATCTGTCACTCCTGAAGGCAACAGCTCCGTGTCCTTACTTCGAATCACTAAGTACTGATGTAATCTACAGAAAAATACTTATGCAGGACTAAAATAAGTGCCGGTATTTACAAAGTACACTGAAAACCTATAATACAACACTACACAAGTACTTTGAACAGGATGCAATATGACCAGTAACAACAGAATAACTTTTGTCTTATTTTCACAAGCAAAATATGGAATATATAGTGTTTCAAACATTAAAAGCAGTAAAGCAAGAGCATCTTTTTAGCCAGCAGTGCAAGTGCTCCAAGCATCACATATAACAGTTAATATTGACTTCATGCCTCTGCCATTCAGACAGCCATCACTTTTCAAATCTGGTTTGATGCATTTCATCCAATGAATGCTACACTGAATACATAACAGCATCAAAGTTCCTTTTAATCCTATTATGTAAGTAAAGCAACAAGGAGGAGTCAAAAAGCAAAATATGCTTACATTCCACTTCAACACCAATGTTTCTACGAGCCCCATTGCCGACACCATTGTCAGCGATGCAGTAGTATGTTCCCCGGTCGTTCTTGCTGACGTTGAAAATGCTGAGGATGTTTCCCCGATAAACAGCACCCCCTGTGGGGAGCAGGTCATTGTTCTCCCGGCGCCAGGATATGTGTGGCGTAGGGTGACCCGTAGCATAGCACTCCAAAGTGATGTTCTGGCCTGTGCTGGCTATCACAGATCTTGTGCTGTTGTCCGATATAATTGGAGGCACTGTGAAAGAAGAAAAGGCAAAAGAGGTAAACTGAAAAAGCACTCAAGTCGCTTTGAGCATCCAAATATCATTGGGAACATGTGCCTACACAACATGAGCATTCCATTAATAAATGTCACTCCTCCATAATGATTTTAACTCTCATCTTGTTTTATTTAGCAGTTAGTTAGCTACATGTTTCTTGTAAGTGCAACTTTATGTGCAGTGTTGCTGACAATGCAGAATTTCAAGAGATGGTTATACAAACCTCATCCCAATACTGCTAGAACATGCAGCTGTGATATGCTGAGGCCATGTGATAACCCAGGACTATATTTCCCCTAGGCATGCTGATGTGCAGCATAAGTGAAAAAATAAAAGTAATGGTGAGGCTAATTTCTTTGTCAAACAAAATGAAAACAAGAGGAAATGAACCTACAAGGAGCAGCGAAAAGTGCTGCATTATTGTATGCACAAATACATGAAATGGAGGTGTGCTAACAGAGAGCCTTTCACAAATCAACCCCATTATACTACATGATACTCTGCCACAGTTAAAACACAGGCCCACGCCTTTGTTCATTAGGCCCCAACTTACATTGGACTAACACTGGTAAGCTTAGTATGCCATAAATACCAAACCAAGAGATTTAGAGGTTGGCTCTAGGGGTAGCTTGACTGGCAAAGCATTTTATGCACAATATTTGCATGTGCATAATGCTACAGTGATTCTGTTATATTTAGGAACAATGTTTTCAATCAAGCCAAAAGTTTATTTCTGCTCATACTTAACAGATTATGGCACTATTAGAAACTAGGGGCAGCTGCTGGAAAACCCTGGTTGGTATGCACATACAGCAATTTTGATTTTCATGTGTGCATAGCAAAAAACCACTGTTTGTTATTACTGTAGTATAGTGCTTTGTCTAATGTGCCTGTCTGTGTAGGTCTCATTCTGCTTAAATGGCCACACTGTAGATCATTTAGCCTAACAATGCATAAGCATACTGCCGGGTGAAACAATCTAATTATGATACTCAGCCTGTAATGCAATATAAAAGCACCATGAAAACTTTTTACCACACCCTTGACTGCGTTAAAATACTGTCCTACCTTTGTGCTGTTATAAATAACTGTAATTTTACGTGACAAATTTTTGACATTATAGGTGCTTCAAAGTGTCATGCACACAATTTTAAATGTCAAGTTAATACCTCTGACATGAACGTAGACATTTGAGCTGAGCTTGCTCGTGGGTCCCAGGATAATTTGGCACTGGTAGAGGCCAGAGTCTGTTTCCTGTAGCTTGGTGATCTGTAGTGTGTATGTGTTGCTGCCTTCATCATGCCGAATGGAGAACCTCTGATCTGGCACAATGGCCTTGCTCCCAGATGATATAAACAGGTTGTTGCTTGGATCCCGTTCATTGATCTTCACCCAGATTATCTGAAAGAACAAAAGCAAGTTGCCAAAGTGACTACACACTTTGCATGAATTAGGACATACAGTCCTGAAGCACTGTTTAAATGCAACGAATCCTGCATGAATCCCTTTTAGTCACCCCATGCTTTCTATTGAACCAAAGGGAATGAATTGGTGATTTCATTACTTCAGAAAAATAAAATGAAACAGGGATAACAATCAGCAAAGTGCTTCTGCATAAAATAGCAGATGTGATGACGGCACAGCCGGCGTGAATGGAAGTGGGGTTGAGTTTAGTCGAATTACAGCATGTCGATAGCGACGTAATGAAGACCAATACCTCAAATTGTTGTGAACAAGATGCCTAAGCTTGTGCAAGATCAATTTCCAAACTGCCCTACATGTCTAGCACCAGATTCAGCCGCTTATTAGGGTTGCTAAGTTATGCTGCCTAGATGTGGGCTGGGAGAAGTCCTTCCCTAGACACGTTCTGAAGAGAGGAGCACCCCGTTCAATCTTGGAATTTGACAATATTCAATGAACATCATTACAATGCTACTAAAGATCAATTATTATTATTCCCAATTTTGAGTTTTACTGTCAGGATCTCATAGTTGACGAGTCTGGAAAGCTTTTGCTGAATTAAAGTAATGAGTGTGAACAACTACACAAAAATATTTGATCTTCGTCTTTGCAGTTTTATTTTGAGGAATGTAAAACAGTGGACACAACTTACAGGGTATGCCTCAGCATACTGCACAGAACACTGTAGGTCCACTGTGTCTCCTATACCGACCACCATTTCTTTGCTGATGTATGATATCACAGGACTCTGCTGACAGGAACCTGCACAAACAAAGAAGAGGCCTTTCTGAACTGAACGTTTTATGCATTCAATTACAATATGATATATATGCTTTCAATGACATACGATGAATATTCATGCCTTTGTGTAAAAAAATTTCTTAGGTAACCGCACAAGCCCTACATAATTATTTTATTATTTTAACACAAAAGTGTTTTATGCCAGGGTCCACCACGACTCTACTGATCATGGAAGTGATGTTGAAAAATATATACTAGGAGATTTCAAAGGAAAAAACGAGAAGCAAGCATACGTTGGGCTGAATTGAACCAGCAACGTCTCGATTCTCAGCGCACGGCGCTGAACCCTAAGTCACAGAGCATACGTTGCCTGGAGTGCTAACGGCAAGCCATTTATATACACCATACACCATTTGGCAGTCCTCTGAGCTTCGAAACTTTAGCGCGTTTTCGTTATCAGAGGGGAGATGGCGCGACTGACTCTCGTTGGGCGCGCTCTAAAGGTCGGCACCTCCACGAAGCGCCGCCTCCACTGAGCGTGGTCTTTTCTGCGCGGGCGCTTATCAGACTCGTAATTCGGGAGAGGACGACGGTCACTTCTCACGCTATTGCGGCCTCATTTAGGAAAGGAGCGCGCTGCAGGCACCCGACGCAGGAAGAATTGTGACAGTTGTTCACGCTTCTCATGTGTATATTTGTGGGCTCGTTTTATGCGTCTTTCTGTCTGTTTAAGTGTCGAGCTGTGACCATTGTTAGTCCGCGCTCGTACTTGGTATGCTTATTTCATTCGTGCTTTTTGCTTGAGGTGTGCACTGCGAATTTCGAGCGCTTGCCGTTCTTAACCTGACTTTGCAATTTGTTGCTGTTGCTGAAACAATGCACCAACTACCTCTGTAAGGACACCATCCACTTCCGTGTTATACCGATTCCTACATAGAGGGATCTGCCATTCTTTTCTTGTATCAAAACACTATCCTCGTTGCAACAACCAGCACACCCACCCCGATGTAGTAAACGATGTAGTACGATGAATTATCGGATAGACGGTAGTACATATAAAGTTGGTTTGTCGGGCTAACAGTTGGCATTCGGTGAAGTAATGAAGTCGCACGCTACTGTGGCATCAGTACAACTTTCAGTTTGGCGGACACCAATCCGCTGTAAAATGCGTGAACGTTCATTCCAGCGACATTTTGTCAAACAGTAGGTACCTGACTTGGTGTATTGGTCACAGCGAGCTGCCGAGATTGATGCAATAATATTAAACAAAGTTTTTTGACCGCTGCCACTGCAAACGACGTGAATCTAACTCACGAAAATTATGATTCAACCTGCACGCTTGGCCAACGTTTGTGGCGTTTTTCATAGCAAAATATAGCGTGCGCAACGCTGACTCGAAATGCGGTACGTGTAGTGACTCAGACTATAAATATTCAACGCTGCTGCAGCGGTGGACAGCAGAGTCGTTTAGCAATGTCGACACTTTAAAAAAACTGGAGCAAATGTGTTCTATCCCATGATACCGCAAGGAGTATCACGTCGTAACACACATCTACATGACGCAGAATGAGTATGGACGTCAACAAAGATGTGAGTAAAAGAAGCAAAAAAACTGAAAGAGTCGCGGTAGTATTTGGAGAAAAAAATGAGACGCAATAATCTGGCCACTTATAGGCGGCTCTACGTAATTGCAAGTTTAAGTAAAAGACAGAAACTCAACCTTCTCATTTTATTTGTGTGTCTGTTCAGTGCGCGAGGACGGAACATTATCGAAGAGACCCCAACTTTACTAACAGAAAGTTACAAATATCTTGGCGTAACAATCACTAACAAACTACCTTGGTCTTCTCACATTGAAAAGATTTGTTCATCTGCACGTAGGAAATTAGGCATTCTAAGGCATAGACTCAGTAGTTCTCCCCCCAGTACTAAACTTCTAGCTTATAATACAATAAACAGGTCTGGTTTGGAATATGCATGTGAGGTGTGGGAACAGCATACTAAAACAGATATTAACAATCTAGAGAAAATCCAAAGGTTAGCCGTCCGTTATATTTTCAACCGATTTCGCCGGTCTGATTCCCCACTGAACTAATGCATGATAACAAAATTCAAACTCTAGAATGTCACAGGAAAACTGCAAGACTAAAACTTCTTTTCTATGTATCCAGCAAAAAAAAAGTGTACTTGAGCTATCAAAAAATATTCTTTCTCCGTTATCTTCGCGTCCAACTAGACGATATTATTCGCAAAACTTGACTCCTATCTTTGCTCGAACAAACAATTTCAAATACTCTTTCTTTCCTGAATGGAACGAACTACCACATCACATTTTTGAATCTGGTAACGCGTTAAGGTGCATTGAAAATTTTTTTGAAGTAACTTAGATCTTGTACCATAATGTGTTGTATATTTACCTGTTAGTTTGTGCCTCTTGTATTGTTGCTTTTTTTTTGGTCATATTCTCATACTGTACCACCCCCACTCCTGCCTGGGCTATTCTTAGCCTGCAGTATTTTCTAAATAAATAAAAAATAAATAAATAAATAAATAAATAAATCTCTATGCATTTCAAGTTCCATTCAATGTGACAAGCAGCGAAAGAGTAAATGACCGAACAACTATTAAAGTGCCTTGAAGTGATCTCTGCGACGGACAGACGACGCGTCTACATTGAGTTACACGAGTCTGGTTTCTTTCGTTCGCCCACGCAAATGTTATCGACCGCAGCGTCACGATGCTGGCAAGACCACCTCGGCTGCCATGCGCTCGCTGGCTCGACTATACCAGCACACCATAACACACCGACCAATCGATGAATAAGGGGGGGGGGGAGATTTGACAACACTGCAAAGAGGGAGCCATGCTGTACCAACGGTGGGATCATGACTCAGCTTAGGACCACCAAGCGAGGCGCCATCGCCGGGGCCACTCGCAGCCTTCGCTTTGGAATAGGTGTAAAATTGGCATGCCCCCTCACCGGCGTGCGCCCGTGACGCGCACGGTGATTTGGATGCGCGACGGAACACGCCGAAGGAGCAACAGACGCTGTCCGACACCGGCGGTGGGCCGTCCAGCCGAAAGTCGTGCCTACTCCCCCCGGCGAGGGCCGACGCGAGCTCGGTTGTTTGTCAGGCGGTCACTATGGCGAACAAAGAAACTGCGCCACGCATCCGCATGCATGAACACGTACAAATACACAAAGTTTCAAGAAAATCAGCGTACGGTACGTGCGTCCACTTTTGGGGGGCACGGACGAGTGTGCAGACTGACTTCCAGCACAGGTCTTCGCGAGGCCTCCGAATGCATTCCACAAAAAGGATATCAGGAAATGCAGCCGATTAACCGCGCTCTTTCTACGAATCCTTACGTTAGTCCACAACAGCATTCAGAGTAGTTACGTGGTTGACAGAGGTCATTTTAATATGTCGACGTGGGTGTTTTCACATTGAGGCGCTATCGCTTTGCTACAGCTGCGGCTGCATCGAACCCACAACCGTTGGGGTCTACCACAAAGCACCGCAACTAAGGACCACCACGGCAGACGCCGGCGACGTATCGAGACATGTATACGTGTCCGCATGCGCCATTGAGGTTGGCCGGTACATACTAACACCAGGTAAATCAAACTCTTAACAATGTCCCGAGCTTAAGCTCCGGGCCTCTTGTATCGAAACCCACAAATGTTGTTTAGCCGTCATAATGATCGACTGCTGACCCGCGGGATCAAATACCCGCCGCGGCAGCCGCATTTTCGACGGAGACGAAAATGCTCGAGACCCATGTACTTTTAGGTGCCCATTAGAGAACACAGGAGGTCAACATTTCGGGAGCCATTCGGCCGCTGACCCACAGGTCGCGGGATCGAATCCCGCCTGCGGCGGCTGCATTTCCGATGGAGGCGGGAATGTTGTAGGCCCAGGTGCTCAGATTTGGGTGCACGTTAAAGAACCCCAAGTGGTTTAAATTTTCGAAGCCCTCCACTATTGCGTCTCTCATAATCATATGTGGTTTTGGGACGTTAAACCCCACATATAATCATTTCGGGAGCCATTAACATACGGTGTCTCCAATAAACATATAGTGGTTTCGAGACGTTGAACCGAATCAACTAATCAATCAATCAATCAATTATTATTATTATTATTATTATTATTATTATTATTATTATTATTATTATTATTATTATTATTATTATTATTATTATTATTATTATTATTATTATTATTATTATTATTATTATTATTATTAACCTCACGGGTGCATTCCTTATGAAGAAGACTACAACAGCAAAGATAAAGCACGTGAAGCTTAGCGAGTTTTCACGACTGAGTGTCACTGAGTCACAGTTATGCTATCTACATTTACATTAATCGATATTAGTGAATACTTGTAGTATTTTTTCACATTAGCACATGTGGCTAAAATCATTCCAGATAATTGCACTTAATCCAGCTTCAGCCGCGGCGCCCAGTTGGCAGTGAGTTTCAGCTCGTGTACTCATTTGCGAACTCTGCGTGTCAATTCCCTGTTAGGCTGCGACGCACTTGCGCGTTTCCTGGCTGATCACAAACAATGTAAGGGCATCAGGGAGGTTATGCGATGCACAGGTTAGTCATGCTCGATTTCCTGGCGAGTATTTCATTTATTAATAGACTTGGCAAACGCGTTGTGTATCTGCTTTGTTACTACTATTCCTTATTTTCCCAAAGATATATTTACTTGGCGCCTCAAATATATATCTGGCATGGTAGCGTTCTAAAGCTCTGCGCCATGCAATTGGAGTGCGTCAGCAACGGAAAAGAATGACGCATCGGTCACCGTTCCGATAGCCAACAAAACACCTGTTACCAACCAGCTGTTCTGTTACACCATAGGTGACGCGCACTCCCGAAAATGCACAGGCACGAGCGCATGTCATGCCGATTGGCGCCACGTCGCACTACAGCGCAGCTGACAATCATCGTGCGTTCGTACGGGCGTGTTTCAGTATAATGTGCATATATGGCGAAAACAATAATGAAGCAGCGCACTCGATACAATATGCACTTGCACGTGCATATTGAGGCCAATGCCCTCTATAACGGCTAGTGGACGCACAAAACGTGTGTAAAATATGCTCTTCATTGTCCTCTTGCTACTGTCTACGTTGGCACAGCCGGGGGACAGGTTAGTAGCGTTGAACACCCCCCCCCCAAATTTTTGAGTTTGGAACGTGCATGTAGACCCATGCACTCATACAAATGCACGCACGAATGTAATTAAACGGTGATGAACATCCCCACCTTCCCTCTCTATCTGGCTACGACCATGGCAGTCTAGCTAGAAAGTGAGGACCCTAAAAGAATAAGTGAATCAAAAGCTTCTAATGAAAGCATATATAAACTTAAGTATAAAACAAGTGAACAGGAACCATTGCAAAGTACAGTGCAAATGATAGAGTTAGGTACACCCATAGCAGTACACAAAAATCACTAAAATACATCGGTAAAAAGACAGGCCCACAGTAGCCAATGGGCACTGTTCTAGTGAATTCAGTGTAACCCACACAAGCAATACAATTCTTTTAATGAAGTAGCGTACCGGTAAATACTTTATAAAAATTAGATTTTTATGCGGCAGTTCACATACAATGATTATGTGTAAGTTGGGGTTTTCTAAATTTTCTTCTTACAAACTTTTCTCCTCTTTTGTGTTGAATCAGAGCTGCTCCGAAAAAAGCTCGATTCAGCTCCCATTGAATACATCCCATGAAAATATTCATCTGTTTGCAAACTAAAAAGAAGAAAGACAGAAGGATGAAACTGTGGACAGATCTAACAGCCAAAAGGGACTAAAAATTTAAGAAATTTCTATCAGCTGAATACGATTACAGCACAGCGAATATCTCGAAAGAAAGAAGCCTTACATTCCTACGCGCTCACTGCCCGATGTTTTGTGTCTACATGCGCGACCATGCAATCGGGATGGTGCCAAGGACCTCTCGCTGTTATTCAGCACATCAGAGGGAGGACGCCCGTGAAACGATCTCAATGGGCGACCACGAGGTAACAATGGAGCACGACTCGCCAAGAGGTTTTCATTGCGATAAACTGGGAGGAGCAAGTTATAGATGGTGCTCCGCGAGGGGCTTCAAATGTGGGGTCATTGATGCAGAGTACATCATCTCGTTGTTCCCATAAGGGCTGGCTAATGGTGCAGTGCGATGGCGGTGACACCTTCAAGAATCCTATGTCTCAGGCTCATGAAAGAATTTATGATCTTATGATTCAGAACGCTATAGCTATGGGGGCATCGTGTAGCATGAAGAACGCAAAAGCAGGACCATGCAGAATTCATTTTTAAACCATTATTTGAAAACTTACTTTTTGGCTAATAATGCGTCGAAAGTATCTGATTATTCTGATGCATGACTGCTGCCCGGAAGTCACAGGACCGAAACCCGGTCGCAGCTGCCATATCTCAATGGAGGCGGAGCGCTTGTGTGTACTTAGAGTTAAGTGCACGTTCAAGAACACCAGATGGTGAACATTCCTGGTGCCTCATAATCATAATATTTTTTTTAATTTTCTTTCATTTCACAGCAAGGAATTGACAGAAATTTGACAAGAATTTTCTTCCATTTGGCTGTTCGATCTGTTCACAGTTTCATCCTTCTGTCTTTCTTCTTTTTAGTTTGCAAACACATGAATATTTTCATGGTATGTATTCCATGGGAGCTGAACCGAGCTTTTTTGGAGCAGTTCTGAGTCAACACAGAAGAGAAAAGTTTGTAAGAGGAAAAATTGAGAAAACCCAAACTTACGCATAATCATTGTATGTAAACTGCCGCATAAAAATCTAATTGTTACAAAGTATTTACCGGTACGCTACTTCATTTAAAGGATTGTATTGCTTGTGTGGGTCACACTGAATTCACTAGAACAGTGCTCATGCTGGCTAATATTGGCTACTGTAGGCCTGTCCTTTTACCGATGTAGTTTAGTCATTCTTGTGTACTGCTACGCGCGTATTTAACTCTAATAAATGCACTGTACTTTACAATGGTTTCTCTTCACGTATTTTATACCTAAGTCTATTTATGTTTTGATGAGAAGCTTTTGATTAACTTATTTTTTCGGGGTACTCATTTTCTAGCTAGACTGCCATGCTCGTAGCCAGATAAAAAGGGAAGGGAGGGGGGATGTTCAGCACCGTTTAATCACATTTTTGCGTGCATCTGTATGAGTGCGTGGGTCTACATGCACGTTCCAAACTAAAAAAATTCGGGGGGAGGTGTTCAACTCTACTAACCTCTCCCCCGGCTGTGCCAGCGTAGACAGTAGCAAGAGGACAATGAACAGCATATTTTACACACGTTTTGTGCGTCCACTAGCCGTTATAGAGGGCAGTGGCCTCAATGTGCACGTGCGAGTGCATGTTGTAACGAGTGCGCTGACTGCATGTGCACTGCTGCATTGTTGTTTTCGCCATATATGCACATTATTTTGAAACACACGCCCGTATGAGCGCACGATGATTGTCATATGCGCTGTAGTGGGACGCGGCGCCAATCGGCGTGACATACGCTCATGCCTACGCATTTTAGGGAGTGCGCATCAACTGTGGTCTAACGGAACAGCTGGTTGGTAACAGGTGTTTTGTTGGCTATCGGAACGGTGACTGATGTGTCATTCCTTTCCGTTGCTGACGCACTCCAATTGCATGGCGCAGAGCTTTAGAACGCTACCATGCCGGATATATATTTGTGGCGCCAAGTAAATATATCTTTGGGAAAATAAGAAATAGTAGTAACAAAGAAAATACGCAACGCTTTTGCCAAGTCAATTAAAAAGTGAAATACTCGCCAGGCAATCGAGCATGACTAACCTGTGCATCGCATACCCTCCCTGATGCCCTTACATTGTTTGTGATCAGCCAGGAAACGCGCAAGTGCGTCGCAGCCTAACAGGGAATTGACACGCAGAGTTCGCAAATGAGTACACGAGCTGAAACTCACTGCCAACTCGGCGCCGCGGCTGAAGCTGGATTAAGTGCAATTATCTGGAATGATTTTAGCCACATGTGCTAATGTGAGAAAACTCTACAAGTATTCACTAATATCAATTATTGTAAATGTGGATAGCATAACTACGACTCAGTGACACTCAGTCGTGAAAACTCGCTGAGCTTCTTATGCTTTTTCTACGCTGTTGTAGTATTCCTTGTAAGGAATGCACCCGTGAGGTAAATAATAATAATAATAATAATAATAATAATAATAATATTATTATTATTATTATTATTATTATTATTATTATTATTATTATTATTATTATTAAACATTTTTGTGACTACATTGGCTTCAAAACATTTTGTATTTATTTGGGAACTTTCGGTGCTTGAAAAGTTCTAGAACTTTTCAAGGCTGCCTTTTAGGTCTTCTTCTAATACAATTAAGCTGAATATTTAGACCCGAGCCAACATTATCAAAAACTGTTGTATCACTGTGCATTGGTGCAGGAACGTTCAAGCCGGTGTTGTTCTAGTCTTTTGGATGACGCCTTAATGTCGTGCAAACCACCACGTGACTGTTGGCTACTAAAAAAAGTATAATTTATGAATACAGCGAAATGTCCGTGTAATTAGTAGCAAATTAAGAATAATATGCTAGTACTTACCATCCCCTCCCGGCTATTATGTGATGATTATCGAACATTTTGTTTGGGTAATAAAGAACATCCAGAAAGGGCAAGACGGTGCTACAAACCACCGATAGACATTTTAGAGCAGCGCAACGCAAAACTTTGCGTTTGCCTTACGCACGCGTTGTCCGCCAATCTCTTGAGGGCTCTCGTTTAGTGACGCCCGCAACGCTACGTCCGCGACTCCCGCAAGCTTTACGTACGCCATTCTAAAGCTCTATATTGACGTCAGCAGTGGTAACGTCTGGCCACTGTGGACATTGGAGTGAATCTCACGGGTGAGCCAAGGGTGGTCCTGCCTCCCTTGTGCACAAGCTGTGTGTGTTGGGGGGGGGGGGACCTCTTGCAAATGTCCTCGCATTAGCTTTATCTGTTGAATATCATTTCTGCATTGCTTAACAACGATATAGAGCACATTCGCTTACCTAATGCAATTGTACCTTGTATTGTCTGCCTTTGTGTCCAGTACACTAATATAATTTGTGTGATATCATATGTATGTCACAACAACCATTCTAACGGTTTCCGAGAAGGCTGAATAGTACAATGCAATTACGAGAGCTGGAAACCCATGCTCGTCTTTTAATTTTACTTCGTAAGCATAATTTTATTTTTATATGCATAAAAAAGAGGCTACATTTCCCAAACAAAATGGGCGCCTTGACGATACCTGTGACCCACCTTGTTATATTTCTGGATTTAGGCCGCTGACTGTGGGTGAAATCATGTAAAAAATGCAATATTGAACAAATGTGACGAAACACACACCTTGGTTTAGTTCTTTCATAAAAAAAGACTCCTCTACGCGAAAGAAAGCTCTCTTTGTCGAATCTTGAATACAAACAATAACGTAGCTTTATATACTTTTCATTGAATTGACGGCATGTTATGTTTCACCACAGGACTCTATTTTTATTAGTGAAAGCTTCGTGCATATTTATTCCCGTATTACATGAATTGAACCACGTTCTCTGTTGTGTCATTAATTAAAATTCTATGGCAAGTTTTGTATTCGAAGTATATCTCCATCTTATGATTTAGACTTTCTCGGCACAACGACTATAATCTTTCTTTTCCTATGTACATTTTGCCTAAAGAGGCCTTACATTAATATCGTGTTCTGTGAAGACAACTTCTCATCTTCGTGATACTGCTCTATGTACATAGAATAAATGGTAGAGAAGGAAAGGCAGGAATGTTCACCAGTCGAAGATAACCGGTTTGCTACCCTACACGCACGGATGGGAAGAGGGAGAGGAAAGAATGGGAAGAGACAGGAAAGATAACACGTAACACAGGAGGTACATAAGCATGCAGTCAGTCACTTGTGATACGTGACATCACTGTCAAGACGGCTTGTACATGTTTGTTTTTCTTAGAAACCACAGCAGCTCCTTGGCCGCTTTCAGTTGCGATGCCCTCTGTGGATGGCATGTGGGCAAACGCGCTTGTCACTAACTTCAAACGATTCATTTCTGTCCATGGTGGTCATAGATTTTATTTCCTATTCTCACTTTTTGTTTCAAAGCGACGCAAACGAACTATAATTTGCATCTCCGTCATTGTCACAGAAGCGTTTAAGGCTAAATGTTATCAACATAGCTCATGGTAACATCACGAAATATACGGTTATCTCACTGCTCACTTTGGTAGCAGGCTACAGAGGGGTAATTAAACAATAATATACGTCTTTGCGCATATGTAGGCAGTATGGCTCAGGAGGTGCGGCTAGCTGCGCAAAACATGCTATTCCTAATGCAGCGGGGCTATAAAAACATTCTTTTTCAAACATTGCTGCATTGTTTTTTCAGGATTCAAGCTTGATTTCATCTTACGCGTAGTCCCTTTCGAGGCAGTGAGCCTTCTTGCCGGCAGGTGGCGATATTAGCCGAGCCGAAATTTCGACCACCATTTGAAGCAACCATGCACTGGTCGTATGGAAAACAGCCGCACTGCATGCGCGCATGCAGAGCGAGTACGGTAGCCTCCTCCTCGGCCGGGCAGTAAGCGAGAAATTATGGGAGAAACTGCACACACAGCGGCGCTCCGCAATGCGATGCCGCTTCACGAATTGAGCACAACGGGTCGGCCAAAAATGGAACACGCGCAGTTGCGGTCGTTGCAGCGCGCAGGGACGCGCACGATGCTGCGGCGAGACACGAAAAAGTTTCAGTTCTGAGATTTTACGTTTCAAAACAACGATACGATCATTAGGAACGCCGTAGTGGAGAGCTTTAGATTGTTGGGCAACCAGGTATTATTATTAGATGCGGAGCATCTTATACTCGCGCCTTGTAGTGCGCCGTCCGCGCCGTCCGCGCCGTCCACACCGCTTCTCGAACATTCGACAGCTGACGCGCGCGCATGCGCCGTCGCGCCGTCGCCCACTCTTCCACCATCTGTGCATCCCTTCCTCCTCTACACACCGCGCGCGCTTCACTCCTCCACCATTTGTGCACTCTTCCTCCTCTACACACCGCGTTCGACATCTACAATTCTCCTGATTCTCCAGTGGACGCGCATGTGGCGTCGCGCTTCGAGAACATTCAACAGCTGACAGTGCATGCGCCGTCGTGCTGTATATATACTCAAGGTCGGCGCTCGCTCGCTCAGTTGCCGCTCGTCGGTTGGTTTGTACGGCGCGTCGACGTCCAAGGTCGCGGTGAAATGAATTCCAACGAATCCACAAACACAATGATCGACGTCCCTTCGACCAGCGCCGCCCTTTCGCATACGTGTGTACGTGTTCACTCATTTAACACCCCCTCCTACAACCACGTTAACCAATTTAGCCATCGACCCAAGTAAGTCGCAATTTAACACCCCATTTCACAACCACGTTAACCAATTTAGCCATCGACCCAAGTAAGTCGCAATTTAACACCCCATTTCACAACCACGTTAACCAATTTAGCCATCGACCCAAGTAAGTCGCACTTTAACACCCCGTTAACCAATTATATGCTCCGCATCCTCCTCAGTGTTCCCCCGAGGGAAGCTGCGGGCAATTTTTTAACGTGCCCGTAAATCGAAGTGCACGGACCTCAAGTAGTCTATACTTCTTCTAAATGTTGCCGCCACAGCCGGGATTCCAATCCGCCACCCTAAAACGACGTCATCTTCAGATATGTGTTGTGTGACACTTCGGAAAAACTTCCACTACCTGGCGTTCTTTATCATTTGCCCACAGAACGAAAAGCGTCGAATCGGGACTATAAGTAATGCTACAAGGAGCGAAATGGGAGAAAGTGCTGCTTTTCGTCCTCGCAACAAATAGTCTGCGGAGCGATTAGCTGCCAGACGAGGGTGCCATGTACAAACTGAGGGAGCAACGGTGGAATCACAGGGATGCTCACACACACGCTGTGCTCGAAGGCAGCTTCGCAGCTTCTGTGCCAGTTGTTACGTGATAATATACAGGGCGGGTGGCGAGCTTTGGGTTGGGTGGAGTCAAGGGCGTCGACGTCGCTACAAGCACGTCAGTATGTCGACAGCACATATCTCCGTTTACCAGCATGGAGCAGGTCTATAGTGAAGGTTTGATAGCACGGTCTACAGTTAATGTCGAATCGGCATAATTTTGACTTGTGCGCTTACATTAGAACCAACATTACTTTTATCAGCCGGCTAGATTTGCTGTGAGATAACACGTGGTTATCTCGTGCAGTCATAGTAGTCGTCATACTAATAAACACATGAACACGTTGACATGTCATCACGTGTGGCCATCACATGAGATTTCGATACTGTTTCCACGAGTTAAGTCACTCCGCAGCGACCGGATGCAGAGCGCGCAAAGCGCACGAACTACGGCTCACCTGATGATCATCAATTACAGAAGACTAAGAGGAATAGAAAATTGAACGGATCGCCAAAGGTGGTCTTGAGGTGGCTATGGCGTGCAAGCTGTAAACGAGCTTGAAGTAGCAAAAAAAATGTTTTACAGAAAGGGCAACTTATTGCAAAAACGGGAAAATATTTTAAGCCGCAGAAACGTCATGTTTTCAGTTTTATAGCGTAGATGATGTAGGCTTTTTTTGTGATTACGTCTATATATTTTATCTTCATCAGACCCGCAGGTGTCCTGTCATACCAATATGACGGAAACGCGAAGCTCGAGCACACGCGCGAGAATTGTATACCCCCAAACGATTTTCGCATCGCCCAGGCCCTTGTGTTGAACTACTGCATGCGATAGATGTTAGCTATCATACTTTCTCACTGCAGTCAAGCCACTTTTAAAGTTACTAAGCAGATCATTGGTAACCGCTCAGACAAGCAGAACGCAGCTGAGTAAAGAACTGACGAACACGCTAAGGATTCGGGAGAGGAATGGATCGTAACCATTGAACAGCGTGCCTCCTAATCACATCGTGTTTCTAGCATGTACAACCCAAGCAATCATTATTGTCATGCTCTCATGAAGCAGGAGGAGAACTGGTGTTATATGTATGTGCGTTTACTTAGGTCATGCTGTATTGTTGAAAGTGATAACATAATTATACAACTACGTAACTACAGCGGAATTCGAAGAGAACCACACTGCAGCTTATATTTATGCGTCAGAATCATTTGGTGTTTCTGCATGTTTTCATGAAATACGCGACTGCAATTATTTCGTTTCTTGTCTTTCCTGCAGAGGTCGACTTCCACGATTGGGATCTTGTCTCATTCGAACACATTGCTCACAGCTCTGGGAGGCTTCCTGAAGCCCTGTTCTCGGAGGCAGCCTTGCAGTTGCTGTGCCAGTGGTCACGTGTTCTTAGACGGTGGTGGCGAGCTTTGGGCTGGGCGGAGTCTACGCACCGCAATTTCGCTACAAGCGCATCTGCATGCAGACTGCACCTACCATTGCTTACAAACGTAGAATAGGTATATACTAGGGGGGAAAGTGTATGCACTGCTATAGGAAGTCAGAACTCGAATGTATGCCACATCAGTATTTACGACTACCATCGGCACCCCCTCAAGTGCGCAACGTTAAACTAAAATCGCGCGAAACTCGGTAGAAGGCACCACTGGTCATCTGGGCGTAAAGCTGTCATAAAGTTGTAATCTGCTGAGAAATAAATGGAATAACTTGATTAATGTCCCGCAAGGAGCATACAAGCTCGCTTAGGGCTGCCACGTTGGGGTTGAAAGGCCCAGTCAAACAGCCGCATCGCGGGCTTGCTTGACGGTCCATTTCAAATTGGCTGGGCTGGAGCTATGCGAAGCAGCATTCGAACTTGCCGAGGTAGCATCGGGGTTTGCGTCTTTATACATAGTGGTGCACTCCCAGAGTGCGTGTACCACAGCCGCAGTCATAGTGCATGGGTTGAAAGCATCGGGCTAGATATGTAGGTTCGTGACATGAAGTATGTGCGGATATGGGCAAGACTGTTTGCAACTGTTTTATATTAATTAGAGCAACCGACACCCATTTCAACCCTAAAGCCATTCATTCCTGTTGTCACTCTGAAACAGCGTAAACAGGTCGCCACTCTTAGGCACATGTTACTTGGTCCGCGCTTGAAAAGAAAAAGCAAAAAGTTATATAAACTACTCCAAGCAATATAAATTACTCTCATTAGTGTATTTTTCTGCAATTGAAACACTTTAGGAGTATTCAATCTAATAATGCGGCTACGTGACTGTTCTAACGTATAGGCAATGGTTAAGCATTCAGTAAGATTATACGTGAAACCCAGCTTAGCCAGTGAATTGTACATTCTCCAACACTCCCTGACCAATATTGCAGTATGTCGCATAACGAAAGTAACCAAGTTGGCGAACAACGAGCGTATCGGCTACCCACTTATCCTCCCCGGACACTTCGCAACTGGCGAGAATGACGCTTACTGCCCTGCGTATTCTGCTCGGCTGTGAAACATCTGGAGGTGCATGACTATGCCAGTAATGAATGAATTCATCGCTCAGACTCGGGTGGCTTCCCTTTCCTACATGTATGCTGGTTTCCAAATTGTGCCTTCAACCACGAAAGGGCGTCGTACGAGGGTCTGGCACACAATAGGATGAGAGCAGCGTAAGGCCTTAATGCTGTCACTGGAAGACACAGCTTAGAACGCCACGACTCGAGGCCATATTTGAGTGCGATCTGGCAACAATGGCACGCCATTAGCGAAACGCGTAGGGGCCTCGAAAACGGAGCTTTAAAACTCGCCCGGCGTCGCTGAATTCGGTGAAAAGCTTAGAAAAAAAAAACACAGCAATAACAGAGCCCCGTCCGACCAACCTCCGTTCCCGGTGCCTACATGGTGCTAGCGAGAACCAGCATTGATATCACGGCGTCACACACGAGCAGGAGGAAAGCGTGAGCTTCCAACTATTGTACTCGCCTGGATTACGGCGATCAGCATTATGGGCACCCCCCAACCCTCCCCTCTCCGGCGCTTTACCCACCTCCGCCACCACTATTACCGCCGCCACACGACGCCTCGACCCCTCTCGGCGACCTCTTCTTCGCTGGGAGCGTCAAAGGAAACATGCCGTGCTGTTCCCTGGCTGCCGAGGCAGGCATCAAAATCCAGTCTAAACTGCCCCCCCCCCTCCTCGTTCACTTCCTTCGCATGAAGCGTGCATTCCCCGCCGGTGAAGTTCCCGCAGCTCCGGCAAGCACGCTGAAAGGAAGCTCCAACCGAAGGCGCGGAGCTTGGGACCGCTTCCTAAAGCGAAGAAGAAAGGCCATTGGAAAAAGAGAGTGGACGGTTGGGAGAGAGACCCTACATAAAGGTGCGCGAAGAAGGATCTGTCGGTGCTTGTAAGTGCCCGCAGTGAAACGAATAAAATAGAAAAAAAAAACAGCGAAGGTCGTCCTTTCACGGACACAGTCACCCACACTTTGTGGCCTCCTTCCTTCCTTCCTTCCGGACGCGCGTCGAGACAGCGCTCATCATGCCTCCGGAATGTTGGGGCGTTGCCACCGAGCACGCGCCCGTGCTGCGACGAACCGGCGAAGCAGAGGCTCTTTCGACACTGTTCAACACTACAACTCTCTCTCGAGACTCTACGCCCGACGGACTTATCTGCATAAGATGTGCGAGACAGTGCTATTCGCGCATGCATCACTGGCACGTCCGGACACAGGAGCGCCCTAAGATAAAAAAAGAAAGAAACGCAACGAAGAAAGGAAGCAGTAAAAGGCTGTGGAACGTCATGTCGCTAACTGCAGAGCGCAGTGATTTAGTCGACCACGAGTGGTAAGCGGAAATTCGGAATCAGACAATCACTTGGAGGGGCGGGACAACCTTGCTGCGCGCCGTGTTGTTTCGACCTCTCTTGGTGAATAAGAGAAAGGCATCACGAAGGAGTCCCGCAGCGCTCGTGTTATGTGATCGTAGCCGAAACATAGTACATGTGTACTGCAAAAATCGCACTTTCGTAATAGTACGCTAGAGGAAAATCTGGCGCTAGCAATGGCGTAAAGCATGGAAGGAGGGTTGAGGCGTGGTCGTGACCCCATGTGTTCAGGCAGCTTTTCACAATGCCTCCCCTCGAATTTTTTTTTCCTTTGAAACGTCATAGCTGAATTTCCTGATAAGAATAACCCACTCTGCGTGAAATTAACTCTATAATCTGAAGCCCTTCACTGTTGATCCCGAGCTTTCTGGAATCTTCCTCCCAATTACTTGTCCCGTTTTTGTCCATTCCCACTTAACATTTAGGTGAACAGTTACGACCTCTCCCAATTCGCCATCGTATTGAATTTCTGAAATATTACGGGGTACTTTTGACGTGCCGCGAACATTCATTGTTGATGGCTTAAAAATGAAAGAATTCTTAATAATCTACAATTATTTATCTCGACGATTCGCTGTTAGACGTTCTAAAACGGCGCAGAATGACCACGGCACGCGTAACAAAACACACAGAAGAACACAAGCGCCATCTAGCCTGGAAGAATATTTTACGGGCGATTTGCCGGAAGCACTCACACTCAAGTGTAAATGCGATTGCTTGAGTATGACTGTGTTATAGTTTAAAATCACCGGTGAACACAAAACTGTTTCACAAGGACGATTCCAGGGGCAAATTGTGGGGACTATTTCTAACAGGTGTGGAATACACACGATGTGGGATGAAGCTACAGCAAAACTGTACCTTTACTCTCTGTCACAAAAAAGTGTCATCACCTCTATTTCGTGGTTTACGCCGAAGCACAGAGCCGGGAATACGCTAAAGCCTATTTCTAGTTACGCTTAGGAACGAACTTTGCCATGAAACACGTGCTCACTTATTTTGTTTATTTCTAAATTTCATTTAATTTTTGAATATTGATATTTATTTCTATATAAGTAAAAAAAAATAAAGCGGAACTGTAAAAACGAAATGGCCGCCATTGACAAATGCACGTCCCCCCTTGTTTAAATTCACGCCACTAGGCGCTATAGTGTCTATGGGAGCTGCTACGCATGGCGCTTCAGCCAACATGGAAATGATGGGCCGTACGCGAGTTCATGGAAGCTTCGTTCTTTCAATTACGTGCGAAGGCTCCGCATGGCCTGCACCCGGCTTGTCACAAGATGAAGTTATGCAAAAGTTCAGCAGTCCCCGTTCACCACTCTCTTAGGCTGGCCAGTTCAATTCAGCTCACGATGTTGCCAAAGAGTCCTTATTTTATCCGAAGCAAAAGCCAAATCACAACAACACAACAATAAACAAAGAAAAATGCGTTCTAAGCAGAAAGCACGTAGACAAGACACATTCATGAGCTACCAATCATTTCCATGATATCTGAACAATCACAGCGCCAGAGTTCCTTCTAGTGGAGAACTTTGCGGTAATAATTACCTCCGCCTTCCCCTGATCCATAAGTATTCCCTCTTTTTTTTTCGTGAACACACGGGAAAGCAGAGCCAGTGGAATTCTTCGAACAATGTACGACTTGTCTGGACATTTTATTTGACACGCTAGTTCGTATAGGTTGTTAGACAGCGTGAAAATAGAATGACAAAAATAGTCTAACAATGGAGAAGGTGGTGCATATCGAAACGGTTAAAGTAGTACTAAATGTAACACACGACATCAGCGACACTTTTAAAACTAGTCATCTGTTCTCTGTGCGGCCTTCTCGCAGGTTTGGCGCTACTCTTACCTCTCAAGACAGGTCAACCTGACCATCAACACCGCCTGCGCTCTTTGATGTATCTCTATGTGCCAAGTGGACTTCAGCGAAGAGAGGCCACACTGCTTTATCATTTATGGTTAGGTGTGGCATTTAGATAATTGTATTCCTTTCGCATTTTAATGCTCGACAATGCTCCCTGCGATGCCTGTAATTGTGAGGATACGCTATATACTCCACACGCTGTGTGACTGTCTGGTCTACAATGTGTAGAGACAATCATTCGCGCCCATTATAGCGTGCCTTGATAATAGACAAATGTCTGTTGAATCTGTTCTAGCATGTCGTCGACAATGCACATTGCAGCAGAAGGTGACCAAGCAAATGCTGATGTTCTTGAGGAAGACGGACCTGGTCAAGCGGCTGTGAGAGGTATGTCTCGTTTCCACGCCAGCTTGATGGACCCTCACTGAGTAAGTGCTTGTCCACGTGCTGTGTGATGTGCTATTTTTGCCCTTTCCACTCGTCTTTTCAATCTTCCCGTCCCTTTCTCACGTGTAGGGTAGCAAACCGGTCATCCTGGATTGATTTACCTCCCTACCTTTCCTTCTGTACCATTCTCTTCTAACCTTTCAAGGGGTGCAGTGCATGCATGGCAGATGCTAATTTCTATCTGTAATTAGAAGATCATTTCTTCCATACCACTGCACCTACCGCATGCGTAGAAGCTACAGGAGACAGTTTCCTTGTTCTTTCCCCAATATATATATATATATATATATATATATATATATATATATATATATATATATATATATATATATATATATATATATATATATATATGTTGCACATGATCGTTTTACGCAGGTAACTAAAACCTTATCATAACACCATATGGTGAAGTCGCGCACATTTAGGACACGACACGATCGATCAGTCACCATCAGCCCAGCTCACAACCATATATACTAGAGACCTTAGCTCCACGCTTATTTTCAATCACGCACCTCAGTAAATTTCAGAGCCATATATATTTATAGCTTTGAGCTCCCGGTAAACATCAAAGGATCGAAAGGCCACGCCATTGAAGTGCTTGATTTGTTAAACTACCGGCCACGCCGGCAGGGTTGCCGTTGGGTAGCTTTGAAAAGTCGCCTTAACTCAAGCTAAATGTACCGAAAATATACATGCTATTTAATTTCATTGCCAAAGTGTGCCTATACTGTACAAAAGAGGTATTATGAATGGAGTTTTTAATATCTGGCAATAAATAATACCGTTTCGAATAAGGAGGGCAAAAGTAAGATCACAATTTCCCCCTCTAGCTTGATCATAAATCCACAAATAATATGCAAATAAAATAATAAATTACAAAAATTTCAGTTTGTCATGCATGTAGTTTAAGCAATAGATACAGGGTGATATTGAAACACTCAGGCCAACAAGTAAGCGCGAAAATGAAACCTCGAAGCAGGTTTTCATAGAAGCCGCGGGTTGAATGTGATTAGAAGCGTTTACATAATACCAGTCTAACTAGTCAAATTCAATTACGATTAACAGTCCAGCTTCACTTTGTCGCAGATACCTGTCATTCTTGTTTTATTTCAGCCAAATTCACAAAGGAACACGCGTTGCACTGCAGAAGTGGAAACATGCGAGTAGCATCCGCCTAAGCGGCGGGAAGCGTGAAACAGCGGGCTCGTATGCCAACACACATGTGACTTCCGTATTTGCGGGCGCACCATGCGTTGAGTCCGGTGCCTCAAACCTGCTGGTGGGTGGGGGACGCGTAAGCACATCGGTTGATGTGATAGAACAACATTTTAAATAGTGTACTTAGTATGCAAACAGAATAACAAACGACTACGTTGTTCGACCAAAATGAAGTTAAATGTAGCCAGAAAGTAGCGCCGCCAACCTGAAAAGTTTGTCGCCAAACAGTCATCAATTTGGCACAATGTAGCTACCAACGGCAACCATGACGTCCAAAAAACTCATTGCTTTCTACACAGCTTCTAATACCTCGAATTTATTTCGCCTCCACGGGGACCGACGCGTTATTATGTTTATAAACGCGTCGACTTTTTTTTTTTGTAGGAAGAGGGGTTTTTGCGCGTGGGAATACTTTTTCGTGTTTTTACATTCAATGGGTGCCTCGGCTCGCATTGGAGGGGACGTGCGTTGAGCCACCCAATAATCAGAAGCGTGGGAAAATGCACCAAACGATTTCAGTGCAGCCCTGCCATACCCCGCCCCTCACTGCTTACCCGCCACACTCATTGAACAAAAGCCTCCACTAAAGCCTTTTTTTTCAAGCCAGTATTTACCATAGCCCCGTATGTAAGTCAAACGATGTTATAATCAACCCCCTAGAGTGTGCCCTGAATATAAAGCTAGAAGGGTCCTGCAAGGTCATTTACGTCCATCACAACCGAGCACGTCACGCCCGAAGCGACAAGGTGACGACGCACACCGCCTGCTTCGCTGTGCATTGAAAACTCCCTCCCTCACGTATCTCCTATCTTTTGAGAACGCGCAAACATTTTGTAGCCTTTGAGGCTGGTGTGTGTGTGTGTGTCTGTAGTTTTAAGCCCCTGCAAATTCCCTTCGCACCTTCCCACAAAAGAATGACGTACACGAGCAAGCCACACCAACACGTGACCAATCATTCATCCAGACAGCCCGGTCACGTCGCATGGCGCCTGCCACCCAAAGCGGGCGTTCGCGCCCTGTCCGGTCCGGCTTAACAACGGTCTCTCACGCTCCCACGTGACGCGCTGCCATTCGCGATGGTGCCCTCTCCTAAACAAAGAAGGGGGGGGGAAGCGCCGAAGGAAGAGAAAGTGGTTATGCTATAGTCACAACCTGTGAAGTATACAAGCGAAACCATGTGCAGTGTGTGCGCATATATACCGAAGCTTGTTTACTTTCGCCTCCTCTAAAAGCTACAACGCCAGTGCGTTCGCTTCTGCTATCACTCACTTCACATTACCGCGAGCGCCAGCAGAATCACATCACCCAACGAAAAGCTACCGAAAAAGTTAAGAAGGTTGCTTCGCGCATGCTCTCATGGGCATACGACAATGAAAAACTAAACCTGGACTATTTAGTGTATTGGAGATTAGTGCGACCACCAAAGTTTTCGTGCGTGAGTTCCACCTGAGGGCAAACTACTTCCTGAAGGCTTCACATGGGCACGTATTCACAAACCAACCTCGGCCTTACCTCACGTTTTCAACTTCCTGTACTCTCTACATGCTTTATAAAGGCATAAAAATGGTAACAGGGCGAAATATGAGGACAAGACTGGTTAATGAATACTGGTCCAATTTGTTTATCATGCGCAATAAAAGTTTAATACCGATAAGGAAAACTCAAGGAAAGGTTGAGGTTGGTTTGTGAATACGGGCCATATAATCTGAACGGAATTGGCTGGGCTGACTGCAATGCTCAACAGCTAAATGCGTTTTGAGTGTTTAACAAAAATAAACAGAATTGGTTGACGCCACGTTCAGTGGGAATCGATGATAAGTGAAGCAAAAATGGGGAAGGGTAAATGTCGCTTTTAAATCAGCGCAACGATACGAAGCGGACATAAATTATGCCATACATGACTTAGGTATCATGATTATCAAGTTTGGACGTGTCATTCACATTATTCGTCTAGTCACGTCACTTGATACCGAATTCGGTATTTGTTGAGCTAGCGAAACGGCCGTGAGCACGCTATGAGCGTAGCATGTAGTCATGTTTTACATGATACGCATGTCATGATTATCATGTTTTCACCAGTCATATGCATTAGTCATCCATTCACTTCACATAATTACAAATTTAGTATATGTGAAGGTAGCGAAACGACCGCGAGCGCACCATGATCGTAGCGTGTAGTCATGACTTGCATAAAATGCTTGTCACAATTTCCATTTTAGGGTCTCTCACTTGTGTTGGCCATGCAGCCATGTCATACCATACCAGTTTTTCAACATGTCATGTGAACGGAACCACCGCGAGAGCACGAAGACCGTGAATTGTGAAGCATGACATTCGTGACATACATGTCATTATTTTAAGGTTATTACTAGTTACTAATTTTCGTCATGCAGTCATGTTACGCGATACCAATTTTGGTATCGATAGCATTATCGAAACGGCCAGGAGAGCTAAATATCATAGGCGGCTGGACGGACGGATGGACGGACGGACGGACAGATGCTAAATCACTGAAGTTCGCTGAGATGTGCTTCGCATTAAAAAAAACGAAACACTGGGCTTTTTTACATTCTTAGGAATTTCTGGGTCTCCATGTTTTTATGCTTTTTCTTGGTTTTTATTTTTACTATTTCTTCTAAATACGATTATGAAGCATGATATGAATATTGATCAAGCAGAGTAGTATTTATTGGGTACACAGTCTCTTTCCCTGTCTATTCTGTAAACCTCCAAAAAGATTTCTAACTAAAATTCAGCTTTTGTACGCCATACAGTTGACAATAAACAGCACACCTCCCTCGCTGTACTGATTCTAAGAAAGAACACCGCCTGCGTGCATGGACTGGAAGATTTCGTTCAGAACTTTCTCATTGGACATCACCACGTACAGCATAACCGAGAGAGCTTTCACATTTCCTCGAACGGTGTGCGTTCTTCCAATATTATGACGTGCTGATAGTAAATTTCACTACATTGCCTTAACTAACATCGTATGGATGATGAAGCGGCTGTGATAGTGATGTCACATTTTCACGCCAGTTTGATAGACCTTTACCGAGTAGGTGCTTGTGCACGTGCTATGTGATGTTTTTGTCCCTTTTCCTTCGTTATTTCAGTCTCCCTTTCCCACATGTAGGGTAGTAAACCGGTTATCCCGGACTGCTTGACCTCCCTACCTTTCATTCTCTATCATTCTCCTCTCTATTTCTCTCTCGCACGGGGGTTAAGTGATATGAAATGGTTTCATCGTTTTTTTTTGTTTCTTGCGCAAAAACGACGCATATATAGGAACCGGGCACTAACCGAGACATTCAGTTCGGGGCTGGCGCGGCTTAAGTGCAAGGTGGGACAGCAGCCTCCTCCGCCTTCCCACCCCATATAGCAAACAAAGTACAAACAAAACATATAATTTCCCTGCTCTTACCACCTGCCCATTCTGCCCCACCAAAGAAGCTCGCATGTCATGAGTGCACTCCCTTGCAAATTTAAAAAAAAAAAATCCTAGTGAAACATCGCGACTGTGGCAAGGACGCAAATATGTGACATATGGAAAAGTCGGCGATATCGAGCCCGTATGGAGTCATAACATAAACATTTCAAGCGGGGTGCAGGAGCGCACAGTACATGTAGAGGCACGCCACTGTATATGGCGCACTTTCAAACTCTACTTCAGTCGTGGCATGGTGATCGTCATACCTGCGCGTGAAACATACATAGCAATGGAATTCATCCCGGCGGAAACAGCTGGATGGAAAACACATGCGGCCCGTTTCAAAGCAAAATAGTGCTGCGCACTTTCCGGCTCAGAGTCATGGATGTAAAACATTTGTCGCAATTTTTCACGCAGGACGGAAACAGCGAAAGAAAGCTTTCCCTGAACGCCAGTGCGAAGCGCTCTTGAGTCATAACATTTTACGATAACTTAAAGAAAAAGAGAGAGGAAATAAGACAGTGCACGCAATGCGTCCTTAAAGGTAAAATGCAATATACTGCTCTTTTGTATATGCGTTTTCCCATTGGTCAGCCTGTTCGTTTTTGTGAACACGGGCCTAGATGTGTTCCGAACTCTGGTGTCCAGTTCGGAAGGAAAATTACAGCTTTGATAAACCAATTTTACCACTTCTGCGTTTGTACGATATGAAACTCCAATATAATTATGCGGCATAATACAGTGTGGAGCTCAGAAGGTTGCGAACACCGGGAATTATGTTATTTTACTTCGAATAACCAAAATCTAAGTACACGAGCATTTCGGCTCCTTCGAGATGTTCCCCCGACGACCACGATCGAACCCAACTCTTTCGTGTTAACATGCAAGCCTCAAGCAGAGTACCACCTAGATAGCAGGCCCTTATTAAGTCAGGTCAAACGAAATCCTTTCTTAGCTCCCTTCAGCTGTGACAAATGTTGAGTTTCGATCGCTGCAGACTATGGTCATGTACACTTCAGAGACAAACCACAGACTTCCGATGCGGATTTCTTTTGGTTTTAACGACCGCAAAAAGATGTGAACGGCAAGATGTGTCTCGGAGCAATTTATTTGTTGTAATACTTGGAAACGAGATTTCCTTGACGGCCTTGCCCTTTGCAGGGGCGACTGCTTGATAGCTGTCTCAGCTAATGGAAAATTTCAGTTGCTGCAGCCAAGGCAGCGTATTAGTAACCAAATATGGTCACAGTGCCGTCCTCAACCACGCTTCGAGAATGTGCGCGTTTAATTGGCGTTTTGAAGGGTGTGCTCTTTCAGAATGCAGATTTTCATTGCATACATAAACAGCAAATAAACTGATGGAGGAATAATAATAATAATAATATAATAGTTGTGCTTACATAAATAATAGTTGTGCTTACTTACAGGTTGCGCAACCCCTATATGATTGTGAGAGACCTCTTGGTGAGGATCTCGGGAAACTTCAACTACTCGGAGTTTCTTCCACGTGGTGCACATAAGCCCAAGAACACGGGCCTCAAGCATTTTGCCTCGACCGAAATGTGGCCGCCATGGCGGGGATTCGATGTCGCGACCTTTGCATGAGCATTCAAGCACCGTATTCACAAAACTATCGCGAAGGGGTACTCATTAGAGGGACAGGCGCTTGCAAACATATGTGTTTTCTAGGCATACGTTTAGAAGCTGCGAACACTCCCAAATCATAAGACTTGAATACGAACGTGGCATGGCAGGCAGATGCGGCTCGAACGCTCAAACGGAAATAACAACAATGAAGCATACATTCTATAGCCACCCATGCATAGGCCATTGACACTCGCCGAATGCACGGCAACGAAGGAGACAGGACAATGCCGTCTTCACGGTACATAATAACCAAGTAGAGCACGCGTTCCCATCTTAAACAAGTGGATTTGAGTCAAGTTCCGACAGTTATGTAAGTTAACAATTCTATGAAACCCCCACATGGTCGATTCACTTGATTCCATCAGTACTATTTTGCTCTCGACTTAAATTATTGTTCTTAAATAAGACTCGAACATCATCGGCGCTGGGTAGTGACTTGATGTGAACAGTAAGAGAGGATCAAGAAACAACGTGTAGTGCTAAAAAGCAATTCTCTTACTTGAAAATCTCAATACGTATAAAATGTGGAGTTCGTTCTCACGTATTACACTCTTGTATACTTTTGTATACTATATACTTTGCATCCTGAATATGTTTTACGAAAACCAGGCGAAGCGTGATTTTTCCTTAAGTTAGTCATATCGTGAATTACAATGTTATAAATTCAGGTATCATAACGCAAGATAACGCTACTTAGCGCTCCAGAGAAAAACAATATTTAAAATAGTGCGAATAACCACCGGCCTTCAGCGAAAGCAATTTGATGTTTTGTTGTTGGAACAGCGTTTGCGTGAACACGGCGTTGACACGCTGCATTTTCCGAACGCTGCATGCATATGCCTGCATTGCGCAAAGAGCGAACTCAGCGCAGGCATTGCTTTGCGCAAAGAGCAGAAGCTGTGGCGGCTAGAGGGCGTTTACCCAGCTTTGTTACGTTCAGCGAAGCATAGCGCGTTCGGCTAGCTGTACAGTGAACTAGAACATCATAGGTCCCTATTCGTGACTCAAAGTGAGCGCTCGCCACCCAGCGGCCGCGCCTGGAAACGGTTCTCACAGGGTCAATATTGAAAGGAGATATGTTAACACGTCGCGCGCATAGTTCCTTTATTTTTACCATGCCACACGCACACGCTCGAAAATGAAGAAAGCGATGTCCGAAGACCATTGCAGCGTCCCGCAATGCGTGGCATCGCGGTGGAAAGACGAAAATTAACGTATCGTTTTACCAATTCCCGAAGGATGCAGACGACGCACGACGGAAAACGGCGCAAACAAGAAACTTGCGCACTAGAAAGAAGCTGGCGGGAACTGCGGTAGTTCCAATCAATTCGCTCGACACGACCTAATTCTCTTCTGTGAGTTTACCATTACTTGCGCGTGTGCATTCTTATCAGTATCCGGGCATCTCTGAGCGCGGAATAGATAGTTTCGTTTACATAAGCAAGCGCTTTCTGAAATTTGATCCTTTAAATGTGCGGCTGTATTTTTCGCATATGATCGTTTTCTGCGCAGGTCGCAGTGCTACCCATTCTCCAATCAAACTGCACTAATCCTTCCTCCCGAAAATTTCAGATTTCGCATGTGTGTGTATACACGCAGCGCGCGCATATATCTGCTCTGGATATGAACTACTGCCAACACGAACAAGCTATTGTTCGGAAGTACACGACCCTATTTATTATAAAACTAATAACATTGACCAGCAGACGAAAAGAAAGGAGCACTCATATTATAATCGAAACTACGATTCGCCTTCTCTCAAGATACACTGGCCCAGGCATAAATCTGTTTTGCAATAAAATGAAGGCATGCGTATTCAGCTTTTTCACGGGACAACGGTACTTTATGGAATACATGTAATCGGCAGCACGAGTTGCTTGATAACTGTTATGGCCTCGCCTGTAGCAGCGTGGCGACGCAACGCTGAAGTGCTAGCACTCTTCGGAGAGGCCCGTTACACATCAGCATTTGCATTCTTCAACCTCGGAATCGCTAGACAAGCTCGATGTTTGCGAACACAGCGCAACTATTTCCTGTTTTTCCAGTGAAGTTCTTTATGGCGATGAGAATGAGGCGGCCAGCACCCTCTCGCCTTCCAGGAAGCAACGCGATTCGACGCCACAATCAAGAAACTTCAGCACAGAGCCAAGTGAAAGTTGACCCTGTTAGGCGTAGCCATCTTTGTTTTTTCCACCAGTGTTGTCAGCACAAGGAGCGTTTTCTAGAATTGCGAATTGCTAGCTACTATGCCATTCATTTTGTTGCGAAAGCGCGACGTGGAAGCCGGTAATAAAGCACAGCAGACAACGATGTGGGTTACGCAGATACTCAACATGTACATTATCTGGTATGTAGACATAGGCTCTTCAAATAGCGAGAAGCGTCGATCCCCCCGAGAAGCATATCCTTGAGCGCCCCTAATTTTACTCACTTCTTTTTGTTAGCAAAAATAAAATACATTCTGAACAAAGTTAAAAATATACTACCAATAATTGTGCTTTTGTTGCATTGATTCATTTAGCTTTTTCAATGTATATACACTGCTTTTTACCAAACAAGAAATGGCCAGGTGAGGTAGTCAAATGATTTGCAAGGTTTCTATGCAAGTAGATTTGCAAGTAGATGTGCTTAATGAATGCCTGCAGTATAGTTACACGTGTTTCTGAGTGAGGGTGCTAACTCAAACAGAAATTTTCTGTAGTACAAACGCTGGTACATTATTTTAATTGTCACGCGCATGAGTCACAAATGTAACCACACATTCATTAAGTCAATAAGCAAAAAAAGCACGTATTTCTCCCAAATATACATTCTAGCAGAAAAACGCGACATTCTCAGCCCTCCACATTCGAACACAAGAACAATATAAAACCTGAAACCGACCCTTTCGATAGTGCGTAATTATTTTGTAAAGGTACTTCTGCAGTCAATGAGTAGCGGCGAATACAATGCGGCTGTTCAATTGGGCACAGGTAATGGTCAGCACTTGAAAAGGCGGTGGCCTAAATAAAGAGAATGTCTGAACCACTTACAAGATTATTAGAATTTGTTCAGATGTTTCGTACGTTACCCATGCGGGGTGGTTTGGTAACTAAGCAGTTTGGATGCGCGTAGGTCTCCAAACGGTGCCAAACCACTGGAAGTAAGCAAGGTGCTGGCTAGTTCATGACGGTCTGCCATGTGCTCGAGATGAGAAGCCCAGACAAGACACGCCGCAAGTCTCGAAAAGTAGGTTCCCTTGAAACGTTCATCGCACGATTCGATCTTGCAGTTTAACTTATCCGGCTTATGCTGTAGCGTGTATTCTTGATCTGACGCATCGCAGCGCAGGAGACTGCGTTACGCAAACCGGTGTTTACGGACCATGCGACCTCAACACGCGGCTTCGGCAACACACGTCGGCGCGAGATTATATTGAAAGGACCGCAGAACATTTTGAAATAGCCGGGGGGTTGCGCGCACAGCGCTCGCAAGGCGCGCATTCCAAACCGTTGCCAGAAAATCGCAGAAAAGCAAGGATTTCGGCCGCAAGGCTAGGGGCCTCTTTGTCCCCCCTGGCCGCGGTTCTTCACCGGGAGGACTCACAAACGCTTTTCAAAAGTGAGAGAGGAGGAGGCGGACAGGAAGGGCCCTGCTCCTTCCTGCCGCGAAAACCGAATTCACTCGTGGCCGCATCGCTGCCACAATGGCTGTCCGCGATTCCTCCTTCTGGCACAGTGACTGGAACTCACCTAGAGACACCAGCGCAGCAACGAAGAAGATGACTGGAGCCATGGCACACAAGATTCAGTTTCGTTCGTTTTCACGTCCCACAGCGCCGGGATGCTGGCCGGCAGATTGTACACGCTGCTGAAGCACTGGCAGAAGCGGCAAAACGGCCGTTGTTGACGCGGCTGTGCACGTCGAGGGGTGGTGGCGCGTCGTCGTTGTGCTGGAAGCCGACTCACCGGCGAAGCCTGCCTTCTCTCTCTCTCTCTTTCACTCGCGTACAAGCAGGGCGTACAAGTTGGAGTTTCCTACTCTCGCACGAGAGAGCGCAAAGCGTACTGCTGAGGGTAGCAAAGTAAATACGCGAGAAGCAAGATGGAACCGGCCACGTGATCTGCGTACCTGTGAGTCACGTGACGCGAGAGGGGGCCACAGGGCGGAGAGAGAGAGGCCTTTTCCTGCGCCTCTGCGTGGTGGGGGAGAAACAGGAGGGTCTGTTCGCGTAGAAACGGCGATGACGAAGAAAAATATGAAGAGCGAGGCGGCCAGAAATGTGCGAACCCTCGAGGACGGTCCGCGTAGCACGAGGAAACGCACAGACAGCGGGAAAGCAGAGCCGGCTACGGAACCTTTGAGCAGTCCGTTGCCACCTGTTCGGCACGGAGGAGAGACGAGTGGCGCCGTCTGGATGTCGTGAAAAACATCTGCTCGCGGTCGAGAAGGCGCAGGCAGAGTTAACACGCTTTCGTACTCGGAGCGCTTCCGACGGGGTGTTTCGTGGGAATCGGCCAGCGAAAGTCTCGCCCGCCTTCGTCGCTGTCCCTCTGCCGTGTCTTGACCGACGCAGAAGACGAGGGTACTTCCGGACCTGCAAAGTCGTCATTCAAGACTCGAAAAGAACGCCTAAAAAGCAAGCATGTGTGGAGTTACGCAGAGCGCGAAACTCTCCTCTACGAAGTAGTCACGCTATCACTCAGGGTAGCGCGTTATGTCCGTCACTATTTCGCTCTGGGTGCACGTGCTTGTGTAATTTGGAAAACGCAGGAATGGAGTTTTGCTAAAACAAATTGTGGAAAAGCCTCAGTTCACTTGCCGATTGCTCAGCGCACCCTTAACACTGCGTTTTGTTGAGCATTCTTTAAGAAATGATAGCATCACGAGAGATCGCGTTCGGTATCCAGGAGTCACACTCACCAGTAACCTCAACTGGGAAATGTATGTTGAAAACGTGTTTAGAGGTGTACTGAAGAAATTGTCTTTTTTTTTTTGTAGAGAAAACTGCCTGATACTCCTACCACGGTAAAATTGAAAGGATATATAGCACTGGAGGCAACGAAATTGGAGTACGCCAACAATATTTGGAGCCCTTGGCTACAATATTTGACAAATAATATCGATGGTTCAAAATTGAGCTCTGCACTTTATATATTCCGCTTACTCTCGACAACAAGTCTACGCAAAAAGGCGAGCCAACAAAAACTGGAGCAGCGCCTCCAAACTGAAATTTATCGACCAACTATACCGTGAGGACTTAAAGTGATCGCGGGAACGTTATCTTTAGCATCCTTCCAAAGTTGCAGCCCGGGCGAATCACAATAAAATTTCTGCGCAGCCGCCTAGCCACCTCAATGTTCACAAGCTTGCTCTCTTTATTCGCGTAAATTTTCGTTGAAGTGCATCCTCTGCCGAAGCAGGCAATGCTGCCTTGGTGTATTCATTTACGAAACACAGTGAAATTATTAGATATCCAAATAGAAGTGATGTATACCCAAGATAGCTTGATATAATGCAGTTCAAGTGACTTCCTTGTATTGAAAATCTTTTTGAGTGTAATTATGTTGTATAACAAAAATATATAGGTATGTACTGGACATTGATATGACTGTCCAGTTGTGTACTTGTCATTTGTGTATTCTTGCAATTATGCCAAGCTCTTCAGAGTGTTACCATATACTGTCTGACTGTATTGTTTGTATTTCACTTCTGCGTGGACTCTCGGAGGGTCTGCACTATTTGTAAATAAATTAAATTTTTACTCGAAGAAGTCCTGCACAACGCTAATCATACTCCGTATACTGAGAGTCATTCGAGAGACACATCGATCTCGATGACAAAGAAGGGGAACCCGGCTGGATATCAATCGTAATGTCCAACGCAAACATTGAACCACCAAAATGGCCCATCATGAGTCACACGCAGCGCCATCGAGACGCCATCGAGCTAACCTCATGGCACCAGGCGCGGCTACATTCGTTATATAGGGAACACTCGAGTTCCCGACGGCACAGAGTGCCCTCACTGCATGTGCGTGCATGCGTGTCCTGCACAGACGAACTAATGTCACCGATGATGACTCACGCCCTTCGATCAATATACAAGGGCAGGTGGCTACTACACTTTCGCAAGGGAATAAGGACAGAAAACACGAGGCTAAAGTATAGTGCCTGTTCGCGTGGTCAATAAAGGGCAGGTATCCCGTTTACTTCTATTTTTGCCGCTGCTTCTCTCTCTCTCTCTCACCACGTACGCACACCTGCATTGAGCTGTCGGACTACTGGCCCACAGCCACTCGTGCTCGAATGCGTTGCGCAGCCTTCAGTATTAAGGCAACTGCCCCCCCCCCTCTTTTTTTGTTGCGTGTTTATATTTATAGTCTTCTTTATTTCCCTAGCAACTTCTTAAGCGAGTTGCTTTCGGCCGCCTAAAGAAGATAAACTGGAGTGGGCACTCAAATTTGGTGCGGAGAAAGAAAAGGAGTAACAATATATTGCATATATGCGGGCAAGTTGTATGACAGTCACATGCGAGTGGGGCCAATTCATACTGATTTATATATAGTTACCGTTCCGAGAACCACCCCACGGCTCGCATTTTTCTCTCTCTTTTCACCTGCGCCGCGTAGGGACGATCAGAGTACGCTCGCGGCACAGGAGCTAAATCAATAATTCCATCGCCACCGTCGCTGCCACCGAGCGCGGGAAATCGCGTCAGGGATGACTGACCACGCCGGCTCGTCTCTTCGTGGTGGACCGGTAACATGGACTGTCGCGGCGAGCCAGAAAGTAAAAGTATTATGAACCGGGCCGCAAAGACAGGATCACGCTCTTCTCCGCATTGCATGTCCATTCACGCAAGGCTTTCAAACTTCTGGCGACTTGTGCCTTGCATCAGAAAGAAGGCTTCCGAAATAGTGGACCCAGAATTAGTGGTAGCACGTATGCAAACAATGAATTAAGAAGAAAGTGGTGGTATACTTTTGGGGCACCCATGAATTTTGGGTATTCGCGAACAGACAAGGACGTATAGAAGAAAACTGACACGAATAGAGTGCTATACTTTCAACTGATCTTTTATTTTTGCCCGAACTGATAATTATATGCCGATCGAGTGGAAAGAAACAAAAAGAACGTTTTGCGGATTCACATCGCTGAACCAAGCACGTGTACGTCAAACTACAACGACATAATGAATATTCATGTAACTGCGGCAAATCAAGATATAGCAAAACTCGTTTTGAGAAAGTGATATACAGAAAATTGGCTAACGCACATATTTACTACTCTCGTTATTTCATACGCCTCTGTAATCCGCCTTGTCGTCTTACCAGGTTCCTTGAATAAGATTGTCGCGTTTTCGAAACAGGGCTTGCATCCACATATAGTCTTGGCAATGAATGCCCAAAATGACCTGATATTCTTTTCGAGATGATATGATGATGCTCTTTCAATTTCTGATTGATACATCTGCCGGCATCTTGTACAAGAAAGCGGAGTAGGGTAAACAACATTGTTACCACAGTTTACAAAATTTGTTCTATGATTAAGGAGATAAGTGTTCACACCCTTCCTTTCTGAATTAACCAGTCGACATAACTTTAGAAGACGTTCGGGAGCGGAAAAGAACACATCCCCCTTTTGACTTTCCTGCGATTCTTCTGAGATTGTGCTAAACGCCACGCATATATGGCGCTACGGTCGCTGTTTCAGCTGTACCACCACTATTGCCTTTAGATGATTGCTTCACCTTTCTGCTTAAGTCGTCTGCGAGGGATCCCAGCGTATAGATACTGGGTAACCAACTCTGCTCATCAATTGGCCTGCTTTACAAAACTGCCTTCCACCTTGTTGTTACGGGACTTCATGAGTGAGTTATTAAGACAGGATTGTACAACGGCGCACTTATAAAAAAATTGGAATGAGTGGAAGGAAACGGCAGGACATGCTTATCGCATCTTGGCTCATAACTCCAGCAAACTCGCTGTGATGAAAAGCAGAGTACAAAATCTAAAAACCTGATCGAACTGCCCTATAATTGCTCTTGGGCACTTCATGCGTCAACAACAATGGGGACAGGGCTTCCGTGATTGTGAATGTGAATTTAGAGACCTCACAGTCAAAACTACGTGATTCATTGTCTAAAGCAATTAAGAAATCCTCCACGAACGTCACGAGAAGAATATCAGGTCATTTTGGCATTCATTGCAGAGACTGTGGATTCAGGCCTTTGTTCGTAAACACGGTTACCTTATTCAAGGCACGTGGCAGGATGACAAGGGAGAATATATAGGTGTACGAAATGACGAGATTAGCAAATATGTGCGTTAGCCAACCTTCTGTATATCACTTTCTCAAAAAGAGGTTTGCTGTGTTGATTTGCCGCAGGAATATTCGCTATGTCGTGGTAGTGCATTGTGCACGTGCTCGGTTCAGCGATGCGAATCCACAAAACGTTCTTTTTGTTTCGGTTATTTCCGCTCTCTCAGTATATAACTATTTATTCGTGCGAAAATAAAGGATCAGTTGAAAGTAGTGCTCTGTAGGTGTCAGTACGCGCTTACTCACAATTCGTGGATGCAAACCAACTGGCCCACCAACGTGTTTTAGCTCTGGAACACGCTGACGCCCCTTGCGTATCCGCGATATAGTGCAACGAATAATGGCATGTGTATAAAGCCGGTATCAAAAAACGCGGATGCTGTGAATGTAGATGCTGTAGTTTTAGCATGACAAATGAATATGTTATAGCTCTTCAGCGCGTGAAGAGGGACAGTAACTGCTCAAAAAACTCCAGCTCATGTGAGCGATAGCGGGTGTTAAATGGCGTAGAGATTTGATTGATTGATATGCGGGGTTTAACTTCCCAAAATCACCACATGATTATGAGAAACGCCGTAGTGGAGGGCTTCGAAAATTTCAACCACCTGGGGCTCTTTACGTGCGTCTAAATCTGAGCACACGGGCCTACAGCATTTTCGCCTCCATCAAAAATGCAGCCACCGCAAAAATATGAACGAGTTGCAATCGAAACGTCGAGCTGAATTCCATATTCACCATCTCATTTAGAGTGTCATTGATATAAAAATATGTTGACACGGTTCATGACGGCGCGACCCAATGAATGCTGCCGACTATTGCTTCAAGTGCATCATGATATTGTTGATGCCCTTATTTTGTATGTTTATTAAACTGACTCATGAAGCAACAAATCAGAACATCGCATGTAGTGAGACAGTAGTACAGCAGTTTTCAAAACGTCTCATCAGACAGTTTATAAATATGTATGTGTTAAGCACTTGTTTGTGTTTTTCTGCTTGCTACAGGTTTTTCTGCTTGCTACTACAATATAGTACCTCGTGAAAGACGGGACGATGCCACTTCAGAACACTACAAATACAAAACAATGCGCCCCGATGGAGTGCAGTGCTCCCGAACGCTTCGCAGACAAACGATACGCTTCCCTCGCTGTGGTTCATTACAGCAATAAGCAGGCTCAGCGGTTATCGCCTGTGTTGCCGCTAGCGAACTGTGCGTTATTCCACAACCCTGTTAAAGAAGGACATCCTGTCATGCTGTGGTTGTTTTCACGCGGAACGGTAGCGATCACCACAATGCAGTGCCAAAGTGCCGCGTTTCCAGCCATCATGTCACGTGATATCGTTTGGCATTCCTGGTGAATCTGTAGCAGGCCGACAAACACCTATGCTTAATACATGAGTAACAAACTGTCGAGTTAGACGTCTTGCAAAATGATATTGAACATTCTCATCGAAATTTTTCCTAGCTTCTTTGCTTCAAAGGTTTAGTTATTTAGGCATGCCTAACTAAGCAAATACGAACACAAAAAAATTGCTTGACGTATCCCAGGCATTAGTCAGCAACCTGCACGTCATCCTGGAGTGCGTCCGCCTATTATTCAGCCCTGGCTGGAGATAGCTGGGGCACCCTGCATAATTCAGATGTGGGTTGAATGGAATGACGCACATCCCTGCGTTAACAGGTGTGCCGGGCGCTTATTTCAGATTTTTTTTCGCCATGAGTGGCATTTGTGTGAGCGCTCATTCACGCCGGCTTTCGTGGAGATAGCAAGATTGAGTTGGTCGCGAAATGTTCGAACTCATTAAATCTTGGTGTCATGCCACAAGCTTAAATATAGAGTTCAGGTTGAAAAGAAACCGCTTTACATCTTTCCTGAATTCTGCAGTCACGCCGGAAGCAATGTTGGCCACCTAGCACCTGATCCAGAACAGTAACTTTTCCGCCTATATGACCATTTCTAACTCGTACATTTGCGACACAAATGCGTTATGAAATACTTGTGACAAACGCGTGACGTATGTCAAATCACCCTGCTTGCAATAGACCTTAGGTTTTCTGCGTGATTCCAATAACAGTATCTAAGCAACCTGTGTGTAGTGTGAACTATACGCCTGTGGCTCGGAGTGGCTTTTACGAATGCTTGTTCGTCTCGCACCGGAAGTAGCCCGTCATGCCATAATTGTAGTTGGGAGGAAACATTCGCCCATGCATCTTCTGTCCGTACACCTTCACTTCAGTGTACAAAGGAAACTGTAGAATGTGTTCAATAGACTTCACAATTGCCTATTGCCAGAAGAAAAGGTCTTGGGAGTCAGGACACCGACCAAAACCACCCTCGGCACGGAAAGCTTTGAGGGTGTCGTTGCATTTCCTATGTATACAAGTAACTATAGCCACAAAGATAGATTTCAAACGGTGTCGTGTAACGTATTATTGTTGTTTTGTTTCTTGTCTTTGTTTCCTTTTGTAATTTCTCTCTTCTATCATCTTTTCTTCCCCTTACCCCTTTCCCCAGCACAGGGTAGCCAGCTGGTCTGAGAATCGCCTACCTCTCTGTCCTTGTGTTTTCCTTTCCTCCTCCTTCTCCGCCTCCAGTAACAGTATGGAGCGCACACACTAAGTCATCGTTTGAGATTGTGTCATACGGCCAAGCACGCTGTAGATCGAATGATCGATCGATACACAGACAGACAGACAGACAGACAGACAGACAGACAGACAGACAGACAGACAGACAGACAGACAGACAGACAGACAGACAGATAGATAGATAGATAGATAGATAGATAGATAGATAGATAGATAGATAGATAGATAGATAGATAGATAGATAGATAGATAGATAGATAGATAGATAGATAGATAGATGGATAGATAGATAGATAGATAGATAGATAGATAGATAGATAGATAGATAGATAGATAGATAGATAGATAGATAGATAGATAGATAGATAGATAGATAGATAGATAGATAGATAGATAGATAGACAGCAGGCAGGGAGGTTACCTGCTAGCAGTTACCGTGTCACAGATTATCACGAGCTAACACGAGTATTCTGGAAGCCGCATGGAAAAAGTGACTGCCAGAAAACCTCTCTAGGAGTCCCGAACAGCTCAACAGCCTCGTGAGCGGCAGCGGAAACAAGATGTCTCCCGCTATATGTCATCAAACCCCAAGAAAGTGGGCCTATAATGCCTATTTATCATCGATACTGAAGAAGCATTTTCTACACCTCATCGATTCAACCCACAGCAATTCTGCATCCGGTCTAACTGTGGAAATGCTGCGCTTTACAACTAATGTTCAGCCACTCAACTGTCTGCTTTTCACATTTCATCACTGGACACTTTCGCCTCTAGAGTAATTTGCACCTGTCATAAATGGGACGAAGAGCTGCATGCCACAGACCGTTGTGCTTTACTTTGCTGAAAACTACACGCAGCCTGTTGCTGAGTATTGCGTATGAGCGGCAACATGGAAGAAGGAAATAGGAGAGGAGGGGGTAGTATAGGTTCGGCACATATTGACACTGACACCACTCCGGAGACTTGCTTCTATGGCTTTCATGTGCCCTCCACCAGGCATGTCGCTCGGAGTTGACTCGGATGCTCATTGTTGCCAACGCCCTGATTAATATCACTTCACAAAATGGCTATCAATGGCACGTGTTCACTCAATGTATGTGAACTCTGGCATATCACATGAAGCTGTGTTTGCGGCATCGAGAAAACGTTTAAACATTTTTTGAGCAGATTTTATCGTGCCAGAATCTCCTAAATAAAGTGCGAATGGGCGCATTTCACGAAGTACCATAGCGTTTGCTGCCTGCGCACGTGGAAATATTACTGATGACTACGTTGATAAAGCGTTGGTATATGCTAGTTTATCTCTTAAATGTGAGTGTATACCACATACGGCAGAGTGACTCTGTGTTTGCTTTTTCCCTTTCGACCTGTTTCCTTCTCTTTCGTCTGTCGTTCCTATGCGTGCTACATTTCGCGCAGGTTGAAGATGTACCAACTCACTCAAACTGTCATTTTATTGCAGAATGCCTGTGTTGTGCAACCGTGAAGATTCTTTCACTGGCATAATTCACGAAGGTCTGCGTCCCTTCCACTTTTCCTTGTGCAGGCAACCATGCCGATGTGGTACGTTGTTTTCATTTCTACGTTTCCGGTCGTGTTCCTGCTATCAATTGTTCGCGCGCACGAATCCGTGACCCAGATGTCGGTAGGCTCAATGCGTCCTATTCTGCTTCCTCCCAGACGTCCGGTTGCGCAGATGACCACAGGCTAGTGATTGTTTTCGAGCAGGTGTCCATTTTATGTAAGTGTAGCTTACGCCGTTTGATATTAAACTTGTCACACAAAGGTAATGGACAATTAACGCCATACAGTTTCGAAAATTTCTTGCTGCTCGCCAAGAACTTCCGTTAGATGGGCTCGCACATCTCAGCGCGTCATGGCATTTATCCAGGCAGAAGTGTAGCGAGTAGGTAACGTTAAGGTAATAATTACACAGTCTAGACCAACGTTTATAGAACCTGTTTAGTTTGAAAACTCGCCGGTGTGGCACGGAGCTGCCGCAAGTGGTGGCTGGAAGGGGCGCTGCTGTCGCAAGAGGCTTCCGTCAGTCCAGCAACGTGCGCCGGATTGAGTGTGTGTTCGGCTGCGGTTACGCTTTCTTCGTGTGTTACAGTACTCGCAAAAGATTTGTGTGCTATTGTTCTCGCTGTAGCGTGGATGTTTGTTCGTTTGAAATGCTGACCTGTGTGCTTCTATGCACAAGCGGCTATAGCAATTACAAGTGCCCGCGACACTTTTGGGCTCCACGTGATCTGGCTCTTCGTGCTGCGTGGGATCGTGCTATTCCCTGTATTGACAAAAGGCTGCCGGAAAAATCATAAATCTGCGATGTGAATTTTCATGCCGAGGACACGTTGAAAGCTTACAACAACATTGTTGATGGGGAAAATGTTGAAAACGCTCGCGGAAATGAGCAGTAAACCGTGCGTATATTTTTTCTGCCTCCCGTGACATCTTCGTAGCCACAACAAAGATTACAGATCGAGGGAGGATAATCGAAGAACAATGTTTGAAGTGTGTTAAATTGCCACGTCAGCCTGAAAAGTGTGCGGATACGGCAAGCGTTGCACACACGTTGAATAATATTGGAAGTGTTCGTTTGCCGTTTGCGAGTTAGTGCGGCATTAGACAATTATAGTATACCGGGCTTAGCAGGATAACGAGCTTGCCGTGATAGTGGGATCGAAGTGTGCATGCGCAGATACGTACGTTACTCGTACCGCTTACCGTACGCTCACAATTTTAGGGGCGAAGCTCCTTATGGCGTGGGTTGGGCGTCCCTCGTATGTAACCACCAGTGGCACATACCCGAAATAGGTATAACACTTGACCTCCAAGGTGGTGCCAGTGAGCGATTTCTTCTGTGCGTTGTTTAACAATAAAAAATAGTGCTCAATGTACATGCCAATGGCTGCTAATGGGGAATGAGAGACATGAGCATTCGGCTTTTAGTCAACGCGCACGCTGCGATCCCCATTAGCAGCCATTGGCATGTACATTGAGCACTATCGGACAAGAAAGGGATGCTACATTATACTCGCTGGGTGTAACCTCCTTAGCTTTAGAAAGGTTTAGCGAGCGTTGAGCCGCAGTGCCATGAATACAATAAGCTTGTATATACCATGAATGAACTCAAGGTGGTTAAAAATGAGAAGTAGATACGAAGCTCAAGCCGTAAGAAAGTAAAAACCGAATTCTCCTGTCTCTCATTTCTCATTAGCAGCCATTGGCATGTAAATTGAGCCCTATCTGACAGGGAAAGGTTGCTACGTTATACTCGCTGGGCGTAACCTCCTTGGTTTTCGAAAGGTTTAGCGAGCGTTTGGTCGCAGTGCCATGAATACAGTGAACTAGAATATACCATGAACTCGAGGTGGTTAAAGGTGGGAAGTGGACCCAAAGCGCAGGCCGTAAGAAAGTGTGCGTGTGCCACCTCTCGTTTAGTCCTTGGAATGTCCCCTGGATGGCGGTGCTTCTATATGGGGAATATATGATAAAAAGATGCGAGATGGTGGAACTTGGAGTGTTGAATAGATGAACGAACGGACACACAAACAGATGCATGGATGGACGCATGAACAGACGCAGGGGCGGATGCACGAAAGAACGCAGGAATGGGCGCACAAACAGACGCATGGACGGTCACACAGACGGACGCATGGACGGACGAATGCTTCGCCCCACTCTCCATCATTCACTCCGTGGATATGCTGCCATTTTTTTTTTCAGATTTTACGTTACCATGTTTGCGTGGTGTACGTAGTGCACACAAACATAGCGACGCTTTCGGACGCCCGCTTCGAAGTGATTTTGGCGTAATTGTTGAAAGATACACTTCGTTCGCAACAAACAACTGTTTGAAATGCTTTCGCTTGCCTTCAGTTAGCTTTCTTGACCCAGTATTTTGAATGCGCTAGCGTAATTTTTTAGATACCTTCTTATTTCGAACGTCTTTAGGCCTAACTAGGAGCTCGATGTTGACATATGGACAACATAAATTTTCGCGCGTTTAGTGCGTGGTTGATATTCATTTACTTTTATTATAATAAAATAAACTTGTAACAATGCTGCGCGAGGTGATACCGGCGAACATCTCGTCTTCTTTTCCTTTTCACTGATCTTTATCTTATCAACCCCCGATAGGTGGCGCCACCCTCCCACCTGGTGTTCGTAAACAACGTAAACGCCATCCCGTTAAACTACACGACTTTGTCCGCAACGGACGTTTTCTGCGCGGTAACGCCATTCCCTTAACCCCGGCTATCACGCTAACGGTAAACTGTAACTGTCTACTGACAGCTCTGATGAAACTGCCATTTTGTTGCCTTTTGAGCAATAAAGGCCGAAGAGCGCACACTAGTCATTGAAAAATGTCCCATCGTCACGGAGAATATATCAGTGAGCGTTAGTGCGCATGTGTGTTTCGCCGAGACATTTAAATCTGACAGCCATGCTTTCAGAACTGACAGAATCGCTCGTGTGCGTTGACCCTCTGTGCACAGGCTGCGGGGGAGATAGCAGCTGCTTTGAAATATTAACCCAGACTTTATAAGCTGAAACATGTGTGCGCATGTGAACTTCCCGACCTCAATGAGCTCCATCTCGCAACTTGCCCAAATGAGCCAGCGAAAAAATTAGGTCGCGACGGGGCCTCGTCGTTATCGAAGTGGGCACTTAGTCGTGTGCTTGCGAGGTTTGATTTTGGGTTGATTTAGTCATGTGCTTGCGAGAGTGCCGCATAGCCAATCTGCACAATAACGTTAGCGATGTTACCTAGTCTTCTTGGCGTTTCGGGCACTTAATACGAATTGTACATATAATGGCATCTAGGGTTTCGTAGTAATGGTGGGTGGCTGAAGTTTTGGCCATCTGGTGTTCTTCAACGTGCACTGACACTGCACAGTGCACGGGCCTCTCACACTTCTCTTCTATCGAAATGCGACCGTCGGGGCCGGGATTGAACCCGCGGCCAAATAGGCATGTTGCATGTGAATATTGATCTGACAATATCACCGCGCTTTCACAGCCAACAGATCTGCTCGCGCGTGTTGAGTTACTGAATATGTAGCCGCAGGCTGTGAAAGAAGCAGCAACTGTGAACTCATAAACAGACCCCCTTGATAACGCGTAGTATTAATAACTTGAAACGTAAAATTAAACGTCTAAAAAAGAAGCGTGCGGATATGACTAAAATCGGACCATTGCAGGCTAGCCTCGCACAAGCTGTGCGTTCTTCTAAGGCTTATTATTTCCAAACAACTCTCCCAAACGTCATAAAAAATGACCCTGAAAAATTTTGGTACCACTTGACGGATAAAAAAAAGCCTGTATCCGAAATGTTAGTAAATGGATCTATTATTACGGACAAAGAGACTATAGCTGAGCATTTCAATATATACTTCCATAGCGTGTTTACTAGCCCAAGTGTATACCCATCTGGTGTTCCATCATTTCACACGACAGAGGCTGACTTTGTTTCGTACCCGGGTGTATTTCCCATGCTCTTAAAACTGAAAACTAAGAAATCAAGCGGTCCTGATAATATTCCAAACACCTTTCTTTGCCGATATGCTGAAGTGATAGCGAAATATCTTGTGATGATATTCCGTGTATCTTTGATATCTTCAAAGCTCCCTAGTGACTGGAAGGCAGCCCGAGTTGCACCGGTATTTAAAAAAGGTAACCGCTTGCTTTTTGAAAATTATCGTCCAATATCCTTAACATCAGCATGCTGTAAATTAATTGAGCATATAATCGCGCAACATATCACCGAATATCTTGAAAAAAATGCTGTCTTAACTGATTCTCAACATGGTTTCAGAAAAAGGTTTTCAACTGTGACTAAACTACTCACTATATCTCATTCCTTTGCATCTACTCTAGATAAGAACGGTCAAACTGATGCGATATTCTTGGATTTTAGTAAAGCGTTTGACAGGGTTCCTCATGACAGACTAATACTAAAATTGAACAATATTGATCTTTCTCGCATCTTAGTTTTCTGGGTTATTAATTATTTAAAAAAACGAATTCAGTACGTAGAAATTGGGGATCAGCGATCGGGTTGTCTTCCTGTCGCCTCTGGAGTACCGCAGGGGAAAGTCTTGGGACCCCTACTGTTCCTGCTGTATATAAATGACATTGTAAGTGTGGTATGTTCATCTGTGCAAATTTATCTGTTCGCAGACGATTGTGTCTTGTATAAGGAAATTACTTGCCCAGAAAATCAGCATGACCTTAATCACAGTTTGTTTAATGTTTTTCAATGGTGCAATCGCTGGGGGATGGCTTTGAACTTAGATAAAACTGTATGCATGCGTATAACCCAGGAGAAAAATCCACTTCAGTATACTTATACATTAAATGAGTCACCTCTACAGCAAGTTTCTGAGTTCAAATATTTAGGAGTAACACTCACAAGTAATTTATCTTGGAATGAACATATTGACAATATCTCCGCTTCCGCCTTCCGTAAACTGTCTTTCTTACGACACAAATTAAAAAACGCTCCTCCTGATGTCAAACTCCTGGCCTACCAATCAATAATCCGACCAAAGTTAGAATATGCATGCATAATATGGGACCCGTTCACACAGAAAAACGTCAATAAACTAGAAAGAATCCAAAGAAAAGCTGTAAGGTATATATACTCTAAGTTTCGTCACACTGATTCACCTTCTGAGTTAATTAGAGCTAATGGCATTGAGCTCCTTGAGTCACGACGGAAGACATTTAGGCTTAATTTTCTTTCCCAACTTCTTCAAAAACAAACAGCACTTGGCCCTACACAGTACCTGACACCCATATCGACAAGACATACGAGACACCATCACCCCGGAACCCTAACACCTTATTTTGCACGGACAGGATCATTTAAATTTTCTTTTTTTCCAAGAACAGTGGAAGAATGGAACCTTCTAAAAGACTCTGTATAAAGATTCACTTTGGTTGATTTACTGTGTGTAAACAGTGGGCTGGGTGTGTAAACCTGTACTTGTATGTTGAATTCTTTCCTTTTTCCTTTTCTACGTGACTTGAGTGCCTAACATGTACTTGCTACTTGTACCGTGCCCACCTGCCTGGACCTGTGAAGGTCTGTAGTATGCATTGAAATAAAAAATAAATAATTAATTAACTTAAATATAAACAGCATACTTCTTCGAAGCTGAAGCTCTCGAGACCGATTGGCTCCTTTCCGCATCTTGCGCAGATGAGCCAGCGAAAAAAGTCAGGTCCCGACCGTCGCTACCGAAAGGTGTCGCGACACACGCATAGCTTAGTCATGTGCGCTTGCGAGGGATGATATCTGCAAATGTGCTATGCCACTTAGTAGGTCTGTTAAGGGATGTTTTTAGACGTTTTTTTTTTTTCATCCTTTAACAGAAACTGTAATGAGTAATGCAAACGTTGCGAGCAGATCCCGCCTCATGATTCGCGCAGCTCCAACGAAGTTCTGCCGTTACGTATTTCCACAGAACCTACAAGAGCCTTTGGAGTCGTCCCCATTAGTTAAAAAACAATTGTTGTCAGAAATGGTCGCTTAGGCAATGAACAACTCTAATGCCTGTCGTGCTCAACTCGATGAGAGCCGCACCGCCTACCGATCACTGGGTGCCTGCTATATGTTAGCACAACATAGAACACTACATAAGGCTTTTCAGACATCCCTCCTTATGTATTAAACCTTCACGATTACCTAACGAAAAAAAAAAACTAATCGTTCTCATCCTTGCGTTTTCAAGCAATTAAATTATTGCGCGGATAGCAGCTGCACATGCCACGTTCGCTCCAGCTTCGTCGTCTGCTACGAGGGGCCTGTTGCACCACTTGGACCGGAAGCAAGATTGGTGCCGCTTTCAAGGCATGGCTGAGGCGGAGAGTTTGGCAACTGAACAGGTCCTCTAAACGTTGGTCTATACTACGATTATTGCTGGGCGACCAAGCAAGTATAACAAAGAATACTGGAGTCTACAGCGTATGCTCGTCATTGTTTTCGCCCCGGAGTGCCGTCAAAAATGCAGAGACGTAAACTACAGGTAGCGCCAGCTAGCGCGTATCGAGAATACGAATACCAAAAGTAGGCGGGCTCGTTTCCTGTATCACCGGTGAGAGTGCGCTGAACGTTGAGCATTTACAGCACATTCCTCCGTGATTTACAGTGACTCTAAAGGTGGATAAATGAGAATAGTTCGCTGGTATATCAATTGTAGTAGCCTGTAGGCTAAGTCTGTGGTATACTAGGATCTCATTAATCTATATCAAGTGTAAATTTCACTACGCGCCACCTTGAGCGAGTGGCAGAAAGAGCATCGTTGGCACTCTTACTTCGAAAAACTCACGCGTCATTTATCTTTAGGTTTTGAAAAGTAACACCAGAAATGATTTTTTTTTCTTTTACCTCTAAACCCGAGTGGGCACGTTTAGATTTACCGAAATCCTCTTACGGTAGAAAGAAGAAATTTCGGTAAATTATGGCACTGGAATAGAATTAGCCCAGACGACAGGCCAACGGCAATTATCACTTACAGATGAAAAGCGCATGCGAGTTGGTCGTCACTCGATGGTAGCAAGTTTTGGTATTTAAAGAGACCGATTAATTGGTAGGTGCTCGCTTTTGGGCTACATAGTGCATGCTTATAATCGGCAATAGTTTTCTCTCGTCATTGCGTGAAAAAAAAACAAAAAAAGACCAGTACATGTATGTATAAAATGTGTCATTAAAATAGTTGCAGCAATTACATGATTCATAAACTCGTTTTGTTCCTGCATTTATTTCGCGAACTTATCGTTGCTGGAACATTTATCGAAAGTATTCGCCGTTTCTTTCGGTATAATAAATGTTCCCACTCACTGACACATATCATGAAGCTATGAAATTTCTGATGGATTTACTGTTAGCCTGTTACATTCTCAGAAAGGCGGTATAACCATGCAGTGTGGGTAGTTCTCAGTCGCAATCGATATTTGTCTGTATTGCGATGTTAAGCAGCACAGAAATACGAGAGCGGGAAGAGCACGCACACGCGGTGCACACAAATACTGATTTGCAACACGGCTTCATTCGCTGAAGTATGGCTTCGGGAAACACCTGGATGCAGGAGTGCAAACATACATTTTGTTACTGCGGCAAGGAGCAAAAAAAAAAAAAAGAAAGAATTTCAGACACGCCCTTCAGGTCTTCAGATGAAGCCCACTGTCACGGCAGCATGACCTCCGTGGCCGTAGAGTAGCAGACTACAGAAACATCTCAGAGGTCGTTTTGACCTTGTTTGGTTTTTGTATTCAAACACAGATGGCGCAGCAAGTCAGCGTCGGCCCCTTGGCACGTTGTTGTTGCGTTTCAGCGCTTCAACACAGATGGCGGCACAGCGTTACGACGAGAAAAAGAGACAAAGGAGACATCAAAGTACTATATGGTACCCTGATTTGATTGATTGATATGTGGGGTTTAACGTCCCAAAACCACCATATGATTATGAGAGACGCCGTAGTGGAGGGCTCCGGAAATTTCGACCACCTGGGGTTCTTTAACGTGCACCCATATCTGAGCACACAGGCTTGCAGCCTTTTCGCCTTCATCGAAAATACAGCCGCAGCCACCGGAATGTGATCCGCGACCTGTGGGTCAGCAACCGAGTACCTTAGCCACTAGACCACCGCGGCGGGGCTATATGGTACCCTGAAATAGTTGTTGCAGAATACTCCAGAGACTCAGAAAAATTCACAAAATACAGCAACAATGACGGAGGATGGCATGGTGAATGCCTTCTCACTACACAAGAATTATGATTTATGATGTAGGAGGTACCCTGCAAGTGTGCTTGTCGCAGTTGTGCGTGTGAAAGGCCGCTCTTGTAGTTGTCCTTTTGACTTTGCAGTGCGTTGCGCGCAGGCCTGGCGGTTTTTAACACGTGAGTGTTATGAAAAAGCTCACATTGGCTGCGTTGACCCAGTGAATGCAAATAATAATTGTCAAGGTCCCAGAAGTAATTGAGCCCCAGCATTGTGCCTGACAATCAAGAATTCTACCTTGGGGTCACGACAGGTCTCGGAACTAATTTCAAATAGACCCTAATGTTTGTGAAACGTCATTTGTGGTTGCAGTGCTAGCTATACAGTTTTATCAACATTACATATGTATTCCTATGACGTCAATTGTAGTTAGGTGCAATCCACTGAAGCCGATTTATGTGGCAGTGTTCAGGGCTACCATACTCGCGAGCACAAGCGCTTGATATCAGCTTACCACTTGTTGTGTTGCTAATATTCATATTGCTTTTGAGAACGTTACGCAACCGTAGACAACACGTTACATAAAACATATGTGGTCGCTTAACGTATGTCAGTGCGTGCATTTGTACACAAAAAATACAACACCTCCACCTTCCATCCGAATGCTTCGTACAACATAGATTTCTGACTTACGTGGAATCTGCCGAATTTATTTCTTTAGGTAAGTTAGCACTTAACACTATAATAATAATGATAATTCCAGAGCTTGTACACGACGAAATCATGACGTTATTACGAGAAACGCCATAGAGGATTCATTTTCACCCCCTGCGGTTCTTTAACCAGCAAGTAATTCTAGGGACGCGTGTGCTGCTTGCATTTCGGGCGTACCAAAGTGAGGCCACTGTGGCCAGCGACAGTACATTGATTGATTGATTTGTGGGGTTTAACGTCCCAAAACCACCATATGATTATGAGAGACGCCGTAGTGGAGGGCTCCGGAAATTTTGACCCCCTGGGGTTTAACGTGCACCCAAATCTGAGTACACGGGCCTACAACATTTCCGCCTCCATGGGAAATGCAGCCGCCGCAGCCGGGATTCGATCCCGCGACCTGCTAGTCAGCAGCCGAGTACTTTAGCCACTAGACCACTGTGGCGTGGCAAGCGACAGTACAGTACAACAAATGTTTTTCACTGAGACATGAAATTTTTCGTGCACCTAAAGCACCGTTATAATTGATGTACTACAGATAAGTTCTGTGGCTATGAGTAAAACGTCTTTAACAGTTATTTGCATAATTCAAGATTCAAGATTTTTTATTGTCTTTTTTTCATTTTCACCAAATGCATGCATGTCTGGATCCTTAGCCTATTGGCTAGTAATGGATCCATTAAAAACATAATACAAATGAATCAGGGGCTATGTATGTACAATCACATGTTTGGTGGGAAATGTAGTATATACAGGTGTTCAAAAAATTGTCCATAAAAAGCATGTGTATGAATAGGAAAGATACAATCAAGATAATTTACAGTGCTAAAAACAAACGCTCGGTTTATACAAAAACTATAAATAAGACAGCTGTGTATAGTTCTCATTGCAATAACACACATACAGAAGACCACACGTCAGGACTGCAGTACATCGTCAGTGGTAGAGGCTGCAAATTTTTATCGTCGTCCCCAAAACAGCAGCAGTAGGAAAAACATGTACAAGGTATTAAAAGTTGATGTTATTTTCCTACTTTTTGTTCTTCGATAAGCTGGATGTTGTGTGATGCAAGAAAAAGTCTTTTAACGCCTGATCTACCCTGGTTGATTGTAAAACGGATGACGAGAGATCATTCCAAACTTTAATTATTGCGATAGCAATCTTAAGGACACTCTCGGTTGGATTTTTCCGCCGTCATTCACCTAGTATGAATGATTATCTGTATATATGAAAACGCAAGAAAAATAATCCAGAAAGAACCTCCGGCGTGCGGAATGGAATTTCCGCCCTCTTGCTTATGAGTCCGTGGCGTTAGCTTCTGAGCCACGAAGAAGTACCTCCTACAACGTTGAAACAGCAAGCGACTTATTTGTACCACTTACTGCTGGCGATACCGATCTCGGGGATACTATCGCGTTTTCAGCATTGCCTACCACATAGCACAACGACCACGCGTCGCCAGATTATCACGACTTGGCAACGCACGCTGATGTGTTCATCTCTCACGCATACATTGTCACGTGGAGAGGGGAGGGGGGGGAAGACGCTCACGCGTGGGCACGCTTATATCTCGCGGTGAGAATCGTTTGTCTTGGGCTTTTACCGGAATGATTCTGTTGTAGTTACCGGGCACAAAAATGTCACTGCACTCACTGCACAGTCTCCGTTTGCGATAAGGGCGCGCTTAGAGCGAAATATCAACTGAGACGCCTATTCACGTTCATCTGTGCTTGTGAGCACGTTTAGTGCGCCATTTGTGCGTGAGCAACGTGGGGCATGTTTCAATGTACTTGCCATTCTTTGTTTGACATTCCAGTTTGTTGTTATTGTATTCATTGCTCCACCTTTGTGGCAGAGCTGTGGCATTTTACATATCGTGTATTTCTGTTGTTCAGTCTCAGTGTTGTTCAGTGTTAATTTTAACGAAACACCACTTGGATAACTTTTGATGAACACTTGTTCCAAGACGCCAATAGGAGAATGCTCGTCACTGTTGAAGCATACGCTACAATAACATACAAAGGCAAAGCATGCTGAAAGAGCCAACAATCGAGAGAGAGAATAAATAGACAAAATGCACTATGGTTATCTATATTGCGTCTGGTTTGCTACTGTAAACGTGGGAGGTAAGACATAATTAGGGAGCAAATGAAAGAGATATAAATAGAGGCACATATCATAACACGCACACACTGTACCGTATCACAGGTGGTCACTCAATTGTGTTGCGTTCAGGAACTACAGGGCTTTCTGGGATGCTGTGCTTTTAGACTAGGCTCCCTATATCTTTTTTTCCCAGTAAAATGCCTATAATCGAGTCTTCTGAAGGCACCTTCGATAGCTTAGCGATACTGTTCAAATTGGAGACAATGACCCAAGAGATGATCAATAGTCCTTCCACAGTTGCAGTTATTGCGCATCGATGAATCCACCGTATCAGTGCAACAGCTTAATGAATAATTTAACGCTACAAACCGAGCCCGAGGATGCCGTTGAGCATGAAGCTTTGAACGTGACGATGGTCGATCGAGATGGTACCACGAAGCCGCCCACCGAACTTCCCGAGACGGAACCATTCGTGTAAACATGATTTTGGTTAGCAAACCACATATGCAAAACGTTCAATTAGATCTGTTTGAGAGCTGCAGATGACAGGCTAGCCTTCTTTGGATATCCCCGACACTGCATGGCACACAATTGGTCTTTTCAGGCACCACTTCGGAAATAGCGGTGTGGTTGCGGACGACGTCTCCACGAGATGAAAAGCTGATTGTCCGCTTAAACTTTGCAAGGTTCAGCTTTCAGTCTTTCTTGCGGTAAGCTGGTGAGGAGATGGCCAGGCACGTTGAATGACTCACGAATATGCGACCAATGTGAGACGACAGTTATACACAACGAAATGGGCGGGGCTTTGACGATGACGATCATAGCTACATGGCGCACTTTGACAACCCAAACCTAGTGCGAATGACTTGGCGTTGAATGTTGCGCAGGACCCGGATGTTAGTTCCTTTACGTTGGAAAGCACTGACTTACCCCAAGATGACTTGGACGTGTTCCACGTTTTACCAGCGATAAGTCTCATTACGTGTTAGATAAAGGTGAGCCTCTTCGTCAAGTGCGAGATGTGAGTACTCCATGAAAGCACTCCGTCGTTAATTACGCCCAGAAATTGGTGCCATCTCGTATTCGAAATCCTTACGCAATCATCGACTGAAATGGAATACCGCAGATTCTAGGATTAACAAACACAACATTATAGTACCCTGCGAATGTGGGCGCTGATTTATGTGACGAAGACTCATGGCGGTGGAGCTTACACAGCCCGGGCTTGGATTTACAACTACTGGGTGTCCGGAGGGCGTCGGTCATCGCGGAAGGTTTTCACCTTTCTGAGCCGACCTGGGTGGCGCCGCCGACTACGCGGTTGAGAGGGCCTTAGAACCTCGTTAAACTAGTCTCTCTGGTGTTCAAATAAACTTCTTTGGATGCATGTACACGCTATCTCAGCAGCCAACTCTTTTTCTCGGTAGCGGTGTAAATGTTTGGGATCGGTGCGATCGTAGACAAATATTCTTAGAAATCTGTCCCTTTTTTTAGCAGGAACAATGATCGAATTCGAGAGAATGTGTCTATAAAAAAAAACTGCGGCTAAACGAAGTACGAAGGTACTCGGCTGCTGACCCGCATGTCGCGGGATCAAATCCCGACTGTGGCGGCTGCAATTTCGGTGGAGGCAAAAATGCTGTAGACCCGTGTGCTCAGATTTGAGCTGGCGTTAAAGAACTCCAGGTGGGCGAACTTTCCGGTGCCTTCCACTACGGCGTCTCCCATAATCATATGTTTGTTTTGGGACGCTAAACTTTAAATATTATCAATGAAGCGTGATATGATGTTGCTATGTATGTCCGGTAATCCATTATTCCGCTAACGCCATTACATTATTTCAAGTACCAGACTCGCTAAAACAATTCGCATGCGCCCGCTTCTGTTCGTCCTTTTCAGCCCAGTATCTTCTTTTGTTCTTTTCCCGTCGGCGCTGAGCTAGCTACCGCGTAACGGCGGTTGAAGTGAACTCTATCGCGAAAGCACGCTCTTCCCCAGCCATGGTACCAGCTTTGAGCGCTAAGCCTCTTACTTAAGTGCCGTCTTATGAAGGCTTCGAGAGCTTTGCTACTGAAACTGCAGTTCCTCATCTAGACGTCGGAAGACTTCTAATAGTGGCTCGTCGGAACTGCATGCGATATGCGAAGAAAGCTGAAAAATATAGCAAAATAATGTCGAAAAATAAAACTACGCAGTGGGTATTTCTAAAGAGCCTGGGGGGAGTCATAACTCATTTATATGTCGCACTTTCCTTAGGCGCAGTATTGAATATTACAATGGGTTATGGCGGTCAGCACTACTCCTCCCGTAATGATCGATGCAGTGAGACTGTGCGCTTTTAATTTTATAACTTGGTGAACCTGAAAGGAAAGAAGCTATAGAACGACAGTCAACCATAGCTCATGTGCATACTGATGCATGCACTTAGGCGGAAGCATGGGGGTGCGTTTACTTAACTGTAAGCAGGTGGTACGCATAAAGTATAATAAAAAAGTGAGAGAATGCGTGTTTTTTTTATTTGGTTAGCTAAAAGAACGTCGCACAGTGCAGCAGAAAGGGAAATAAAGAATGATCATTTACTTGTGACGCTTGCAGCCATTGGCACGTACTTTTAAGGTGTCGCAGCACAGTGCGCTTAGTACTATCCTATTTCCATGCTCTACAAAATCTAATTGATTGAGCACACCTCTGAAACTTTTTTTAAACAGAACTTATAAATAAATGCGCTTGTACACTTTCGAACACATGCTCGAGAAGTGTATCGCGAAAGCTGTATTCTTTCGATAAACAGGCATTTGAGAGCACACACAGTAGCACGCTTCAACGCGGTAGCGGTAAAGAGCTAGTTTCGCAGAAAATATGGTGTCGGCACGCGCGTCAATGTTTGTGAGCGAAAAATCACCATTTTATGCATGACCAAAAAGTCGAGTGATGCAAATAAAATGAATAATCGGTAAAAAAAAACCCTGGAGAAGAGTGGGTACTGAACCAGGGTTGTTTCCGTGACATGCGAATGTTCTGCAACAAGGCCACGACTCTGCTTGTGCGATCAGTTAAAACGAGTTCCTTTGCTTGTAAAAGCAGTGAAAGCTGCTCTCATGCTTCACAAACACACGCGTCCTGTGTGCATGCTTCACAATTCAACATGAAATATTCAAGTAATAATGCGCAGTACAAGCATCCACTGCCAACGGGCGTCAGAATGTGTGATTATCATAATGTTGAAAGCCGGTACCCCACAAACAAAAGGCACACACACTACTGCGCCATTTATAGTGGGTGCATAGCAAATTTTGAAAAGGTTCCATGCACCAAGTATTTGAAATAGGAACATGATCTCGCTATCACGTTCAATTTCTAAAGGCGAAGCTTCAGGGTCGCCTAATTTTTTTATCCTCACTCATTGGACAAGTTTGATCTTGAAAGTGACATATCGGTGCACGTAAAACTGCATACTGTAATACTTCGGAGCAGTTTTGTACGAAATTTATTGTGAATGCTTAAATTAACGACACATATTTCTGAGCACGCCTCTTAGGTCCACAAATATGAGCAGAGTACAATTTTCGCTGCTCCAAAGAAATCAACTACGAATGTCGTGAACCGAACGAATGTATAGAATTAACACGAGTGACATAATTATTTGCAACACGTTTTATTAGAACGTCAACAAAATATTGATTTTGTAACATATTACGTTTTCTATTACAGTGGCGCAGCACTATGGCATCGCAATGCCGAGGAAGCTCGCTTACATTTTCGTGCGCGTTAGAGAACACAAAGTGGTCGAAATTTTCGAAGCCCTCCAGTGCTACGTCTCTCATAATTATTGCGAGGCTTTGGGACATCAAAATGAAGAGTAAATAGTAACAGCTGAAGAAAAGAATGGTTGGCTCGTGAAAGAAGGTGCTGTTCTAAAAGAGCAGGCATAAAACTAACGAAGAAAAGAACCTAATTTTTTTACTAAAAAATTCTATAACAAGAACTGCAAAAAAGTTCTTTATTTATGTGCAAACTATTACGGCAATTAAGTATTCACAGCGTGAACATAGTGCCTTAATTTCGAAGCGCATCAGGATTACTCATGAACTCTCGGTATGTTTGGACTGGTGACAAATTACACAAAGTGTCATAGAAACCAGTACAATAAAAGCAAGAACAATAAACAAATTTTATAGAACAATTATGGCGTAAATAATCGACTTATTGTTTACGAGACAAATTGCAGGTGGTTGTTGCTGAAAACTGATTGATTGATCGATATAAGGGTTCAACGTCCCAAAACTACTATATGATTATGAGAGACGCCGTAATGGAGGGCTCCGGAAAATTCGACCGCCTGGGGTTCTGTAACGTGCACCCAAATCAGAGTACACAGGCCTACAACATTTCCGCCTCCATCGGAAATGCAGCCGCCGCAGCCGGGATTCGATCCCGCGACCTGCGGGTCAGCAGCCGACTACCTTAGCCCCTAGACCACCACGGCGGGGCTCTTGCTGAAAACTGGACATCTTATTTTGAACGCTACATGTTCCACAAATCTGTAAGCGTCATTTTTGTCTGGGTGTGCAAGCTTTATTGTCGCGTAGAATTGCCTGGGAAAGGTTTCAGTACAACTTAGTGACTTCAATGTATTTAAATTAAGACGGTTGCTTAATCTTGCTTGTGGTATTATGAAGCCTCCTTCACCGAAGGATTTAAGTTTCTAAGTTCCGCAGCAGTTCGTCACAGCTGCTCCAATTCAGGCGTTATTCAAACGGCAAATATTACGTAAGCCAAAAGAAGACATCTAAAACACATGTTGATTTAAAAAACAGAGTAAAGAATACAAAGTTAAATACATCGGTAAGGCAAAGAGACGAGATCTGAGCGAGTATAGAAAGTCATGGTCCCAAGAAATCACAGTATACTTCGTTAGTCAGTGCATCACTGTGAAACACGCTGTACTGTCGACAATTTATTTCATTACCTAAACGCTTTTAGTTCCTCCTTTGTTGCTCAACCCACTCAATCATCGTCACACTCGAATACTAAGGCAAACATTATTGTAGCGTACATTCACCTTCATCCATCATCTCTTGCCTCGTTTTCCAAACGACCAAGTCTTCGATAGTTTTGTGGCATGACAGCTGCTCAACTTTATACAGGGTGTTTCAAGAAATGTGTCAAAAATCATTTAAAACCACAGAAAGAAGGTACTTGCCGGCTACATGCGGTGTTCGCTTTACTTGGACAGAAGGCATCTTCAGATGTGTACAAACATTATATAGAGTAGTAATATACAGTGATTAAGACATCTAACATTTAAACCAAAGAAAATAGTTGATCAAGTCTAATCTGCGAAACTAAGTAGTTTCTACGAATAGTCCACAGCCACTGTAAACTTCTGGAAAGGCGCCCACTGGTAATCACCGCGCAGTGATGAGTTCTGACCGATTTAGCTGGCACAACCAACACCAACGCCCCTAAGAGCGCATTTACCATGCACTTCGAGAACGCCCTCAATGACGACACTGTTTCCCTCGCCGTTATCAACCATCAATTTATACACTTCGCTTCGTGGCCACTTATCGACGCTCGCTTATTATTCTCCCTTAATGCGAAGGAAGCAGTTTCATCATTGGAGGCATTGCCGAAGTGAATGGTAAATGCGCTCTTTGGGGCGTCGGTTTTGGTTTCCTGTGTTCCGTGTGCTAATATATATTTTTTCCTTCCCCAAACTGCTAATATATGTTTTGAACCTGTGTTCGAAACATAAATTAGCAGTTTGGGGATGGAAAAAGAAAGAAACAGCTCGACAAGAGACTACACGAGAGAATTTGCTATTCGAGAAACGCTTTTTCTAAAAAATATTTGCTAATACAGCTTCGAAACTTCTTGTTTTCATGTTGGGCTTTTTCGTGTTAGTTGCTTTCTAGACCTTTCAACCACAAGCACAGTCTCCGACCACAACGCAGCCTTTTGACGTCGGTAGTGGCACGTTTAGAAATAACTTGCATAGTAACATCGTTTAATTTCAGCTGGTTGGTACATCTACCGCGCGATTGAAGATGCACTGGTAGTGAATCTTCAATCGCGCATATAATTTGTCGTGCACATTTTAAGTACAACGTTTTTTTTTTCTTGAAGTTACCATATGGGACGGGTGCCTGCTGTTACTTCTAAAAACCTGTGATTTCCTTGGCGGCAAACGAGAGCTCTTTGTAATTCAGTTTATTATGTTGTTGTACCCTTGATGCAGAGCTTGGCTTCATTCGTTCATCATTTTGTATTTTTAAAGCATCCTGCAACTAATAAATATTTAAAAATAACTTTTTCTACCTCTTTTACATCATAGCAAGGTACTTCTTTATCGAATTGGGCATCTGGAACTACATTTCTAAAGAATTCTTCGTTCAGTATATCGAAGGGCATTGCAGATATATTGTAATTTAAGTAACTTATTTACGACCTATAACATCACGGGAGGTAAGATGGTTTACTCCATTAGCATAGTATACGAGTATTGTTGTAACAAAATATTTAAGCTTCCATGAAAAAGAAAATTAAACCATGTACGTCCACATGAAGAAAATTCAATATTCAAGTACTCGTGAAACTTTATTCTTTCACACATTCTTCCCTTCGCTTGTTTTCACTCTCGACCTTGATTCGGGGTGACTTAGGTGAAAGCAACATCTAGAATTTAGTTGGAGCTTTACGCTACGGAAAGCAACAAAATGTCGCCTTGCGGGTTACAAGAGACAGCAAGGGGTTGTGCTACCGAGTTTGGCCAAGCTTAGTAGATGTGACGGCATGTGAAGGGACAGAAAAAAAAAAACCCTCATTGAACTGAAGCAGGCAGCCACGCAACAGCTGACAGGTCTCCAACCTTTGTGTCAGGAAATGGATGTACACCCGCTTTTACAGCAGGAAATTAACTGGAGTGACTTAGTAACTGGGATGAGCGAGCCTTACGAACGGGGAACTTGATTTGTCTTCGTTTCTGTCTTTCGGATGAAATTGTTCAAGATGGACAGGCGTTCTACACTCGTATAAACATACCAGCAGTTCTCATACGTTGCACTTTTATTTCTTCATGCTCAGGGTAACCAATGAAAGCCTATGGATAATTCCGACACAAAATCACTCAAGTTTGAAGCTTACAGGTTTACTTGGGACAGTTTTGCACCACAGTCAAAATTTGAAGAACGCTAAATTTAGAATCAAACGTTCTCTAAAAACTTACCGTCGTGCAACAACTCGTCAGATAGAGGCAAAGAGGATTTGTAGGCATCTCGCATTATAGAAGAGGAGTGCTTATATAGGATTCGCTAAGAAGTGCTCACACAATAGCATTTGCTGAAGGTCCTTTCTATTAAACACGTAAACCTGGGAAGCTTCGAAAAACTAAGAAATTCAGACAGTGCGAAAGCATGAAATAAAAAAAGAGGGTTGGGCAATTGTCACGCCCATAGTGATAAATTAGGTGGTCTAAAGGTCACAAGACGTGGCAGAAGGGCCACAAAACCAGTGTAGCTGCGTCATTTAAAATTAAGAAGTGCCGTTTAAGATGCAGCTGCAGAGACCGACGGATACCTTTTTTCTGACGGAATTGAAGAAAACGCATTAAGAAGCTTCGTACCTGGCTATGGTTATCGGATTTCCGGTCATGAATACGGACAACAGATGCACCAAGACACAGAAAGTACATCTGGGACTCTGGGACACATGCACTATCGCTGCATGAGGCTTATCTCTATTAAGTAGTACTCGATAGAACGATTTGGCATTCTCTTCTCTTATGGGCAATAAATAAGAAGAAAATGATCGCTATTGGATGTAAACAATACAACAGTATAATTGGATGTAAACAATACAACCCTTACACTACCACCAATACCCAATACCGACACACACACACACACACACACACACACACACACACACACACACACACACACACACACACACACACACACACACACACACACACACACACACACACACACACACACACACACACATGCGCACACGCACACACGCACACACACACACGCACAGACAGACAGACAGACAGACAGACATGCATGTATTCACACAATAAAAAGAGAGACATAGTTTTGATTGCTTTTGTTTATTTTTAAGGAGTATATCGCACTCGTCGCGTCGCTGAACGTGACAGGCCACCTTATCTTTCGGGATTGTCGCCAGAACATGCAGTGACATTCTTCGTAAACCCAGGGTGGCACCGCAGGCCCTTTTCGGCAGGGAGCCATTGAAGTTCGCTTAGAAGAACGACGCTCGCGGGCTCGCTGGATGCGTCGTGTTATTCGCATCAGAACACAAATGGAAACACTGCTTGGCGCTCACTCGCATAGCATTGAAGTCAGCGCGACGTGCGGCACGAGTGACAGCCTTGCACGGGGCCATGACGTTCTTTCCGAGAATCTTGAAGTAGTCTGCGACGCGTCCCTTGATGTTGCGGTGCACCATAGTCGTTTCTTCGATGGCGAGGAGAAAAAAAAAAGCCTTCGTTTTTCTTTCGTGTCCTTTCATGTTGGTGGAGGCCATGGTGTGGAATGCCCAAAGAAGCCATCGAAGAAATGGAGCGCAGTCTTGCTGGAATCTTCTCTCCTGGTGACAGTTTGAACGAATTCGGGAAAAGGAACACACGAAAGTTAGAACTTAGACATCATGGCAAACAGACCAATATAGGCAGTCCAAAGTGACAGTCAAGTGACCTGCGGAAATGAACGTGGTGACGGGTATACTGTCAGGTGGAGTGCTTGTCTGTCTAGAGGTAAGGATTCAGCCAATAATATTTTTTATTGATCTTATTTTTTTTCCTACTCTTTCACATTCGTATTGCTGTGAAGAGCTGGAACTCGGAACTTGTTCCTATCGCGCACTTGTGGGTGAAAGCCAAGAAGTGCGTGCTAGAAGCAATGCTAAAACCAGCGCTGTATATGTGATCCCTGTCGCCGTAACGTTTCCCTAACGCGCTTTTTCGTCAAGATACACAAATATCAAGTATATATGCAGCTCTGGTATTTGGATACATATTGCAGTCTAGTTGACGCTGCAAAGCGCGATGTACGTTATCAAAGAACACTGCAGGTTTTCTGTAACGGTCATGGAAGTGTGGTTTATAAAAAAACCATGTAGCATCATCGCATCAGCCGTATCGAATACTTATAAAATAAATAAATAAAGCGTATAGATACAACAAAACAAAATGTCTTCCCTAATATATATATATAATAAAGAAGTGAAAAGGTACTACACAGAATTCTTGAAAGCTTGTTTCTCTTTGTTTCCCATGAGCTATACAGTTGTGCAAATGACGTTATTTTTACATATATTTATTAGTAGCATATACAAAAGAGCAAATAAGCTGCAAAAACGGAAATCCTAGCTTTATTTCTAGAAGAAAACGAGTGTCCACATTTGTGGACAGTAGGAACACCAGTTACACAAGGTGAAACTGCTCAAAGCAGTTTGTGGGCCTATTTACCTCAATGCACAGGTAGACTTTGCATTTCTTGCACTGCATACGGGTTTTTCGTTTGCACTGTGACATTTTGCAGCGTTGAGCGTTCGGTTGGGCGATTTTCACAGGTATGTGATTTGCACAGTCGTACCGCACTGCACCAGGAATGTCCGAGGCTCGATTGGAGAGTGAGGTGGAGCTGACGTCTCTTTCTTCTTCAACATCCTCCGCTGCCTGCGCAGCTTTCATCAAGCCCAATGCAATCTGCAGCTTTAAGTGAGCCAGTTGCATCACTGATCCCTTTGTGGCACGATACAATAGCCAACTGTTTACGACGGCTAGATCGAGCAGGCGAAAAATGATTCTCTTATACCATTTTTTCGTCTTCAGGTCGTTCCTGTAGAAGGCAAGCAGCTGGTCTGCCCTGTCTACACCACCCATACTTTGGTTGTAGACTTTCACAAGGCTGGGTCTCTGGACATCAACGAAGGATTTCTTCTTTCGGTCATACCTCCGACAAGACCCCACAGGGTTCACACTGTGCTTGTTTGATCCAATCGTTACAGTTCGGTTGTCATACCACTGACAGATCACAATTACACTGTCTTTTTCGTGGCGGAAATCAAATGAGCCACGCCCATTTGTTTTGAGCTCCTTTTCATTTTGCAGGGGACAGCGACTAGTCCTCCCGCTTCTGAGAGTTGAAGTGCATCCCAGATCACGCTGTTTCATTTCAGCAAGGAGTTCAGCAGACGCGAAGAAGTTGTCGCAGAACACTTCTTTTCCTTGGCAGCCTTCTGTCAGACGCACCACTATCTTCCCACTTTCGCCAATTGCATGATGAAGGTCCGCCGGCTCAGAGAAAAGGTTGTCACCATACAGCTCGAACCGGTACACGTAACCTGACCTACCAGCTAACGTCCATACTTTGTAGCCCCATTTTCTTGGGTTTTTCTGCATGTAGACTTTCAGGCTGTGCCTACCCTTGAAAGGAATCATCATTTCGTCCACCGCCAAACATAACTCCATTTCTGCGGCAGCCAAGAAGTTTCTGTTTAGGCGTGTGAGAACGGGGCGCACTCTGTACAAGCGGTCATACCCATCCTCTCCTTTCTTCTTCTCGTCGTCTTTGTTTGCGGCGTGGAAAAGAGAAATGATTTCATCAAACCGGTTGCGAGACATACATTCTGCAACGTGGGTTTGACGCAGGAGTCGCGACCAATACATCCGCCTGAAAGGTAGGCACACAACTGACATGTACAGAACTATTCCTAGAAATTTCCGGATTTCATCCACTCTTACAGGCTTCACCTTCGTTTTGTTGTTCTGAACCCGGAACCGATTGGTCTCAAATGTTAGGTGCTCAACTAAACCATCGTCTACGAGCTTCGAGAACATATGGAGGGGTGTTTTAGCCTCTTCCGGGGTAACCGGCGGCACAAGTTCACTCTCGGGAAAGCCTTCGTTGATAGGGACGTCTTTTTTCACCCAATGCCAAATCTTCTTCACCTTGTTTTTACTGTGGACGATTGCTGCAGTTCTAAGTCTTCATCGTCCGATGAGTCCTCTATGTACTCGTCGATGGGGCCTTTGCTTGATGGCTCTGCTTCAACGCGTTCATCATCGGAGCTGTCCAAATCAGAACACTCGCTTCCACTGGGCCACTCGAAAAGGATAGCTTGTATGTCTTCATCGCTTAGCCCACGTCTGAAATAAAGTAGATAAAGTCTAAGTCGAACTTATAAATACCGTAGTTCACCCCATTACAGATAAAAGTTTGTTAGAGTCGCGATGTAGCGAGGCGCACTCCAGTACCGTGCGGCGTTCTATCAACATTTCGCGCAACTCGCTTTACAAAAGATCTACCGCTTGTACTGCAACAAAACTTGGACATAAACAAGATACACGCTTCCGTTTTCTGTTTATTACCAAATATTTCACAAATTCTTAGGAATTTAGAGGTAATATACCAAAAAAGTAGAGGTACCCACCTTGCGGCGCGGCTAGAGGAGGACGCCATGTTCCTGTGTGCATTTGCTGCTGTTTCTTGACAGCTACCGCCATCTGGCGGTGTTTTTATAAAACGCCCGATTGGCGCGAACATTTGAACTCGATTTTGCGGTGAGGCGTTCGCTACAACAGCGAAAATTCACTGATATGTTTTGTCCACATATGTGGACGCTGGGATACAAAGGGCCACAATTCTTTAACGCAGTTCTTGTACACAAAAGAAGTACGCCCTTGCAATTCTTGGAGTGCTAGATATGGTAGCTTTCTACCATATTAGCTTTCTACACCTCCTACCCTTATCTACCATATTAATACCATATATATATATATATATATATATATATATATATATATATATATATATATATATATATATATATATATATATATATATATATATGTAACGGATGAGACATGGCGTCAGTCAGAACACCAGTTTATTCTGACCCTTCGTCTTCCTCCTCTTTCTTCCCCACATTCACTTGTGAAGCGTCACACGTTTCCCCCTCCCCCCGAGAGAGCGTCAACTTATTGGGACAATAGTAGCGACGCAGTTTGTTGACGTGCACAATATCAGTAGTTCTGCTTAACGGAGCTACACATCGGTCGATCTCATAGTTCACAGGAGAGACTCTGCGAAGAATTGTGTAAGGTCCTTCCATGACTGAACTGAGCTTTCCTTTGTTCGGGTGCCAAGGTGTTTCGTAGAGGTGTTTCGTAGAAATTTTTTGTCGTAGATTATCTTGTTCTTCTCATGATAGGCAAGCTTGTTCTTGATTGCACTTTTCCTTGCTTCTTGCACACTCTCCATTGGTGCGTCTAAAATTGTGTCGTATGAAGGAATTCCATACATTAGGTACGATGGTGGATATCGTGTTACTTCATGTGGGGTTCTGTTGTATTCATCGACAACATCCGAAAGATGTTTGACCCAAGACTTCTGTGGCTGCTCATTCATTTTGCACTTTAGCCGGGTTACAATAGTCTGATTTGTACGTTCGTTCATGCCATTACATTCAGGGTGTTGGGAGGATGTGAACAATTGGTGGACACCATTGCGTTTTAGAAACTGCTTGAATTTTCCAGCTGTGAAAGCTGGTCCACGATCAGATAGGAACTTCCTGGGTTTTCCTGCTGCAAAGATGGCGGTGATGCACGAAATGTATGCGTCACAAGTTTCGTTCTTGTGGGGAAACGCCCAGACATACCGCGTAGCGTGGTCGATCGCCAAGTGAATAAACTTCTTTGTCGAGCCATATCCTGAAAAGCCACCTATAGTGTCCATTGCTAAAAGATCGAAGGGTTGTTCTGCAGGTGGTAGTGACTCGAGAGATCCGAATCTCTTGGTTTTCGGCTTCTTGCAACGCTGACATATGTCACAGTGGCGGACGTAGGATGAAACGTCTGTGATGATTTCCGGCCAATAGTAGGATGATGACAACAAGCCCAGAGTTTTCTTTACTCCGACGTGTCCGAACTGACAGTGTGCTTTCTGCAGAAGGCCCAGTCGAAGCTTGAGAGGAACGTACACTTTGCGAATTCCCTTACGTGTCACGATAGTGACCCCGTTTTCCGTTGTGTACTTGCAGCGAGGGTGGTCATCCTGGTAAGTTTGAAGTTCTGGTAATGAAAGGAGTTGAACCATAGGTCTTCGCGAAAATGCGTCCGCCTCGATGTTTTCGCTGCCTTTTTGATGTCGAATGTTAACGTCATACATCGACAGCTTCAAAGACCATCGAAAAAGCCGGCCATGTGGGATTTTTTATGTTTCTGAGCCATTGTAAAGCAGCAAGATCGGTGACAACAGTGAATGGTCGTCCATGTAAGTAGCAGTGCCACTTGTCAACAGCGTCAATTATAGCGAGGCATTCGAGCTCTGTAATGGCATAATTTAATTCGTGCGCGAGTAGCTTACGCGAGTGATAGGCAACGGGGTGTTCTTTACCATCATGATCTCTTTGCTTCAGAACTGCACCTACGCCTATGTTAGATGCGTCGCAATAAAGAATGCATGGTTTCTCGCAAGAAAAAATTCGTAAAATGGGTTCTTTGGTCAGACAGTATTTCATGTTCTCAAAGGCTTGTTCACATGAGGAATCCCATTCCCATGGTGTGTCCTTCTTCAACAGCTTCGTAAGTGGGAAAACTATGTCACTGAAGTGCGGTATAAACTGGCGGTAAACGTTGGTGGTGCCTAAAAAACGCTGAAGCTCTTTCGGGGATTTCGGTCTTGGGAATCGCAAAACAGCTTCTATGTTTCTTCGTATAGGCGACACTGTACCGTGCGACACTCTGTGACCCAGATATTCAATAGAATCTTGGGCAAAATGGCATTTCTTCAATTTAAGTTTTATATTCTCCATTTTTAGGGCATGCAAGAGAGCTTGGAGGTGCTGTAGGTGCTCAGTAAATGTGTCGGAGAAGACTACGATATCATCAAAATAATTAACGACATTCTTTAAGTTATGTTTTCTGATAACTGATTTCACAGCTCTTTCGAATGTAGCAGGAGCATTTTTCAAACCGAAAGGCATAACAAGCCACTCATAATGGCCATTCGGCGTGACAAAAGCTGTTTTTGGGATGTCCTCTGGGTTCATTTTGACATGCCAATAGCCTGATGTGATATCCAATGTCGAAAAATATTTCGATTTTCCCAGGTAGTCTAGAACATCGTCTATACGCGGAATAGGTTGGTAGTCAGGCACAGTGACAGAGTTAAGCTTTCGATAATCAATGCATAAACGTGTGCGTCCTTCACCTTTTTTCTCTGCAAGAATGACTGGAGCCGCGTATGGGGAAAAAGATGGACGCACTACACCTTGCTTGAGAAGTAAGTCCACTTGCTTGACAATTTCCTCTTTGTCTGCCAGGGAGCATCGATACGGTGGTCTGTGGATAGGCACGTTGTTGCTGAGGGCAATGCAGTGTCGTTCCTCCGCGATACATCCGAAGTCCACCTGAGACTTTGAGAAAATGTCTCCGTAATTGTGAAGCACCTCTCTCAAAGCAGCTTGTTGCGATGGTGGAAGGTGCGTGACATCAACGGCTTGGAGAGGGGTTGTATCGGCGCTGAAGACACACTTTTGTGTTTGAAAGGAATTCTGCAAAGCTTTGTTGTCTTGAAACAAAGTCATTGTGTTTAAATCCAGTGATAGGTTGAAAAAGGAGGCGTTGTCCAGGCCTAGCAAGAATTCAGTCTTCATGCCTGGTAGAACGTGTGCTTGGACTGCCCGCTTTAACTTCCCTATTTCCAACTGTATGCGTACGCGGCCCAAAGTTTTTGTGGTTGAGGTGACTTGTTGGACACTAATGCATGAATCCTTGAGCAACTGCAGCTTGAGTTTTTTGAACACAACTTCATTGATACAGTTAATAGTCGCTCCTGTATCCAGAGTTGCGTTCACCATGTGTCCGTTGACAAGTGCACCAAAACGTATTAATGAGCCTTTGGGCCGCCCTCTTCGTTTCCCTGGTTGTCAGTTAGAGCAGACACCATTTCACGACGAGGGCACTCATTGTACCAGTGAAACTGATTCGGCAAACCAGCAGATGCACAATGTCGGCACTCACTGTGAGGGGTGCGCATCAATCTTGTAGGGCACCATGGTCGCGTAGAATGAGGCTCTCGACGCATGAGCTGCCGTTTTGACGAGTGTTAGGAAGCATCTCTGTGGACAGAGTCTTCCGCTTGAAGCGCAGCAGCAAGCCACTTGGCTGGGGTGGTGAGCGTCAATCCAGCGAGGCGCCTTTCGATCTCTTCAGGTACACCATCAGTCAATCCTGATACTATGTGAACGTCTTTTAAGTCTGCGAGGCGACCAAGGTGTGTCTTCTCTTCGTAGTAGTGCCTGATGCGCTGTTCTCTTTTGAGCCTGCAGTGTATGAATTGGCGGAAAGGCTCGCTAACAGGTGTAGAAAATCGTGATATCATGCTTGTTTTGGTGCCTTCCCACGTATCTTCTGCGTCGAAAATCTCGGTGAGGTACCAGCGGAATGCCTCACCTTCCAGGTACTCGCTGATGCAGTCGATGCGATCTCGTTCGGACCAGCTGACGTTGCTCGCCTTCGTTTCGAAGAGGTGCAACCACTTGTCAACAGGGACGTCGTCTTCAGCTCCGGTGTATTTCGGCAGGCTGATCATCTTCTTTGGTGGGCTCATGATGTTGCTGCGGTAGATCCTGTCGACTTAGTGTAACGAATGAGACATGGCGTCAGTCAGAACACCAGTTTATTCTGACCCTTCGTCTTCCTCCTCTTTCTTCCCCACATTCACTTGTGAAGCGTCACACACACACACACACACACACACACACACACACACACACACACACACACACACACACACACACACACACACACACACACATATATATATATATATATATATATATATATATATATATATATATACATTTGACTCCTTTTTTCCAACAAACAACAGTTGTGAGTCAGTGCCGTCTTTTCTTTCTCTTTTGCTCCTTCCTTGTCCTGTGTTTTCCGGTGTTGCACTATAAATAACTCCGGAGTTTTATCGGCTTTTTTCATTATTTCGTCAATTCTTTCGTAACTTTGCGTCCATAATGGCCCCATTAACACATCTACTTTCTGACAGCCAATGCATTTCGGTGTGGTCTACAGCTTGCGATAAAGCATTCGTGAAACTACGTCATCTGCCTAAATCTTTCCTGATTCTCCACACTTCGATTTAGTTGCCCCTACCGATATCCACAACAAAGCTAGCGGAGTCGGCCTCGGCGCTATTCTTTGTCAACGCAAATCTGAATTCGACGAGTACGCAGGTTTTTATCACAGTCGCACTCTTAATAGGGCTGAAGAGAATTATTCAGTCACAGAAAAAGAATGTTTGGCCATCGCTTGGGCAATCACAAACTTTTGACCTTACGTATATGGCCATCCATTTGATGTCGTGACTATTCACCACGCTCTTTGCTTGTTATCATTATTTATAGACCCATCTAGTCGTCTGGCTCATTGGGCATTACGTTTCCAAGACTATGATATTCGTATCGTCTATAGGTCCGGCCGTAGACACTCAGATGCCGACACTCTTTCCCCCCTATAATTCCCCATGAATATGGAACTACCTCTGCTTCCAGCTCCAGTACTGTGGTACTTTCATACACTGACATGCCTTCTGGGCAGCGCCAAGACGCTTGGATGGCCTTTATAATAGAGTTCCTGTTTCAGCCGCCCCAAGGTACCGCCACTCATTCACTGCGGCGCACAGCTCAACATTTTACCATCCGCGATGGAGTCCTATATCGTCGCAACTACCTTTCTGATAGCCGCAAGTGGTTGCTAGTGATCCATCTCCACCTACGGGTCGTTATCTGCGCTTCCTTTCCCGCAGATTCCCAACGAAACCATGCTGGCGTGACAAAAACGTATGCACGCCTCTGGCTGTGGTATACTGGCGCGGAATGCACTGGTTTTTCAGACAGCACTTACGTTCTTGTTCAAAATGTCAACGTAGAAAGAACCCACCGCACCTAGTTATTGTGCAACTGCAACCGTTGCCTTGCCCCTCCCAGCTATTTGACCCATCGGAACTGACTTATACGAGCCCTTTCCCTACACACCTGACGGGAACCGCTGGAGGATTGTCGCTGTTGATCACTTGACGCGGTATGCTTAATCTGCCGCGGTGCCAGAGGCCTCGTCACGTGAAGTGGGCCTATTTATGCTTCACAAGCTTGTTTTTCGTCATGGTTCATCTCGTGAGTTACTCAGCGACCACGGACGTACATTTCTCTCCAAAGCTGTAGAAGCCTTTCTTCGTGAATGTAACGGTGTGCATCGGACAATCGGCCCGTACCATCCGCAAACGAACTGAATGACCAAGCACTTCAAGCGCACATTGTGCGACATGTTATCTATGTACGTGTCTGCTGACCACACAGACTCGGACCACTACTACCGCTTTTACTTACGCTTACAACAGCGCCACCCAGTCCAAGACAGGATTCTTTGCGTTCTTTCTTCTCTACGGGCGCGAACCTTCCTCATTCATGGACACCATTCTTTTGCATCACCCGGACTTTTCCGAATCCCCTACTCTATCTGTAGTCACTGCTTATGCGGAAGAATGCAGGCAACTGGCATGTTTCTTAATCACACAATATCGAGCGTACCAGAAGGACCACCACAATGAAAACCTGCATTCCCAGTTATATTCACCTGAAACTTTGGTATGGCTACGCATCCCCTCTTGTTTTCCTGGCCATTACACAAAGCTACTGCCGAAGTACAAAAGCCCCTATCGAGTGATAAGTGAAGCTTCTCCGGACAACTATATTGTCTAACTGGTTCAATTACCGACAGACGGACGCCGTCATGGCCGTGGGACTGTTCATGCTCATGTTAATCGCTTGAAGCTGCACTACGACCCACCCGTCCTACCCAGTTCATAGGTAGCCTTGACGGCTCTTTTTCTGTGGGGGGAGGGGTGATTTGTAGCATGGATAAATTGCACAACCAGGAGCTCTAGCGAAAAAAAAGGACTGTTGTGGTTGCTGCTTGCGCTTTGAAAGTGTGCATCACAAAATTTTGATGCCGAAATCCGCCTATTATTTTCTAAATATACAGGTCTGGTCTGGCGCCATTTCCCCTTTGCTCTTGTATACTGTCCAGAGCCAAAAAACATCGATCATTTTTTTATTTGCCGACATTTCACGAGTCACAGGAAGAAAAATTTAGAAACTATATTCAGGAAATGAAACATTATCTTTAATTCTGAAAATATTCTTTTCCTTGGGGCTTCTTTTCTGGGCCACAGAAACAGGAGCGTATGCGTTGCAGTTTGTGAATTTCTCAGACACTCAAGAAGGTCGGCTTGATAAATTTTTTTTTTCTCTTTTTTAAACTAATGAATTTTTAGTCCTTAGAAATGAACATCTATTTATTCCTTTCAAATATTAGTTGTTTACCTACTTTATTCATTAGTCACCTTATCATCCACTCCTATATTTTCCAGATGACAATAATTATTTTTTCTTCTTGAAATTTTAACAATTTCTTTTCCCCATAACAATAACCGCCGGTTAACTTGGCCAATACACCATAGTAGGTACGAGCTAAAGCATATAGATTGATGGATAGATATGTGGGGTTTAACGTCCCAAAACCACCATGATTATGAGAAGCTGTAATAGAGAGCGCAGAAATTTCGACCACCTGGGGTTCCTTACCGTGCACCCAAATCTGAACACACGGGCCTACAACATTTCCGCCTCCATCGAAGATGCAGCCGCCGCAGCCGGGATTCGATCCTGCGACCTGCGGGTCAGCAGCCGAGTACCTTAGCTGCTAGACCACCGCTGAAGGACGCTAAAGCATATAAAAACAAGGAAACGCTCGCTCTGCTTGACAGCTGGTTGGTTCTAGACCTCTGCAATTTCTTTAATAAACGTCTCTCTGGCTTCCCGCTGAAATCGTGCTATATATTGGGACATTGTTATACTCACCAGTACTTTTTGTATGAATTATAGAGCTGGAATTACCACGTATATAGTGTCAGAAAGAAAAGCGGTTCATACTTGTGTTGTGTGGGTAATGTTTCCATTGCATTTTCGCTTCAAATGAGGGGGCTAATATGAAAACTCCCATTAGGCGTACACAACATTAGCCAACATTAGTGTGGATAGCAATGAAGCAGCCGTGCGTGCCGTTATAAAGACGCTTGAGGTAAGCAGCATGTGCGTCAAAGCTCACGGACAAGATCGGTGATGTAATGAAAACGCACGCACTGATTTTCATTGTCGATGGTTTCTTCACATTTCTTTCGACAGTTGCTTGAAGCCGGCTGTAAAAATTTGGTGGGTACAAAAAGCTACCATCACCATAAACGAGTATTTGCCACAGAATATGGCCAAACAGCACTATTTGCCGCTGGTGCACTAAAATGAAGAATGAAGTAGACCGTCAGCGATTGATTGATTTGATTGATTTGTGGGGTGTAACGTCCCAAAACCACCATATGAATATGAGAGACGCCGTAGTGGAGGGCTCCGGAAATTTCGACCACCTGGGGTTCTTTAACGTGCACCCAAATCTGAGTACACGGGCCTACAACATTTCCGCCTCCACCGGAAATGCCGCCGTCACAGCCGGGATTTGAACCCGCGACCTGCGGGTCAGCAGCCGAGTACCTTAGCCACTAGACCCCCGTGGCGGGGCTAGACGGTCAGCGAATGCCGATGAAGATATCTACGCTGATGTAATCAGCAATTGAGAAAAGCTTTATTAACCTTTGGGCATTAACCGAGGAATGAACACCTTAGCCGTATATTAGAGCTTCACTAAATCATCTGTACGGAGTGTTTGGGCGGCACATGCAAGCAGATAGTAAATAGGGATGTCAATAGGAATGAGTTGTCTGGCATTGCACTCGAACCTCTCTGTGCTTAGAAATAACCTAGCCTGCCATGGCTAAACGTCGGCAACAACTTGGAAGAAAACTATACTTTGTAAGTCATCCAGCTTGGCTGTTTCATGGCTTGGGTGATTTCGTGCTAGAGTCGCCCTTTTCTTCTCTCCTGAAGTTTAACATGCCGGTGCACGGGGGACAATCACCATGAAAAGGAACAGCTGTCAGTGGTAGTGGCTAGGAGGGCGACACTGTTGCAACACAGCATGCGTTCACAAATTTGTCGTAAAATCAGCAACCTCCCTTAAAAAAAAAAAACGCAGACACGTAGCGTGACCCAGGCGTCGACATTTAAATTGGCATCATTGTATAGCTGGACAATGTGGAGTCATGCATAATCAAGTGTAAGACATGAACCATGTAGTAATAAGTATGCAATAAAGGCCAGTTGGTGAAGTTCAGTGCATCCAAGCATCAACGTGAACCAAATATGTTCACGGTCAAGTGCTCACCGTTATCATACTAAAAAAAAACACATTATGCGGAATTATGTTGACACACTAGACGACAAGGTTTTCAGGCGTTTGACCGTAATTGAAGTAGCGCCCATGACACGTTTCTCAGAACTTATCACGTGACCACAGGGTAAGTGTGTTCCTGCAAAACTTATATAAAAAATCCGTCAGGTGTACAAAAAAAAAAAGAAGGGAGGAAAACGAACGGAAAACGAGAGAGTGCCCGAAGCGGGACGTATTTGTTCTACGCTCGCTGTGTAGAGTGTCCGTGCGAAATCGAGCCACCGCAGATGGCGTTTGCAGCTGCGACAAGTGCAAATAGAGAGTGCAGAGGCGAGGCTCCTGTTGTGTAGCTGTCGAGACAAGTGGACTGGTGACGCGAATCGGTTGGCGACCTTTGTATTTAAAGGCGACACCCGGCAAGCTAACAATGCGACCGCAGCCGAAGAAGAAACACCGGGAAGGCTTCAGGCGAGTCGATAGACACATCGACGCCAGCGAGGGCGCCGCTCATCTTTCAGAGGTGAGCGTGACGCTAAGAGGAACCAGGACACACGCGCCGAACACACCGGCGTGGTAGGCGTGTCCTGCGCAACATAAACGCCGCGCCCTTTCGCTTATGAGGCTTAAGCGCTCTAGCTCGTATGTGAGCGCCTGTCTATGTACATTGTGTGCTTTAACGGTGCTTCGAATGATGGGCTAAAGTGGCTCGCGTGGAGCTGACGGGCTACTTTTTGTAGCAGACAATGAGAGACACGCGTTCGCACAGCAGCAATTTGGACAGCGAAGTAACGTGATATCGCAAATACCGTAAAACATAATGTCAAAAAAATAAAACCAACTGACTAAACGTCCAAAATATGTCGAGGGAAATGCACGTTCATTGACAAAGCTATAGTGGAAGGATAGGTGGGCTCTAAGAACACGTACTTCCATGCCAGCACCCCTTGTGTGGCGTAACCTCTCTGCGTCATGCGCTGCACACGCTGTTGACACGAAAGGCAGCTGTTGGCGACATTACTGCGTATGAAGGTGCGCCTGAGCCACATGCAATGTGACATCCGTTTACCTTTTTAGATGAAAGCAGGGCGTTAACGTTGTTCCACAGAAATGTGTGCTATATAAAGCAGGTGCCAGAGAGCCGAGGACAAAACGGTTCATCACAATACCCGTTTTTCGTGGCGTCGCCGAGGCTAACGTTAATGTCAAGCCAATCTGTGCAGCATGCGTTGCAGAACTGAATCACAGAACTTAGTCGTGTGTCGTTTGTTAAACTACCCTTCAATGATCTAAGCGGGGTCCGATACTGAGCTGTGATGGTGTGCTCTAATGCTGTATTCGGGTGGTCGTTTTAGAGCGCTCTAGAGCACTCCGGAAAGCGACTCCGTGTTCGGGTGGTCGAAATCGAGCGCTAGACGTATGTTCGGTTGGTCGTCTCAGAGCGTCGTACTCCACTCCGAGCGCCTCCGACTGCTCCGGCTCCCAAGTTGGAGTGCCGCCGAAATCTGGAGGCGATCGGGTCACGTGACCACCCCGGCCGCCGCGGCTCGCCCCGCTCGCCTGCCCAGTCGGTGGCGTTCGCTGAGGCCTAACCGGCGGTTAGTTGTGGAAGTGTTTCGACGATTTTGCTTCTCGTGCTATTCTCCGCATCATTCTCCGCATCAAAATCACGATTTTGCTTCTCGTGATATTCTCCACATCAAAAAGCTGGGATTACTATTCAGAGCTCATGCTACAACTTACCTTCAATTATAGCGAATAACAGGCGCTCGGCTGATATCGGGGAACTTCGGCTGGGAGCTAACGCGTCCGATCCGGAGGCCGCCATTTGTTGAGACACCTGGGCCGGCCTGGCTGTTTGCAGTTACCGTTTTGGCCGCGCCGCGGCGCCACGGTCGCGTGCTACTCCAAAATCGGGTACGCGTTCGGTTGGGGAGCGGTGACTCTTGCTCGGAGTGGGGGAAGCGGCGCATCGGCGTACTCCGAGTCGGAGTATCAGAGCGACCACCCGAATACAACATTACAAACCCGACGTGCGCGTGGTGGAGCCGTCCACTTGGCGTAGCTTTAGCCGACAATCTCTTCGTGAAGCCAGCCTTTCTGTACGAAGCAATGCATATATGCCTTATCTTCCTGCGTGTTAATAAAGACCGAACGAGCACATCAAGTGGTCGCTTAAGTTAAGACATGTTGCGCAACACAGAGACGCTGATTTGTCTGTGGTATTCGCGACGATGCGTTTGACGGTCACTTCCAATTGCGTAGGCTTGGAACAAAATAACGTAAATGTAGCAGCGTGACGACAGCTAACCCTGTACAATAACGAAGATTTTTTGTGAAGTAACAGGATCCTCCATCATTATGTTCGACTAAACACTGTATTTGGTATACTAAATGGCTCTTTGCGGTATTCGTTACTTTCAATGTTGCACCTACTAGAAACACTCGACTTTTCTTTAGCATGCTAGCTTTGGTGTTTTTGCACTAACTAACCAGTAAGAGGGTCGTCGTGCAGATATATAAAAACACAACGGTAGATTATCTTGAACGCTACATCGTTATTTTCATTGTAATTGGCCCTGGCATATGAAGAATGACTACTGAAGTTTCTTTTTTTAATGCCTTTGTTTCCCGTGGTGCACGCTCAGTGGACAATTTCAGGACTGACTTATGAACTCTTCTGGCTGTTTAAATTTTTCTTTTTTTATGTAACAATATAGTAAAGAAACATCAGAATTCAACGCTTCAAAATATGTGACACTGCCGCGCGCGACAATGTAATTACTGAATGCACACAAATCTCAAATTTATTACTTCAGTTCATCCATACCAGCATCAATATAAACGGTTCAGCATATCAATCTATCAACGAACAGGTGATTTTTTTTGCCCATTGTCTTATGGAGAAATAGCACCCCTTGAAGAGTGCCCGCGTTTTCCCAACACTGATTGTTCCCACAAGAATTTTCAAATTTTCTTCGTGCAAGCTAGCATATTTTTCACAGTGCTGGCGTATAGACATGACAACAATGCCTAAATGTATCTGATAAATGTTCTCTCATTTTCGCTGAGCCAGTCGATTGATGAAGAGTTCCAATATATCGTCATTTTTTGGGCTAGCTAGTTAGTTCAAAATCTTGCTTAGTGAAGCACTGATATGGTTAGGAAAAGAAAACATGACCAAGACGATGCCCACTATCCCGTCGTGTGCTCTTTTTTTAACCATATAGGCGCTTTCCTTAGGAAGATGGTGAAAACATACTCCGTCTTTTTACGTGAAACATCTTCTAATACTATACTTTGTATATAAGACAACCATTTTTGGTATTAGAAAATTAAAAACTTAACGAAGGCTTTCTTGCTCTGTATTGACAAGATGCTACCATACGAATTGCTCGACATTCAAAGCTCAAATATTTCACTCAGGTGCATCAAGTTGTAGCCTCTCTAAAAGAAAGTTTAACAAAATTTTCAATCACTCTGGTTGGTTTGCGTCTTTTAGCACTGAGCCCGTCACTGTACCCGCCGGAAGCATTCATGTAGTACAGATACTCGATAAATTGATGAACGCCGCGTAAAAACGCTTCATTTCGTGCTCTAAAAACGATGTCCCCAATCGAGCATGATAGCCAGAAATCACTGCTTACACACGCCACTAACTTTACTTATTTGAAGAACCACAAAGACAGGATGGTAACTACAGTTACAAGAGGGTAATGTCGCACGTTTAAGAACCCCAGGTGGTCGAAACTTTTGGAGCCCCGCACTACGGCGTCCCTGACAATCATATGGTTGTTTTGGGACGTTAAACCCCACATATCAATAAATCAAGAAGGTAATGTAAAAAAATTAAGTAAGTTTAATATTAGTTATTATTATCCACTATATTTACTTATTTTAGGAACCAAAAACACTGGATGATTACTACAGTTACAAGAAGGTAATGTCGACAAATAAGTAAGTTTACTAATACTTATTATTTTCAAGGCATGATGAGAAACACAGTATCACTACACACACTGAAAGCAATAACTTTATTGGCATGAAGTGCCTTGTAGTTAACAGGCGTGCATCCTATCATTCTTTGCATCTGGCCTTGTTCTCCCTCAGTTCGTTTGCCTGAGCTAATAAGTGAGAAGCAGCTTCATTAAAAAAGTGTGCACGCATGATTGTAGGTTAATTACTCGAGTTACAGCGTTACTAGGTACAATTTTGTAATTTCATTCTATAAAGCAGCAGTTTATTAAGAGTTAGCCCAATTGTATTTTAGGTTATTCATATTCATTACCTAAGTTTCACTTGCACGAGCTGGGCTTAATCAGAATGACTCTGAGTGGAATGCTTTCGTGTGTGTGCATGTGTGTGACTGCGATTTTTTTCCTCAGCACTACTCACTTTCACTCCGCCCTTTCTCTTGTTCAAGCCCCATTTCCCAACCCCAGGGCAGAACAGGATACCAGATGCTACGTGCTGGTTAGCCTTCCTCTTTATCTCTATGTCACTGCAGTGCGTAACTCGACTGAGTGATAGGAATGTTCATCTTGAAAAAAAATGCAATCTCCCGCTAAAGGGAACCACGTGTGGATTCGAAGCAGCGGGTAGACGGTGAACGACACGTAAAAAAGCTCGTCTACGTCACCTTAAGCAGGTGCGCCAACATTCAGAACCTCTACGCTGCCAGTCACCATGACTTGATGCCGGTCACTGCTGCCGTTCACTGTTGCCGGTTATTTTGTTATAGCACTGTTAAACATCTGCTGCCTCAACGCACACGCCAGAGATATCGAGCGTGATCCCATGCTAACCAAAGAAGACATGCGCTGTCTGATGCAAACGCGGAACACCGCCAGACCGATGAACAACTGCTACGAAGCGATCGTATGTACTATAAGGAAGCGTTTCGTTGCCTTCACCGCGCACCCTGGAGAAAGAGACGGGAGGGAGGGGGAGGTGTGAGAGAGGAGATAAGCATGCACAGGGGGGGTGTGGACGCCACGGGAAGGGAAGCCCTGCCATAAGCTGCTTTTCATCTAAAGCTTGGAACCGGTACTACATTTAGCTCCGTCTTATGTCGGGCATATCTAAAGCCAAGAAGACGCTCCTACGTTTCCTGTGTCTTGTAGTGGCCTTCACGAATGTCTCCTCATGGCGGATAAGAATGGCCAGCAACCCTTCATGTACTAACAGTATCTTGAGAGAGAGAGAAAAAAAAACTTTATTATATTTATATACAGGGAGTATGTGGAAGGTGGCCAGGTGTGAGCCACCCCTCACAAACACTAAGTGGGCGGTGAGGAAGCAATCACCAGCCTTCTCTGTTATTGTCCTCGTTTCAGCGTGCCCAGAAAACAATTTTCGAGAGTATTGGACGGGCTTGTAAATCGCCCATTGTCGGAGGAAAGCACTTTGGGACAAAATTCTCAGCAGAGCAGGATTTGAGAGCGTTGTCGCGTTTCTTGCACACAACTGGTCTTTAAAATGAAGTAATAATAACGTAGCTTATGGCGCGAAAATAAAAAAAACACGAGAGAAGAGAAGCGCGAACTACCAACTTCTCTCGAGTTTTTTTTTTTTTTCGCGCCATAAGCTACGTTAAGAATGAACGAACTCGCCCAACAAGTTGCTCCGCTCAAATAATATTGGCCCGCAATTTTATTCAACTGGGTTGTTTCCCCGTTTCTTCTTTTTATCTTTGATTTACTATTTCTTTTTTTTTTGTAAAATCTCTTCTCTACAATTTTTATTACCTTTACCTCTTACTTAACAGAGGCTTGACAGCTGGTTTTGGAACTGGCTAACCTCCCTGCTGTCCTTCTGTCTTCCTCTTCCTCCTCTATTCTGAAGGAGGCGCGACTTCCCGTACGAGGCTTAGCGTATATACAGTATTTGAAAGCACGGATATATGCGGATAGTCTGCCCTTGTTAAAAGTAATGAGAGGCGTGTGCTCTTTCTTTTTTTCTTTTTTTATGATGCTTGGGACTCGCTCGCTATACCGAGCTGGTGCGCATGAAAACAGAGAATGTAAGTCAGGTATGTCAACACTGTTTCTGAACTCAGACATTGAACCAGGGAAATGGTTTTTCTTTCGTTCCAACTAAGGCCTTGTAGCTTTACAAGAACAGAACTCTTGGGTCAGACGGCCATGCTTTCGGGCGAAAATGCCGTGGGGCACGCAAACAGCCAGAGAAGATTGTGCCACTCTGGCCCTGCGTCAGCACCCAACTATTCCGGAAATTCAGGCTAACTGGCCTGAATTACTCGCATGCGAAGAAAGAAAAAATGAAGATGAAGCATGTGGCGTTTGCGATGCTCCTGTCAACTCTCGCTTTATCGAAATCTCTTGCTGTGTCAGCTGATGTTAAGGTTGCTTTCAAGAGACTATAATATGGAATAAAATGAACACATATTTTCACAGGCACCCACTACAGACACTGGGGCAGTAGTGTCTGTAACGGGAGCTTGCGAAACCAGGCAGTAATAATAAACGCTTTGCCTGATTACATACATGGTTTGGGGGAAAGAAGAGGTTGGAAACTCGTTAAGACAGCAAACTCAAATGCTCATGACTGACTAGAACAACCGGTGCAATGGAACCCCTGAGAATTAACCTGTGGTGATTTCATCACAAATATTTCATGTGTGGCTCAGTGTAGGCCGAGATTTCGCATGCCGTCATCGTCGTATGCTACCGCAACCCAGGAAAAACCCCATGTAGCAACGACATTTGAGCACGCACTCATGCCAAAGAGAAGTCTTCCTCTTGCAATGCGTTTATGATGATATTAAAGAAGACAGAGCCATATATGTGTAATAAAATTTCAAGCACGTGCTCTCACCGAAAAGCTTTCTTCCATTTGTTCTTTGAGGGCCTCGGTGTTCAAAGAAATAAATAAAAATAAACAGAAAAACGCAGGAAAGACTACAAAAGAGAAAAAAAAAACAATGAGGAAATAAATAGAAGGCTGCCTGGCTCCTCGTTCTTGGTGCCATTATTTCAAGTTACTTTAATTTCGTTTTTTAATCATTGCTGCAGTTGAAACAGTGTTACAGTCACGTTCTTTGAATGTGCAGATGGCGCTGCTACTGCGAGCGGCCTGCACAGGCCTCTCCCTTTTCCTTTGCTCCGCTGTTCCTTTGGTGATGTCACCTTCAAAGTGTAAGTGGCCCCAAAAAGTTTAAGCACCTTGATTGAGCATTCATGTGACAGGATTGAACTGCGTCTTGCGAATGATAGGCCATTAGCATGCAATTGCTCATGCACCGATAAATGTTAAAAATGAAAGCCGGTGTGGTTATACTACGCTTTATCTTTCTGTTAGTCGGGCGCAGCATTCTGCTGGAAGGAAAGCGGCCTTGTAATAGCTACAAGCACATTAAAAGAACATTTCAATATATTTCTGGCTATGATAGACCCGTTGGCATTGGCAGATGTGAAACTGTTGCACGAAATGACGCATACATAAAGAAGCGCTGCCTGTTGGCCACTCTCCGGCGGTGTTTAAGTAGGTCGCTACAGCGTCTATAGCGTATACTGTAATCTTTGAGCTGTTGCGAGTACACTTGTGCACCTAACTTTAGGCGCACAGAAAGAACCACAGGTGTTCAAAGTTGATTCACAGTGCCCCAAGCGTTCATGCATTACAATCATACCCTGATTTCTGCACTAGATTTTTAAAATTTAGTTATTATTTCCCTAATTATAGTTGAAATTGTTCTTTTTGTTTCTGGTCACGCAGAGCAATGTATATATCCTATGCAATAAAGTAAACGAGCGTAGGGGTGATATAGTAGGATATTGGTTGACTAAAAACTCTCAACTCAAGCATTTTAGGAGAACCTCTACGTAGGAGAACCTTTACGATGCATAAATGTGAAGTCTCCCGTGAATAGATCAGTCTCGTCAGGTATGATAACCGCGAATAGCGCACATCGGGTCACCATTGTAGGCAAAAAGGTTCGTCGAAACAAGCTTCAGATTTCATGAGCCCCTTCGAATGCAGTGGTGCTCTGGGTATATGGTGCGAATGAATGACCTAATTTTTATATTAATACTCGAAAACACTTGAATGATGTAAGCTCACAGAATAAAAACATAAAACAATAATGTAAAAGGCCATATAAGGGAAAATTCTACTTCATACCACAAAGCGCAAAAACGAACACGAGAGAAGAATTAGACCGGACAAACGCCCACATTGAAGTAAGGTTTTATTTCAGATCCTGAACCTATAGAGACTCTTATTCGAAGCTGCAAAAAAGAAACAGGGTAAATGAACACGCATCGTCTATGCCAAACAATCAAGCGGTTTCTCTATTTTTTTAGATAACGGGAAATAAGTCACGACACATTCGTTTCCCAGCCTCGCTATCTCCCACGCATCTCTCTTTTTTTATAACTGTCTTGTCACAATAGCGATATATAACTGCAGTGGGACTAAAGTGGACGGGAGGCACGGTGGATATGCATCACATTTCTTGAAATGCACAACAAGTGCACCATACTCATTTATTCATTTATTTACTTATTTAGTTGTTTGTTTATTATTTATCTACTTGTTTATTTATTTTTATTACCTTCAAGGCCAAAAGGCAAAAAGGAGTGGGTAAATACATGAAAGATACAAATAAAACAGCGCAATAGCTAAAAATAGAACACTATAACAAGAAGACACAGTTAACACCAATATTTCTCCAGTATATACAAAATAGAAGTTGTTTGAAGAAAAGAAATAAAATTAAACAGTAGCATAAGTACAGATAACAGATTTTCCTGGTTATGCAATGTTAGCTAATGTTTCGTGAAAACATATGCAACCAGTGATGATTGCGACACTTGAGAGAAGGTGGTTCCAATCTTGAGATGCGCGACGAATAAACGACATAAAAAAATACTTAGTGTGACATGATGCGATTCCTTCCGGGTGATTCCATGAGAGATCGACACGGGTCCAAAAGTTGATATTTTAGATTTCATTGAGTATTTTATATTTCGTGCACCTCTCACCAGGTAGCCCGAAAGTCAACTTCGTTTTATGATTAACGGCATAACTTACGAGAAAAAAAAAAATGTCAAACTTCACCAACACGGAGGCACCAATTTCGTCACCTGTCATTTTCGAAAATTGCAGATGCTATAGAAAGACAAATATTTTTATTTCAAGGGAGATATTTTTTACCTGAAATGCATGTCTAATGAAAAATGAATTCATACGGTTTCAAATTTGTAGACTTTAAGAAAATAGCTTTTTAAAATGTCTAATTTTGCGACAGTGTAAAATAAGTTGCGTATTCCCCATTTTTTGTCTCCGAAAGTAATGCAAGCAGCGTTTTCAAACTTGACACGTTTTAAGGATATAGTATGTTCATTATGTACATGAATTATTGCTGCCGTAGGGCAAATGTACATTTTTATATATTACCTCAAAAGTCTCTTATTGACAAAAGTGTACTCCACTGAAATTTGAATAATAAAAAAAACACCACCCTTAATTTTTCTTAAAATCTCGTAAATAGACAACCGAAGGCCATCCTACAGTAATATAGAAAAACATGTTGCATTATTTTCTTTTTAGCGACAATATTTGTGGTACAAATCAGAGCTTTTCGAGAATGCGCTGATAAGTTAAGAAATCTAGACATCGGAACGGAAAAGCGGCAATAAGCTTCAAACGCGAGTAAACGTGACCGCATTTGGTGAAGAAAGGCTGTTTTAGCAGATAGGAGTAACTATTTTGAACGCGGTATTCTACAGTATCTGAATTCACTCTTATACGTAGAGCACTGAGACTTCTAATATGTGGTGCCTCTCCATTACTGACACACAGATGGAGCTGCTGTGACGGCCATGTGTTTGCAAAACGTTGGGTAAGAGAATTGAACGTTGAATGAGTTCGTAAACAATTCATAACAAAATTTTATTATTTGGGGCACGAAGACTGCCGCATGAGACTGAAGAACACGCTTTAGGGCAAGTTGTCATCCGTCGTCTGCTCTACAAATGAATTGCTGTGCGCCACATCTCGGAGGCAACGCTTTAGATCATATGGTTCAAAGTAGGGACAAAGATTACGCCTCCCGTAATTTTATCGACAAAAACATTGTGAAATTCATTTTAACGTACTATACCTCAGTTTTGCATTCGAACTGTGGATACTTGTGCGCAACCGTGACTGTTGGTTGGACATTTAACGCTGCCGAGTACGTCCAAATTTCATTACGTGCCGAGTATGTCCAAATATGACAAACAATGCAATGCAGCCATATATAAGTATCAAATTATTATTTGAATAATAATAATAATAATAATAATAATAATAATAATAATAATAATAATGCTTTCATGAACCCCAATGCAAATTTGCAGGAAGGAGTGAGAATAAAAGTGTCTCTATACTTGCCTTTGTTACCAGCACCTACATACTCCCGAATTTCCTAACGTTCTGCAATGAATAAAATATTTTTTCCCCAATGTGATGCATACATGACACAATGTTCCCCCTAGCACCCCCCTATGCTTTCTTTGTTTCTTTGGCTTCATTATCTGCTGGTTTGCATAGCCAGTATTGTCAGAATGCCAGATAATGAGCAGTGATGGCCATTAGGAAAGCTAAATATTAAAAAAAAACAAAGATATTTAAAAGCTCGCTTTATCGGCGCAACAATCAGAAATGTTGGCGTCTCTGGGCAAGCGACTTTCACAGTCGCAACCGCTGGCGTGTGAAACGTTCTTTGTTCGTCACTGGAGAGTGCTAAGGTTTGTGCAATCAAGTGTTTTCTACAAAAAAGATTGCGCTATGCAGATGCCCGGAGCCTGGACACTCGAACACTTCACAACGGCAGCGTCCAACGTGAGAAGAGGCAGCTCTCGGAAGTCGTGTATGCGCTGAGTTCGGGAGCAAGGCTCATCATTGGTACGTCGTTTTTATTCGTGAAGAGGCAGTTTGTGCGCAGATAATGTTTTAGTTTTACTCCATGAGTAGGTTGAGTTAGGACATTCGCGGAATATCATCATGGTCCACTTTTTGTGGGACTAACGTAACATTGGGCTACGGTTAGTTAAGCTCACACACACGTGTCTATCTATCTATCTATCTATCTATCTATCTATCTATCTATCTATCTATCTATCTATCTATCTATCTATCTATCTATCTATCTATCTATCTATCTATCTATCTATCTATCTATCTATCTATCTATCTATCTATCTATCTATCTATCTATCTATCTATCTATCTATCTATCTATCTATCTATCTATCTATCTATCTATCTATCTATCTATCTATCTATCTATCTATCTGTCTATCTGTCTATCTGTCTATCTATCTATCTATCTATCTATCTATCTATCTATCTATCTATCTATCTATCTATCTATCTATCTATCTATCTATCTATCTATCTATCTATCTATATCTTTGTGTGGTATGAGCTGGCGACTTCTCTTTTAACTGATAAACAAGAACATATTTTTACGGAATATTCTCAGGTCAACTCTGTTGGTTGGATACTTAATGCTGCGTAATTGCCTAATAATTTCATGACGTGCCCAGTACGTACAAATAGGACAAAAAGTTGAAAGTAGCCTTATATTTCTATCAGATTATTAATTATTAGGTGATTAATAATAATTATATATATATATATATATATATATATATATATATCCTGATGAAGGCCAGACTCTAGGCCGAAACATCAAAACAAACCACGTTGTGACCGCTCACGGAGGATCTACTTGACTATCTGCAACGCTACTGCACTCAACCACCATGATTTCCTATATATATATATATATATATATATATATATATATATATATATATGTCTTGAATCCAGTGATAAATAGAAATCGGCTTGAGCGGACAAACATACGAAAACATTTATTACTGCTACGTTTCGGCCGGGGTCCGGCCTTCGTCAGGGAATACATTGCAAACGTCAACGTGCTGCTTATATACATTGGGGGCCCCCAACACGTGTCTATTTAATATCAAATGTCACATATATGACAGTGGCACACAAATCAACATGCGAAACAGCACGATGTGATAATGACAGGACTATATCACGAAATGATAATATACGGTGAAGTCTGTGCAGCAAAAAAGGGCGTTTTTCACAGTCACGGAAAGGATCAATATAACAAGGGTGGTTATATACCGCGAATGCATTTAACAGTATTGCGTTAGAAGAACTCGATGAACTAACAAGAAACATAAATAAATAACCAGCAACAATGCGCTAAAAGAATTAACAAAAACAGGTGTAAAGCAACGAGAACAGCAATACGGAGGAGGAAGAAAGTTTAGGCGGAAAGACAGGGAGGTTAGCCAGTTCTTAGACCGGCTGGCTACCCTGTGCTGGGGAAAGGGGTGAGGAGAATGATAGATGTTAAAAAGAAATGCTGCGAAGAGAAGGAGAAATTAAAAAAAAAAAACTGCGACAGAGGAAAGGCAACATCAAAGAGTATAAGACACTAAAGTCTGTCTCTGAGGCCAGTTGTCCGCAAAAAGCGCAGCAAAGCTTTCAAAGCCTTCTGGGCTGAGGATGGGCTTGGCCAATGACCCAGAATCCTTTGTTCCGACAAAGGCCGATTGTCTAGTCTATCCAGAATACAAAGAAAACACAGGTGAATTATGTGGCAATAGTGGTTTGAAAAAAAAAGAAAAGAAAAACGTAGGTAAAAGTGAGATACATGGCATTCATGAGAATGAAATATAACAGAATTGTATGTAACAGGCTGAATACTGATGAAAGCGGCAGGCATGTGATAGGGAATTTAGCCTTCTCCGTGACATAGTGATCCCGTTGCTGAACGCGCGCCCAGGAACGTGAGCTTTCCTGCGCTTTAGTTAATGCCGAATGACAGTGCTTTAAATTTGTAGATGAGAAATGATTCGCGTGCTTCCTGTTCGTGGTGAGAATTAAAACCAGATTCTAATATGGTTGCTGTTAGGTCATCGAGTGAATGTCCTGTCGCATTCAGGTGCTTAGATAAGGGTAGGTTAGGAAAAGTTGTGACATGCGCCTTGTGGTTATTAAACCACAGTCTGAATGGTGTCGCTGTCTGGCCTAAGTACTGAAGCTTACAGACTGAGCACTCAAGTAGGTACACACAGTTACTTGTATCGCAATCGTAATCACCATTAATTTTCATTGTGAAATTTAACGCCGAACTGTGGGCTGAAATAGAGGTGGTCATGTGTACGCAAACCTTGCAACGTGGTTTGCCACAAGGGTGGCAACCTGAATAGGCAGGATGAGTTAGTACAGATGAAGTCAGCATATTGTGCAATTTTCTCGACCGGCGATAGACTACACGTGGCGATTCCGAAAATATGTTTTTGAGACAGTCGCTCTGCATAAGAATGTTGTGGTGCCTTCGTAGGATGTGGTTGATAGTGTTGACATGTCCGTGTGGATAGTGTGACATGTCCGAGAAGCAGGGATTAGGGGTGCTTTGTCTTTCTGCGCAAAGTCGAATACAGAGACGTGCTTCGAAAGTACACTGACCAAAGTTCGGCGTTCACTTGTGCTCAGCGACTTATTGACCATTGACAGAAGAGCAGTTTCAAAACTGTGACTACGATGTTCTTCCGGCGCATCTCTAAGCTCGGTCACCAGTAAGGCTTCGTGTTGTCCACTGACGACGGCTAACTTTAGACCATCTGGTAACATCACGGGTTCTGTTGAGCAATTGACAGTCCATAAACCAGCGCGTCCACGTCTGATCGACACCACACAATGTGGAATCAACACATTCTTTTTCATGCAGTTGGTGTACACTGGTTCTACGTTGGCATCAAAGTTGGCGGAATAGCTGTCGCTGCAACCAACAGGTACACGAACGGTTGATAACGGTGGTATGATAGTGTCACCACAGACACACAATGCCGTCTCACCATCCACAGGGTTTTCCAAGAGTGCTGGCGGAACGTGATCACTCAATACTATTGTCCCTGTGCGGCAGTCGACAGTCGCACCACACTCCCTCAAAAAGTCTATACCCAAAATAACATCATGTGTCGCGTGCGGAATAATCACAAACTCCGTTGGGATAACGCAGCCTCCGAGAAACACGTCAGCTTGACACACACCAACAGGATGCAGTGCTTCACCACTCACTCCGCAAAACTTCGAAGCTTGATTCCACTTAAATGAAACCTTCCGCCCCAAGGTATCTTTAAAACACGCACTCATGACCGAAATGGTTGCCCCCGTATCCACCAAAGCCATCAAAGGCACATCGTCAACATAAACACGTACTTTGTTCTTGAGCATCAACACAGGAGGTATTTCTGATATTAGCACGTCTCCGGCGACCTCACCTCCATCGGCTGCGCTTGCTAGTTTTCCTGTGGCAAAGGAAACGTGTTGCGACGCCGTGGTGAAGGAGAACGGGGAACACGAGGCGGTGGAGGCGTCAAGCTCCTGTCAGATGTAGGGGAGTGGTTCCGGAAGCTGCGTGTCCAGTAGTCGTCGCGAGGCAGCAGGTGTGTTGCCTTAGGGTCGTCGTACGGTCGATCAGACGATCGTGTGGAGTGTTGTGGTGGGCCATAGTACGTTGCTCGCGGGTCATCGCGAAGTCGTTCGGAAGGCCGTGCAAAGTGTGGTGGGTAGCCATGCCGTGGGGCTACACGTCGACGGTTGCAAAATCGCAAAATATGTCCTGGTACACCACAGGAGTAGCAGACTGTGAGAGGTCAAAACTCTCCTTGTTCGTCGATGATACGAACATCGTCTTCCCTGGCGAAGTTGGTCGGTTCGTTCCGTATATCATAGGGATAGACTGGGCGTCGCGAAGAAGGCGGACGCTGGGGGCGTCGGTCATGGCGAGGAGCTGGCAAGCGTGGTGCTTCTCCTTGGCTGTGGGGGTGCGCTATACTCAACAGCTGCTGCACTAACCATCGATGGCCAAGGGGTCCTAGAAGGCGGCGGCGCAGTCACAGCCTCACGTGGCACATATACGTGGTGCTCTCCTTGGCTGTGGGGGTGCGCTATACTCAACAGCTGCTGCACTAACCATCGATGGCCAAGGGGTCCTAGAAGGCGGCGGCGCAGTCACAGCCTCACGTGGCACATATACCGAATGTTGGTCGTTTACAGAATGGTGATCAACTGCTGAATGCGTCTGTTCTCTATAGCGAAAAAGTTCTTCGCGAACAATCTCTCGAATCGTCGAGGACAGGTCTGGGCAGGTGCTCGTGTCGATGCTGGCAACCGTTGTAACATTTGTGAGCCAGCCGAACTTTGGAGCAATCCTGCGCATTTTCAGCTGTTCGAAAGTTCGGCAATGCTTATAGACATCTTTGGCTATGCCTTTCAGCAAATGTCCTACTTTGTCGTCTTCTGACATCTGATCATTGACCACCTTGCAGAGCTTCAGCACATCCTCTATATACGTGGTACATGTCTCACCTGGAAGCTGCGCGCGTTGAGACAATGTCTGCTCTGCCCGCTTCCTTTTGACGCTCGAGTCGCCGAAACACGCTTTCAGCTCTGCAACAAAAACGTCCCACGTCGTCAGTGTGTCCTCGTGGTTTTCGTACCACACGAGCGCAGTATCCGTAAGGCAAAAGACCGCATTGCTGAGCCGAACGGCGGCATCCCAGCCGTTGGACTTGCTGACTCGCTTGTACTGGACGAGCCACGCGTCGACATCCTGTCCCGATTTTCCTCCGAAGGTTGGCGGGACTCAGTAGTAGGGCACGGAACCCATTGGAGTCGGCCTTGAAGCGTTAGATGGCTGATCTTGGGCCATTACGATCGGCGCAGGCGGGAGTCCGGCAAGGCGGCGGCTGCGGCGTAGTTCAGGTAGTGAAGCTCCCGTCGTCGGGCTTGTCTTACCCAGCACGCTTCCACCAATCTGTTACGCACAAGGAGGACCAGGACGTATACGGCTGAAGGGGGCCGTTTATTTTGGTCGCAAAGAGAAGTGCCGGAGCGGCCAACAGGTTGATGATCGCAGTGTCGTCGTCTTCCTTTTTTCCTCTAGCTTGGGGCAGCCAGCATGTTCACCCATCTTCGTTTTCTTCCCAGGCAATGCGTAACAATATTAAATAGACACGTGTTGGGGGCCCCCAATGTATATAAGCAGCACGTTGACGTTTGCAATGTATTCCCTGATGAAGGCCGGACCCCTGCCGAAACGTAGGAGTAATGAAAGTTTTCGTACGTTTGTCCGCTCAAGCCGATTTATATATATATATATATATATATATATATATATATATATATATATATATATATATATATATATGTTCCAGGCCTGACATATTAGCGACATGTAGTTTCTGTATACTTTTTAACGTTACTTGGTTACCGGAATACTGGAGTGCATTTAAAATGTTACTGGGACGCCTGTTCCAGAAAAGATTTAGCTCCCCATTCGTAAACGTTTAAGTACTACGAAAACGTAAACCTTTAGGTTTGATCGATTGATATGTGGGGTTTAACATTCCGAAAACACCATATGATTATGAGAGACGCTGTAGTGGGTGGGCTCCGGAAATTTAGACCACCTGGGGTTCTTCAACGTGAACCCAAATCTGAGCACACGGGCCTACAGCATTTTCACCTTCATGGAAAATGCAGCCGCCGCTGCCTGGATTCGATCCCGCGACCTGCGGGTCCGCTGCAGAGTACCTTAGCCACAAGACCACAGCGGTGGGGCGTACCTTTAGGTTTGCGCAAGCACCTAAATGGTGGTGACAGCTGCCTTTAAACTATATTTGATTTAAATAAGAATGAATAATAGCTCCTGCCGACTAATAAGAAATGTTGTTAGGGTTTACAGTTTGCCGGTATACGCAAAGGGGTGCGAAAATTTTGTGTTACTGGGTGATTGTGTCGACATGCTTGTGATGCTTCGTGCAACCACAGTCATCGTTTGTTATCGCCAAGATTTTTTGAGGGAAAAATAATAAAAAAAGATTCACTCGTAATTATTCCTCACAAGAAATTTACATAAGAATTCAAATGTACATGGTTAACCTCTCCAGCTTCCCATTTAAATAATTCTGTCTGTACATGGTTATGAAATAACAATATTGTGCTTACCTGGTTAATTTTGACCCCATTAGATTGCGTCATCTATCTAGTCTTGCAAAGCATGTCTATGCATGACTATGAGCATGCAAAGGGGCAAAGCTGCTGGTGAGGATCAGGTAACATCAGACCTGCTGAAAGATGGAGGACAGATTGTGTTAGAAAAACTAGCCACCCTGTTTACGAGGTGTCTCCTGAAGGGAAGGGTACCAGAGTCTTGGAACAACGCTAACATCATCTTAATACATAAGAAAGGAGATGACAAGGACTTGAAGAATTACAGGCCGATCAGCTTGCTCTCTGTAGTATACAAGCTATTTACAAAGGTAATTGCTAACAGAGTAAAGAAAACATTAGAATTCAATCAACCAAAGGAACAAGCAGGATTTCGAACAGGCTACTCAACAATTGACCACATTGATACTATCAATCAGGTAATAGAGAAATGCTCAGAGTATAACCAACCACTAAACACAGCCTTCATAGATTACGAGAAGGCGTTTGATTCAGTAGAAATATCAGCCGTCATGCAGACACTGCGGAATCAGGGCGTAGATGAAGTATATATAAACATTCTGGAAGAAATCCACAGGGGATCAACTGCTACCATAGTGCTTCATAAAGAGAGCAACAGAATACCAATCAAGAAGGGTGTAAGGCAGGGGGACAAAATCTCCCCAATGCTATTTACCGCGTGCTTACAGGAGGTTTTCAGAAGCCTAGAATGGGAACAGTTAGGGATAAGAGTTAATGGAGAATACCTTAGTAACTTGCGCTTTGCCGATGACATTGCATTGCTGAGTAACTCAGGGGACGAATTGCAACTCATGATTACGGAGTTAGACAAGGAGAGCAGAAAGGTGGGTCTTAAAATTAATCTGCAAAAAACGAAAGTAATGTACAACAACCTCGGTAAGGAGCAGCGCTTCGAGATAGGTGATAGTGCACTTGAAGTTGTAAAAGACTATGTCTACTTAGGGCAGGTAATAACCGCAGAGCCTAACCACGAGATTGAAGTAACAAGAAGAATAAGAATGGGGTGGAGCACATTCGGCAAGCACTCTCAAATTATGACAGGTAGATTGCCACTATCCCTCAAGAGGAAGGTATATAACAGCTGTATCTTGCCGGTACTTAGCTACGGAGCAGAAACCCGGAGACTTACAAAGAGGGTTCAGCTTAAATTGAGGACGACGCAGCGAGCAATGGAAAGAAAAATGGTAGGTGTAACCTTAAGAGACAAGATGAGAGCAGAGTGGATTAGGGGACAAACGGGGGCTAAGGATATCATAGTTGAAATAAAGAAGAGGAAATGGACATGGGCCGGGCATGTAGCGCGTAGACAGGATAACCGCTGGTCATTAAGGGTAACTAACTGTATTCCCAGAGAAGGGAAGCGGGTTAGGGGGAGACAGAAGGTTAGGTGGGCAGATGAGATTAAGAAGTTTGCGGGTATAAATTGGCAGCAGCAAGCACAGGACCGGGTTAACTGGCGGAACATGGGAGAGGCCTTTGTCCTGCAGTGGACGTAGTCAGGCTGATGATGATGATGATGATGATGATGATGAGGATCTATCTAGTCTGCCGAGGTCTTTAGGCCTTTCACATTTACGGCTTCGATAATATAGGTCACTCTAGCTTCGGTAGGCCAGCTTAGACAAGGTAGTCGTAAATCACACTCGCACGTCTTGTGTCCTGTTTAGTTTCGCAACTCGCGATGGTTTCTATGTCTTCCTATGCTACGGTCTTTCAGCAAATTAGAGAGTACGATACGCAAATTCGGTACGGCACTTCGGTAGCGTTCCTCCTTTCTACTGACAGTGTGTCCCTCGGATGACAGGTACCTCATTAACAAAGTGTATGCTGATGGGGCAGAATGAGGCGAGACAACTCCAAAAAAGCATTTACTACTGTTGTTGGGGCGCCTTCACAAGTAAAACGTCAATGGGCGTAAGAGGAACAGTGGCACGGTAATACCATATTGCATTTACGTACCACATTTCGGTAATTTGCTAAAAGATTGTAACACTCGTAGGCTGGAATCTCCGCAAAGTGAATATCATGCGTAGCCATGAACCGAGATGGACTCGCGGCATAGCGCTGTAAGCGTAAAACCTATCCGACACGTAGTTTACGTTCTATAAAGTACCACACATGCGCAATGTTTTCGGCGTCTGGTAACTTGGTACCGTAAAGAAGTATACGTGCAAGATAAAAGGCTATGTTGTTTCGCAGTGCGAGGGGCAGGTGAATCATCGCACGCACATCAAGGCACACTTCGCAAGGCACACATCAAACACCAAGGTACGCAGCAACCCTATAGTTAGCCATAGGGTGTAACTGATGCGCGCACCTAAGACTCATGTTTTATTGCCATGGCGCAGCGAGTTCACACGATGCAATAGTTCAACCATGTGCATTGCTACTGCTTCGCGGAACTCCTGCGTTAACAGCACGATACACTCTGAGATACATCGGTGAGCCGAGGAGGCCATACGTACATAGCTGCCTGTACTTTTTTTTCTTTTTATGCGTTGCACACACTCCATTCCTTGTCTGTTGCGCAGCACTTTGTAGTTGCAGAATGTTCTAGTATAGAGTCCGAGCAGCCCTCGGGATAACGTGATTTCATGCGAGCGTTTTATGATGTATGTTTCAGTAAATAACATAATTAATAGAAATTCACCTTTGCCTGCTGATCTTTTTTCAATTCCTAAACGCAATACGCGACATGCTTCGAATGGTAATTTCAATCTGCCCAAATGTTTTAATGTTTACGGAGAAAGACTGATACAGTTTAGTGGAACAAAAATATGGAACACGGTCCCCCTAGAGATTAAAACGGCACGTAATTTCAGCATGGCATGTAAATCATTTTTTCTGTGGAGTCAAGACATGTAAGCATGTGTGTGTGATTCGATTTTCATTGTATTTTTTTAATAAGTGCCTATGTATAGAAACTAGCTGCAAGCTAATAAGTATGCATATCTGCAAGAAAAAATGTATTACTGTGTTATCTGTATCACATGATTGTTTTTTTTTTATGTTGTTACCTCAGAGCTGACCTGTACACTTTTTTATGTTGCACATTGTATTGGACCGTCCACTAGCCACTTTAGGCTATCGGTCCAAATAATTCCTGTAATTGCATATATCTATTTATGAAAATAAAGCTTCATTGATTGATTGATTGATTGATTGATGATAGGCGAGCTCTGGTAACGCTTGCACGTATACATCGGAGGGGCGCGGCGAAAAGAGATTCTACAGACTACACATGGAGACTAGGCGCATCAAATTGTCGTTCGTTTTCTTAATGCTCAGCGCCTTCTCGAAACCCGCAGTCTTGGTGCAAGAAAGAACAATGCTTTGGCCACGGTTGAGCTCGAAGGCTGGAGTTATAGAGGCACTGAACTGCCAGTGGTCCAAACTCAATAAAGGCAGTCTCTAAATACCAGCCTGCATTGAAACGGCTCTAAGTATACGGTGAGTGTTGTATGTAGAGGCTATGATCATAACCGCACACTTCTGAATATGAAGACGGCATAAACACAAATTAACGCAGCTTGGACTGAGTCGTGCAAGGATATGATGGGCATGTTTCATCTTTTCTTAATCACCATCTGTAAGGAATGCTTGGGTGGTCACTGCAGAAGCGCTTGCAGGTTCATAGAGATTCATATTGTTCTATACAGGTAACGCGGCGAACTTCGACTATAACAAGCGTACTGTAAAAGAGGGAATAGCGGAAGTAACAACGCAAAAACGTAGTGGAATACTTCATACTCTACATGCACAGTAATTTCAGACAATATTCGTAAAATGTATGGAAGCAACTTGACAGGCGGATTTGTGTTTGCTCCAGTGATTAAGAGCTCCCTTTTATGTTCTTATATTGCACAAGGGTTATACAACGCACATGTTTCAATAGCTGAACAAGTCTATTCGAAAGTGTTCTAGGCGTACATTAGTTCTGGCGCTATTGTCAAACATTGCCCCGCCACGGTGGTCTAGTGGCTAAGGTACTCAGCTGCTGACCCGCAGGTCGCGGGTTCGAATCCCGGCTGCGGCGGCTGCATTTCCGATGGAGGCGGAAATGGTGTAGGCCCGTGTGCTCAAATTCGGGTGCACGTTAAAGAACCCCAGGTGGTCGAAATTTCCGGAGCCCTCCACTACGGCGTCTCTCATAATTATATGGTGGTTTTGGGACGTTAAACCCCATATATCAATCAATTATTGTCAAACATTTCTTCTAACAGCAACAGTTTATTAACTCCTGAAGGGAGGGTTGTTTACTTACAGCGGGCGTGCATACGAAGGTATATACACTGCATACATAGTGAGTACTATACACTAATACGCTTACCTGCAAGGTTGAACGCGTAGCACACGTAACGTTGACATTGTTCTTTAGGATAGCCAGACACTTAGAAAAAATGGTTTCTTACATGCACCTGTGGTTGAAATAAAGCTGCACAGCTTGAATCTTTTCGTCAGCGAGCGCAAATAGATGTAAGTAAAAGGACGACCATATATTTAAACTTAATCCTTAGCTACAATTCTGAACTGTGGGTTCTCGAGGCTAATTAATTCGGTAGATAAAATTTTATTTGATTAATTACGCAATGTTTGGGTGCCTTATAGTGATCCGCGCTTTTTAAATTTGTTCGCTTCTCTTCATAATAATTTCTTTTTCAATTATGATCTTTAAATAAGTCCACAGATACCACGTACCTTGGGAATCGATGTTATATGCGAAGCATGCAGGTAAAAGGTGGCTGTATTGTAATCTTTTTAGAGGCGAAGCTCCTTAAGGCATGGGTCTGTCCTTGCCTTGTATTTGTGTAGTAGTACGTAGCCACCGGTGGCACATACGCGTCCTAGAGCGGGTATGTGCCACAGGGGATGCGAGATAGGAAGTGGCGGTACTTAGAGCGTTCACTTGATGGAGCACGGACGGACGAACAGACAGACTAGCAGACGGATGAGCGGATGGATAGACGCGTGGACGCACCGACGGATGGACGCATGGACAGACGGACGGATGCATGGATGGACGCATGGATGGTCGCGCGGACGTATGGAAGCAAGAACGAACGGATGGTCGGAAGCACGGACGGGTTGACGGACGCTTCGCCCCACTCATCATCATTCGCTCCGTGGATATGCTGCGATTTTTGTATTCAGAAAAACATTACGAAGTGGCGCTAAAAACATGTACAAATGCACGCAAAGACATACGCTTAACAGCCGCAGATCTTCTGTATAACCAGTTGTTCGCAGTTGCGCAACGATGCCAACAGCAACATGGCGTAAGGGCGAAAATGAGGGAAGTGTCTGAGAGGTTTAATGGGAGAAAACTGAGGAAAAGGTATTGTTTAGTACAATAGCGACCTCCGTTTTAGCAACGGTGCAATGATGAGAGTAGATTAAAAAATACTTTCTGTTTCTTCGTGTTCAGTAGTTTTACAGAACTGTTTAGGACTGTTGTGCAGCAATGAATGTAACGTGGTACAGTAAAATTAACTTTTGGCTTGGGTGATTGAGGTTACATAATCCTTAGCTGCAATGAAGCACCTCGCCTAAATTGGAACACATAGCAGCTTTGAATAATATTTTTTTTCTTATTGTTGAGGGTCTTTAGTTTATCGTTAAACCACGGGGACTGTGCTCGCTCTTTAACAATAACGGGGGGGGGGGATATATTTTGCGATTAGACGTAACATCTCATTTTGAAACATTGACTAGTTAGTTTGAATGGAGCATGATTGATAATGATTTTCGCATTCATCACAAAAGACAGCAGGTTCATCAGTCATAGAAGCGCCGTCACCTCTGTCATACAACACAGAAGTTTTTATAGTTTTCTTGGTTCTAAATATATGACTAGACACGGTACCCTGAACAATACAGTGATCACACAGTGGTGGAAGATAAGTTAATGAGGAACAAATGACGGTGTTTGGTGTAAAAAGTAGGCCGAGAATGTTTGAAGAATGAGTTGAAATGCGTGTTTGTTTAGTGACATGTTGAGATAAACCGAATGTAAGGCATGTGTTCCGGAACTCACTTTCGATGCTATTTATTGACAGCGTGACTGCATGGTTAGTCCAGTCGATCAAAGGAAAGTTGAAATCACCGGAGAGTTCCTTTATTGTTTGCAAGCATACATCAAAGCTTTCTTTGAAAGAGCTATTAGGTGGTCGATAACAGATACCGATAAGCATACGCGGCAATGTAGCATTACAGCATATCGATAAGAATTCAAGATTCGACAATTCGTTTCTGAAGTGCAAAGCAGTGATCGGTTAGTAGCAATAAGAACGTGACAAGAATGTCACATTATTCATGTCATGACCAGTGAGTCGTATTAGTGAAACCATCTTACCCACCTATGGTAATTTGGTTCACGCCAAGTTGAGAGGGTGACCATGAGAGTACCCAAACGTAAGCGGCTAGATGGATAGATAGATAGATGGATAGATAGATAGATGGATAGATAGATAGATAGATAGATAGATAATGTAAACAGACGCTCCAAGTGCCTGCAGTAGGTAAATAAATGCTTAGAATTTAAAAATTTCTTTTCAGAGGGCAAGTGGGCCGTCTTAGGGTGTGCTTGCGTATTGGACTCATGATGCACTTCAGCGTGGAACCATGCCGTCAGCCATCATTCTATCAGTAAGCATCGTACACGAAAACAGGCTTTTAGATGTGCACTCTATCTTTGAGACTATACCTGTCTCTTTGAAACCAGCCTTGCAAGGATGCCGTAGTCAGGCGCTCCTAGTGAATTAGGAATGCTGTCGGTGGTTGTTGCGAACCGACTCAAAGGCCCTTTGAAGTCGGGAGTCTCTTGCGAAGGCAGGGTTAACATTTTAGAATATTCCTGTCCACGGAAGCCTGAGACATAGCTTCTGTGTTCCCTTTGGTGACCTGTCACCAGATGTCAAATTGTCGAGTCGACAGGAGGACGACTTCAATCCTAAAGCCTAACTGTTTATTCCACTACCGAAATCACCGTGCGTGCATTTCGATGCTATGCTCGTCTGGGTAGCGAAGCAGAGTCCGTTTCTTCCAAGCTAGGCAGCTTGATTTTGCAACCCCGCCAGTGGCGTGATGCTGCAGTGACACTGCCGTGCCGCTGTCGTTTATCAGAGACTATGTGCACTGTGCAGCCGCATCATCCTGGGCTAGAAGAGGATAAGAAGGATATTGCACGAATTTACGGGCACAGTGTGGCGCCACATCGTGAAGCGATGGATTAAGTTGCATTTTTAGATGAGACGTATCTTATGGTAGAGCTCAATCCGGTGTGCGGCGTGGCCACACTTTCTGCGCATGCGCGTCCTCTCCCGCACTCATCTTTTGCTCACCCTCTCTCTAGGTATCCCTCCATGGGGTGCTGACACCCCGATTGTGCATGCGCCCCTCTCCTCCTCATATGCTGTGCTCCACCCTCTCACGCCTTGCAACGTTAGCGCCGGCAGCGTCTGCTAGCCTAGATGCTCGCTCCCTCTCTCTCTCTCTCTCCTCCAGGCATCCCTTCATGCGCGCCCCCTCCTTCTCCTCTAATACGCTCCCCCATCTTCTCGCCTAGCAACTTCGATTCAGGCAGTGCCTAGCGAGTTTCTGAATTGAAAAAAAAAACGACTGCTCGAGCTGCGCAACCATTACAGGCCATCCCGAATATACGCACTGGATTTTCACCTCAAAGGTAGTGCCGATGGGAGATTTATTCTGCGAATTGTTAGACACAACAACAACAAAAACACATTCGCTGCGTGCTCGTTATTTTAAGGTGGATTGCGGGTATCTGTGTCCAAGTAGAGTCTTCAGTCTCTCATTGCCCATTAGCAGAGATTGGCATGTTCCAGTAGGAAACACTGGTCGATTACTGCGTGATTGGATATTGGTCCATCACTGGTCTATCACGGCGTGCTGTGGATGTTGACAGAGGATTATTAATCAATAAGCCATCCTGGTCAGCGAACATAGCTTAGGAAAGAAGAGAGGCTTGGGCCGTACGGCTCAGTCTTCATGCGAGCAGCAGTGTTCCGTGGTAGGTCACTGACTCCGCGTCCATGTGGTGACGGCTCTGATAGACAAGGATGTTGCTCAAACAAGATAGATCTTGTTTCTTATCTCTGCGGGCAGGTCGTATTCCTGGTATAGCAGCGCATCAAACAGCAGTGGTGTCAGGATTTCGGTTTGTCCGAATGATGCTGAAATTGAGTGTTGGGACTGTAATGCGGCTTCTAGCTGTGGTGGATTTACGTCGGATACCATCGCAGTGTCCGAAGCTTGATGAGAATAACTGCAGTGCATAGCTGCAGCATCGGGAAGGAACTCCTCTTGCGCTCCATCTTCGGTGAAGGTCGTGTTGGACTCGCTGGAGGCACAGATAATTTGGCCGAAAGCGGCAGTCAGGGCTGCACTCCATTCCGCCCAGGAATGCTGCCTCGACGCTTCATACTTGTACCACGCCATGACACCATCTCGAAGTTGTTTAATTTCCAAACCTAATTTCCACTGGTCCGACGAAGCCTCGCGAAATCCAACAGCGTTGATGGTCGCCACCCAATCTTCGGCTTGCTCGTAAAAGCAGATAAGCTCCGATATTGCGCAGGTGGCTTTTGATGATGGCACTGCATGTGAAAAGTAACAGAGTGCCGACGCGAAGCCACCCAGTGGGTCCTCAAGCTGCACAAGGACACCACGGAGCTCTCCGCGTTACTTGGATGTGCTCGCCTCCAGGTTGTGTGAGGCGGCTACGTCTAGCATACGTCTAGGTGGTGCTCAATGCCGAAAAATGGCGAGGAAGATGGCGGTGCTCGTCGCCATCATGGCGTTGACCATGACGCGGAGTCACGCGATTATACACCGGAGGACCGCAGCACTATCCGGTGATTCGCACCCGGAGCCCATGGTGGTGTTCGAGGAGTAGGAGATGATCCTTGTATTCACTTGAATGGGACCCTTGTCAGGTGGAGTTGTGGTAGCACCCTTCAGGAGCTCCGGTGTCGAAAATGCCCTGAGCGGGAGGTTGTCACCTCTGTAGGCATGAACAGCGTTCCCAGGAAACAGGAGACTGTGCGCTGTCTCCGCGACGCCAACGTACGCCAAGGAAGTCTCCACGGCGTCCCCTGGATGCGCACAACTTTCGGTCAAGTCGTACATTGGAACCACCGAAGAGGCATTGACGCCGTCCGTGGTTGATTCAGTGGGTGGCTGCAGCACTAATCGGTTGGTGAAGTTCATGGCCGAGGAAGCGCTCATGGCGTTCCTATGATAGAGAGACCCGCGCTGCCGACGGCCCACGAGGCTACAAACAAGTGGCTTGAGCCGCAAGGTGGAATGGTTGGCTGTGCCATTGCAAGGACTGAAACGGAGAGAATCAAAAGACAACACCCGTATGCTAGGCAGGCTGTCTCCCTCGCGTTCCTCTACCTCGCTCGTCTAACATACATGCAACATGTCAGCGCTCTTTCTGTCTACCCTGTCCTTTTTCCTTTGTTCGCGCGCTGAAACATCTTGCAAATATGACATGCAACATGTGCGTCTGTGCCAGAGTGCCAGTGTCAGTTTTTCGTCCTCAAGATATATATATATATATATATATATATATATATATATATATATATATATATATATATATATATATATATATATATATATATATATATATATATATGCAGAAGAATAACTTCGGTTGCCGCAAGGTTATAAATATGAAAGTAGATGCGCTTTCACATAACAACTGTTTATTGTGCCGACGTTTCGACAGGAACCCTGTCTTTTTCAAGGCATAATACTATCTACACATGTTCCGTGCCTTTTTATATCCTGTCGAGACAGGAGGGGAGGGGTCAAATGAGAAAGAGAGAGAGAAAAAAAAGAAGGAAGGAAGAAACAGCGAAACGGGAGGACAAACAATAAATAAAATATAGAAAATCTAGGAGAAGAAGCTAGACCGACATGGCGTAATTAGAAAGGGGCAGCATTTCAACAGAGTAGGGCAGAGGTAGATGAGGAGTGTCATCTTGCTTCTTCTCCTAGATTTTCTATATTTTATTTATTGTTTGTCCTCCCGTTTCGCTGTTTCTTCCTTCCTTCTTTTTTTTCTCTCTCTCTTTCTCATTTGACCCCTCCCCTCCTGTCTCGACAGGATATAAAAAGGCATGGAACATGTGTAGATAGTATTATGCCTTGAAAAAGACAGGGTTCCTGTCGAAACGTCGGCACAATAAACAGTTGTTATGTGAAAGCGCATCTACTTTCATATTTATATATATATATATATATATATATATATATATATATATATATATATATATACGACTGATTGATATGCCCCGCCGTGGTGGTATAGTGGCGGCTACATGTAGCCTCCGCAGCTGCGATTCAATCCCGCGCCCTGCGGGTCAGCAGCCGAGTACCTTAGCCACTAGACCACCGCGGCGGGGCATATGTATATCTCGCACTCCTATTTTGTATGCTGAAACATTATGCTGACATTCTTTTTTCGATCAACTTTGTGCACCAAGGAGCTGGCGTGGGCTTGCTGCAGTCCGTTGGCAGAATAGGAAGGAACGTAGTTGGTGAACCTGACGGTGGTCTCCTGGGCTTGCTCAGTTCGCTCTTCAGCGGCTTTAATGTCAGCTTAGGTGAGTTCTGTTCTGTTCTGTTCTGTTTTAACTGTTGGGCTGTGGAGAGGTTGAGGTGCCTATTGCCTCGGCTACTCCATATCACAAAGTTCTGCAGCCAAAAATAAAATAATAATACAGAACGGTACCCCAAATTTAACAATATGGGAAAGAAAAAAAAACATAATAGCACACTCAAACCAGTACAAATATCATGCCAATACACAGTTTTCTTAGCGCAGTTCACACAGTCATAAACTATTTACACGCACACCTTACTCTTCTACTGTCAGCTTAGGTGAGTGTTATTATTGTGCGGTATTCCTTAGAAAAGCATTACGATAAGCTTTAAATAATACACGGGTAGGCTAAAGGGCCCCTAAACAACCCCGAGTTCAAAGACGAGAAAGTGATTTATTTGTCGCTTTCACTACGTTCTTACAGGCACTATCCCCTCCTCTTTATTTATTTATTGATAAGATACATGTACAAGGCCAAGAGTAAGCGTTTGACTTAAGTTTTTGTCTTTTCGTCTACAAGCTCCCGCTTCCGCCTGCGCAGACAGGAGTGTACGAAATGTAGTGAAACCAAACGATCGCGCATGGTACATGCGCGAGACCAAGCAGAATGAGCCAATGAGTGCATGGGGAAAGTAGGGGAGATTTCACAGCTATTATCGTTGTATATAGACTAATCAAAAGCTTCTTTCCTTATGACGTCATGTTAACAAGCTGGAAACGTCATGAACGGTGGCGGAAGACGGGAAGTACAAGGAGCGAATAACGCACTAGTTTCTTTTTTTTTCTAATTTTTATAGGTTCTTATGAGTCTTTCGATTCCGCATTGTTCCGCACCACAATCAACACGATGGTTTTAAACAAGAACAACCACAGGCGTTTTTGGGCGGCGTATTAGCCTCTTTCTGCGTTGCTTTTGCGGCACCTAAGAGGCTAACACAGCACACACGAATCAAATCGATACACTGTGAATAAGCAGAATACGCTTCATGGGGCGCAAAGTTATCGCGATCATGTGTGCGAATACTGTGTTTATCGCAAAAGCATAACATCATAGTGGTGAGCCTTGAAAGTTTTATCTTATCTGAGCAGGCATATAAGATGGAACTTAAACGAACTGCGTTTTGGTGGACGTTGCTTTTTACTCGCCGTAATTGCTTAGCGGCTATCGTTTCTTGTTGCTAATTGCGAATATGCGGGTTGGATTTCGGGCCATGCATGGCACTTGCATTAGAATGCAAAGCAGAAACTCACCTGTACCTAAATTTAGATGCATGTTAAAATACTTCATGTTGTCGGAAATCATCTCGTGCATTCTGTACGGTGTGGTTTTTATTCATGTCTACTATTAGCATGTAATTGTTTAAAGCTTAATTTCCAACATTTACCAAGTTCATTAAATTCCCCAAAAGATCCTTTTGAAGACATTTCACTGATTGATAACGAAAAGACAAGTGGCTTGGCAGTTGCATTTTCACACTGAGTAAAATGTTGATTATTGTTAAATAAAGGACCAGCGAACATTGAGTGCACCAAATTTGACTTTCCAGACCTTACAAGAAATGTTTTACTGGCTGTGCTTGGGACCAAGGATATCCTTCTCGGCACGCCTTCAAAGGATGCGCTGACGACCAATCCTTAGGCCAACACGAACAAGTACGAAGAAGGAAGCTGCTGAGAGGTCGCTGGATCTCGCCTATACGGTGAAAACGATCACGTGTACACGCCAGCCAAGAACGTGTCCTCCGGGCTCTGTGTTGTGTCCTTAGACTTTCGGAGTGGACTGAAATGGAAAAACTGTATTCAAGTCCTGGACACCTATAATAATATATGGGAATCCACATAACTTAATTGAAACATTTTAAAGAATACAAAAACTCAGAAGCTTCGGTATTTTGGTAGCTATCATCGCCGAAGAAAGTCGCACAGACAAGGACACAATGTAATACAGATGTGTGAATAAAACGACGCATTTTCAAATTCTTCACTCAGCCTATATTTTTTATATGATGTATCAGAACAACTACGCCAAGTTATGTCACGTTACCCAAATATCTATAAAAATATACTACAGATTGTTCGGCGTTGTTTAGAATGAAGTCCGGCAAATTGGTGAAGAAAAAAGGAACTCTTTTGACGGAGCAGTTAAACACGCTAACGAGCTCTCGACCAATTGGCGAATTTTCATACAGGACGCGCTGTCAATGCTCACACCACATGCCGACGAATCCCGCTTTCTCTGACTCTCTGTGGACACAGAGCTCTGTACCTTGGTTGACGACCGGGTTCTATTTACGCCGTAATGAAGCGGGACGACCACGTGGCGTAGTGTACATCGAGCAGCGTATACTTCGGGACAATTATACAACGTCGAACATCGGCGATGATAAGCTGTTACACGTGCCGCAGAAGAATTTCTCGCGCGCTTTAAAAGTGTTTGTAACCATATACTTTTTTCCTACGGCCTCTGTCTTCTGTCATTAGCTGCGCCATCGTTATCACCCGGCGGTATCTGGTATTCGGTTCATAGGATACTAGAAACAGAGATTAAATTCGATCGTTACGAATGAGAAGTCCCAGTATATATCGACTTCTCGGCACACTGAGCAGTAAGAAAGGCATAGGAAATGAACTTCAAAAGCCCCTGAATTCTGCTCTGCCCAGAGTTTCAGACGATCGATTTGTCGCTCTGCTTGTCAACCTTCGTGAAACAAGCCTGCGTGATTACGTGCACGCCCAGCAGCACTGCGTAGGCCGGCGACGCGCGGTGTGTGTGAAATGAGAAGTTTTGAAGGAATAACAGTGACCCGTGGACACGCAAAAGTGAGTATAGAAAAGAACTGTAACTGCCCTACACGAGGCGACAGGAAAGATTCATTATTGCTCGCAGCTCCGAGTGTCATCTCGCCGATGACTGCGCGACGAAGAGGCTCTAGACGAAGCTAGAAATGGCGCACTACATGCGTCGTTATATCTAGTTGTTTTAAAAATGTGCTGCCTTGCAAGAATTCGAGAGTAACTCAAATTACCGGGCTTGAATATTGGTGTCCCACTATGTATTGAGAGGGGCTTTGGTGTCTCGGAATCGCGTATAACGACAGCTTCGTTAGAGTGTCAATTTTATCTTCACAGTACCTAAAGAATGCTGCTTTATTCTGTCCTTTTGTTTTGTGCACTTGCTTTCTCTTTGCATCTTTATCGCCCACATTATGTTGACACAAACTTTGCTTCTAAATCAACATGTTGTTGATTGGAAATACACATTTCCCTGAAAACGTTTGTCCCATTTCTCTCACTAGTATACCTTGTAAAATCATGGAGCACGTCATATACTCTCATCTCGTCTCTTTCTTAGAATCGAATTCTTTTTTCACTATAGCCCAGCACGGATTCCGTAAGTCATTTTCATGCGAAACCCAACTCATATGTTTCGCGCATGACCTTCATTGCATCCTAGATCACGGATCTCAGACAGACTGTATATATTTGGATTTTTCGAAAGCCTTTGACAAAGTTTCGCATGAACTTCTACTTCTTAAACTACGTAATCTTAACATTGACCCTAATGTACTTGCATGGTTCATCTGTTTTCTTTCAAACCGCTCACAATTCGTAACAGCAAACAACTTTGACTCACATCCTTTACCTGTCCCTTCTGGTGTACCTCAGGGGTCCATTCTCGGGCCCCTTCTGTTTAAAATCTATATAATTGACTTACCGACTAATATTGCTTCTTCAATTAATCTTTTTGCAGATGATTGTGTTATTTATCGCGAAACTAACGATAATAACGATGTCTCTTGCCTTCAATCCGACATTAGCAAGGTCTTGGACTGGTGCAACACTTGGAACATGAAACTAAACATTAATAAGTGTAAGCACATGCATATTTCTCGAAATTCTAGCCCAGCTTCCACTCACCACATTAACAATGTCTTTCTTGGAACTGTACTCTCTTATAAGTACAAAGGTGTTCACATTTCTTCTAACCCGTCTTGGAAAACTCATATTCATTATATCATAAATAACGCCGACCGCATGCTTGGGTATATTCGCAGGACCTTCTCTCATTCATCCAGTTCAATAAAACTATTATTTTATAAAACACTGGTTCGCTCAAAATTAGAGTATTCTGCATCTTCCTGGAGCCCTGGCATTGAATCACTCATTGCCGATTTAGAAGCTGTGCAGAACCGTGCCTGCCGTTTTATACTCTCCAACTATCACCGAACAAGCAGCGAAACCACCATGAAATTAAGTTTGTCCCTCCCTGCTCTTTCTCATCGCAGGTCAGTAGCTTCATTATGACTTTTTCAGAAAAGTTATTACAACAGCTATCTGAAACAGAAATTATTAACAAGGCCATCATACATATCAGCTCGAATTGATCACCGCAATAAAGTTGGAGTTCCATCATGTCACACCAAATGTTTTCATGACTCATTCATACCCAGAACTTCTTACTTCTTGTGTCAGTTGGAATGATCTTCCCCATGATATCGCTTATATAACTGATAAAAATATGTTTCGTAAAGTTATAAATCTAGTTATAAATCTTCTCTAAATGTTTGTATATATATATATATATATATATATATATATATATATATATATAATATATATATATATATATATATATATATATATATATATATATATATATATATATATATATATATATATATATATATATATATATATATATATATATATAAATGTAGTAGATATGTGTGTATATATAAGGTTACTATTGTTAGTATACGTTTTTACTTATCAAATTGTTGTCATTTATGCCTACGTTATTTCATTTACTTATCTGCTGTGAGTTTTTTCCTTGCTGTTTTACATTGCTTCCGTTATGTAGATCTCCACTCCTCTCTGTAATGCCCTCGGGCCCTGGGGGTACAATAAATGAACAATAAATAAATAAATAAATAAATAAATAAATAAATAAATAAATAAATAAATAAATAAATAAATAAATAAACATGTTTCAGTAGCGCTTGTCAGTGCCCGGGTGACGGTAATAGGCGGACAGGACTGACGAGAGGAAAAGTACGCCTGCTGTTTCCACGTGGTTGCAGTCACATTAGCAATGGGATGTGAACTATATACCGCCGCCCATAGCCTCCTATATTTTTTTGTGCCCGCGCATTAGCGCTAAATACATACGCGCCATCCGTCCCTTATAGTTTTGGCGCTCGCCGCCAGATGCCGCACCGATCCCATAATAACAGCAGACGACGCGGCCTATGCACGCTTGCGTTTATGCGAAGTTCAGAAAAAGTGGGCGGAGAAACTTCACGAGCACAACCTCCAAAAGTTTTTTATGATGTCCCGGGGTCGAGCACTTGAGTTTGTCACGTTTCTGTAGTATTTGCGCGGCGTTGTCAACGGCAGCCTTCAGTGGCTGATTCATCTTTCTCGCTCTTGCGAGGAAAACTTCCGCGTAATTCTTTAGAGAATTTAGAACCATTACGAGCTCAGTTGACGGATACAGGAGTACACCTGGGTGGATATCTCCACATTCAATCAGAACATGCTCCGCCGTTTCCTTATCTTTCCCGCAGCATGTGCATTGTTCTTCTTCTTTACTGAATCTTGCTTTATAACTACGCGTTCTAAGGCAACCCGATCTCGCTTCAAACAGTAAAGCGCTTCCCCTTGAATTATCGTAAAATGCCTCCCTCCTTATTTCATTTTTGCCCTTTCGGTAGTTACTCAAAGCCGGTTTTTTCTCCATAGCTGCCATCCATTCTCTCGTTTTGCGCCTCGGCGCTCCGCCAGGAGCGCTCGCATCCCATAATAGCTCGGGGGACGGCGCTGAGGGACCGACCGCTCGGGCACAAAGTTATAGAGGAGGCTATGCGCCGCCACATCTTGTTCAGTTGTGGTGAGACGCTGTGCGGACGTGCTTCGCATGAGCTCCGGTCCGGTGACCGTCTATCGGCAGACGCGCGTTGTTCTGGACTTGCTCTTAGTGGGCTCGTCTGCAGGAGGTTGCCCTGTGCCTACGGACACCACTCGTATAGGCAAGTTTGTCGCCGTTTTAGGAGTTTTAAAGATTTTTCTATCAACCCCGTGGTGGCAAGGCCAGGCCTATCTGCTATGCCAAGCCTGGGCCGCGACGCCGGGCGTCTGTCTTGCGCCTGGTGACCGTGGGCCTTTTTAGGCTGAAGATGGAATACTACGTCGAAGGGAAGACTATGACACCCGACGATTTCGAAGCGGGAGAGTGGGCTCCAGTGCTGAAGGCACAGGACCGATTTAAGAAGACTCTGCACGGTGACAACGCCAAGAGAAAGCCTTGCGAGACGCCGGCCGGAAGCGAAGGGTGCAAGATGCACGGAGCGCCGCAAGTCAAGCGGGGGAAAGTGCCGCTGTGGAAGGAACGCAGACTGTTTCTGAAGATGCCAGCCACGGATTTCAAGGTTGTGTACAGGCCCCAGAACTAGGACTGAAGTGTAGTGACAGCGAGAGAACTCGAACGTTCACTGAGAGCAGCAGTGCGTCTAACGAATGCGATTGCCGCGGAAGAAGACAATGTGCGGGTTAATGACACAACCAACACGTTGATAGTGAGCACACCGTGTATGAATCGCAGTGGGGCATATGCGACTGTGAAGACGCTTAAGCTGGGTCATCGTGACCTGCCGGTTTCGGCGTTCGTGGCGCCGTTGGAGAACTCCGTGCGGGGAGTGATTTACAATGCTTATGATGGATGCTCAGTGGAAGAAGTTAGGGTGAAATTATTGAAGAAGAATGAAGGCACAGATATTGTGGACGCGAGACCTCTGGGAAAGTCGAAGGCGATTAAGAATACGTTCGGGGGAAAACGCATACCCAAGCAGGTTACTTGCTGGAACTGTCTGTACGCTGTGATCCCGTATAGAAATTTAGTCGAGACGTGCTACAACTGCAGACGAGTTGGACATCGAGCAGACGTTTGCTATCGTCCAACGAGTAACCTATGTCACCGTTGCGGGAAGAACCATCCTGCCCCGCCAGAAGGAGAGCCACTCACGTGCACGCTGGACTGCATCGTGTGCCATGGTGCGCATCACACAGGGAGCCGTACCTGCAAGTTTCGCCTGGATCGCAAGCCACCGACAGGCCGGCAGCAGAGCATCGAGAGAGAGAGCGAAGCTGGCAACGATGAGCGGTCCTCGAGGGCCACGGAGCGGTAATCGAGGGGTTAAGAAGGCACAAGCAAAAGCACGAACCGATCGACTTCCCGCCATTGCCAGGGCGTGGGGGCGGCCAAGATGGCGGACGATCATCCAGTCCCAACAGCTACACACGCGACACCAACAAAAAAGTGAGCTTGTCAGGCACGTCCTCCCAGGACGAAACTGCTCGAAAGAGGGAGTTAGCAGCGCTCGTTCAGCGGTAGCGAGATTCGATTAAAAGAATCGAAAATGGAATTGCAGAGATGGAATGCGCACTTAAAAACGACCAACGACAAATGACACAGGCACCAGCAAAGCAAAACCTACAGAAAGCGACGCAAGAGGCGTCTGCTGGCGTACAGGAGAGTGCAGCTATGGAAGTGAAGAATTAGAAAACAGTGAAGAGACCACTGCTGGTGGATGAGGAAACTAACGCAAAACGATTAGCCGAAACGTCACCAGTACACATGCCACAGCCTGCTTTTTAAGGTCACTAGTCTTAAGCCGCATGTGACTACCCTTGCGGATAAAGTAGACAAACAAGGGGAAGGACAGGATAGGTTGGAGACTCGAGTCGAAAAAATCGAAGCCAGATTAGACACTATAGAGGAGCGTATCAGCATGCTCTCCAGTGAATTTGAAGCTTCCCAAAGCCAGGTCATGGGCATGTTTCGGCAGCTTCATACTCTATTGGAGGTAATACTGCCTCCCGTGGGTGGCCAAGTGCCATTACTAAACCTGGTGCCTCATCATGGCGCCTCGCCAGCAAACTTAGGTTCAGCAGTGGAACTGCAGGGATTTTCGTCACAAGTGGGGTAACCTGCAATTGCACATACAAAATCTGGATATTAAACTGGACATGATACCCTACAGGAGGCTAGTGGTTCCGTAAAATTACTCGGATTTAAGACATTTACAGCGCCAGGGATTGATTAAAGGGGTGTATCATGCGTCTTCACAGCTGTCCAAGTCCATCGCAACATCACTGTCATTCAGCATTCCGTAGATAGCAACAGGGAAGACTACGTCCTGCTAGAGATTTTACCTAAACGAAAGTATGAAAAGAGTCTGTTTTTACTTAATGTGCAGAGTTCTCCAAAAGATAAACGATTGGGCTTGCCACAACTCCTGATTCAAACTCAACGGTTAGCAGCTGGCGCTCAGCTTAGAGTAGTAGGCGATTTCAATGCGCCTCAACCAGAGTGGGGTTATATTCGAGCCAGCCCAAAAGGCAATCGGCTTTGGCAAGTTGCCCGGGATCTGCGATGGGCGCTGTGAAACAATCCGCAAGACCATAGGAGCATAGGCAACAGCGTAGGCAAGAATAACTTTCCAGACCTTACGTTTTTAGAGCTATGAGTAATGCAAAGTGGATGAACACGGGACAATCACTAGGAAGTGATCACTATATCCTTTCCACGTTGTTTAGCGCTGCAAAGCATAAAAACAAAATGAAGGGATTTTCACATTACGGATTGGGGCAGATTTAGGAAAAACAGAGCAGACACTGTGAACAGGAAAATAAATACTTGGACGCATGGTTAGAGGCGCTCAAGCAGCATGTAAAGAGTACCACGGTAGAAGGGCCAGTCGAGCAGGAGGAGGTTATGGCGGACTCAAGACTATTACACATGTGGGAAGCGCACGCGAACCTCTTGAGAAGATGGAAGAATCAAAAACTTAATGGCATCCTTCGCAGAAGGACTGGCAAGTTAGAACGTAAAATAAAAAAGTATACAATTGAGTTGCAAGCCAAGCCGTCGGGCCAGATTTGTGAACGCATGAATGGACAGTTTGGATGCAAAAAGACATGGCAGCTGTTGAGGCATCTTTTGGATCCGGCAGCAACCAATCAGCGCAACAGACAAAAGACTCGATTAATGCATCAATATGAAGGTGCAATTGGCGAGTTTATACAAAAACTCCGGTATCGGTGCATAACTGATGAAGTAGACGTTTGCTTACCACACCACTTGGGGGTAGAAAACTCGGAACTATTATTTATTTATTTCGACATACTGCCAATCCCATCAGGGATTTTAGCAGGAAGGGCGTGAACATAAAAATTCGAATAAGTACACAATAAAGAGATACATCGCGATAAAGTACAGAATGAAACTAACAGAATCGGATCACTTAACAATTTCAGATCAAAGAAGGCATAAAACATTAGTGTAAAGAAAAGTTGTCAGAGGAAAATAAATGCAGCGACTTGGTTGACACATTGGTTGACATATTGGCATATGCATCAAGAAACACAACAAGAAATCACAGCAATAAGAAACTACCCTACAATATGGCGAAGTATTTCAAGGAAGGGCAAATTTATACACACTGAAAAACAGAAACATGTTCAAGAATCAACAGAGTGATTTCTCTTCACCTGGATTCAGTACTAAAAATTGCTTAAAGAAAAAATATGATGACATGATACTTCGCTCGTACAATGTTCACACGAACACACATATTAAAATCAACCAGGTGATTCCGTTTGCATAATACAAAGTTCATTTTCGACAAGGGTTAGAAATTTTGCTAATTCGGTAGTGCTGGAGATACTCGGATCCAGTTTATTCCATTCATTAGTGGCTAACGGAAAGAATGAGTACATAAAGCAGTTTGTGTTGAAGGAGTATTCGTTAAGTCTCATTGGGTGTTTTTGGTGTGTGGTTCTAGTTTGATCAAACGTAAGATAGGCGGATACATCAATGTTTAAATGACCATGTATTAATTCATGTATGAATTTTGCACGCGCTAATCTTGTTCTATTCATTAGAGTAAGTAATCCAGCTTTTTTCATTAGTTTAGTCGGAGAATCTGTATGTCTGTACTTGTTGTAAATGAACCTCATAGCTTTCCTTTGTATTCCTTCCAGTTTCGTGATTTGCTGTTTTGTGAATGGTGACCAAATAATATTACCGTATTCAAGTAATGATCGCACAAGGGAAGTGTATGCAAGCAGTTTTAGAGAAGGCGGGGCCTGGCGAAGCCGGTATCTGAGTGTAAACAAGCGGCGTAGTGCAGCTGAAGTAACGTAACTTATGTGTGCATCCCATCTTAGATCTTCAGTTATAATAATTCCAAGATATTTATGCTGACTTACTCTAGTTATGGAAATGTCATTAATGGTGTAAAGAAAATTTGACCTAGTTTTTTTTCGACTTACTGATAAAATTGTACACTTGTTTACATTAAGTGACATCTGCCATTTACGGCACCAGCAGGAAACATCTTGTAAAGCACTATTTAAAGCTACATGGTCCTCCGTTGAGTTTATTTCTCGATATAGCACGCAGTCATCCGCGAATAATTTGATTTTTTCATTAATATTTGTAGGCAAATCATTAATAAAGAGAAGAAACAAAATTGGCGCCAGCACACAGCCCTGCGGAACTCCAGATGTGACGGAGGTGATAGCAGAGGTTTCATCGTTAAATTCCACATACTGTGTACGATCAGTAAGGTAATTTTTGATCCAGTTAAGAACAGTAAAATTTCCTAAGGTGGCCTCAAGTTTTTGAAGTAGTTTCTTGTGTGATACCTTGTCGAATGCTTTGGCAAAATTGAGGAAGATTAGATCAGTTTGTTTTTGGTTGTCAATACTCTGGGATACCTCATGTGTTAATTCCACTAATTGGGTTATGGTTGAAAGACCTCGGCGAAAGCCATGCTGATAGGGAGATAATATACGTTTTTCTTCTAGGAAAACAGTTATTTGTTTAAGAATTATGTGCTCCAGGATTTTACAGATTGTACATGTCAGGGATATAGGTCTAAAGTTAGATATATCATTTCCGCATCCTCCTTTATGCACAGGAACAACTTTGGCCTTTTTCCACTCCAGAGGTAAAGAGCACGTTGATAGTGATTTGTTAAACATGACGCACAGATATTTAGCTAGCACCTCTGCATATCTTACAAGAAAGATGTTAGGAATGTTGTCAGGCCCTGCTCCTTTTTTTGTGTCCAAGTTTAACAAGAGATTTATGACACCAGCCTCATTGACAATAATCGGTTCCAGGGTACCTTCCGCACTAGTGTCGATGTGTGGAATGTTTCCGTCATCGACAGTGAATACAGACTTGAAATAGTTGTTCATTTTGTCTGCAGTGATCGGGTTATCTTTTTCCGGGGGTGTGTTGCTTTTGTTGTTTTTTGCAGGTTTCAGGTAGCTCCAAAACTTGCTGGGGGAATTTTTTAGAAAATTTGGCAACGTTTTTGTGAAATTGTTGCTCTTCGCTGTTTTGATTTTTGTTTTTAGGTCACTCACTGCAGCAGTCAAATTATTTACTGTTACTGCTCCGGGTTTTCGTTTCATTCTCTTTCGTATTCGCTTTACTTTGCGTTTCGCATGTATTACCTCACGTGTTATCCACGGGTTGTGTTTCTTAATTTTTTTCACTCTAAGAGGTACAAAGGTATTAATACAGTGGTGCATAATTTCTTTTAACTGAGACCATAATATTTCAATGGTCGTGGAACTATCATTCGACAATTCTTCGAAGGACGGAAACTTTATAATTAGATAATTTAGTATGCTGGTGTCGTCAGCATATTTAAAATCCGGGTAAGTAATTTTTATGTTCGTTGGTTCTATTTTATCACAAAAGGGGACAGTGCACAAAGTGAGCTTGTGATCAGATATGCCATCCATAACTTCAATCTTTGTTTCATCGGCTGGGAAGTGGTTACTCAAGAATATAAGGTCAAGAATATTTGAAGTTTCTCCCTGGACACGTGTTGGTTGGTTGACTACTTGGTGAAGATTAAATCGCAGCATTGTGTCGATAAGGACATCTGAGCATGCGGAATGAAATTTCATGCAACTAGATGAAGAGTTTACATTTATGCAGGTGGAGTTTGCCATGGGGCAGCTGCGTACTACGTCTGCCGTAGGTCCGGATGGGGTTACTAGTGAAATGCTCAGAAACCTAGATTTCAAATCGGTCGGGGCTATCACTCACTTCACAAATAAGTATTGGGTCGCCGGGGAGATCCCAGCACAATGGAAGTATGCTAGGATAATATTTATTTTTAAGCCAGGAAAGAAACTCTGCTTGGAGAACCTGCGCCCCATATCGCTGACATCATGTGTGAGCAAATTGATGGAGCACGTGGTTCTCAACAGGCTTCAGGGTTATCCAGAGGACAAGGCCCTCTTTCCCCCAACTATGATAGGTTTCAGAGCCCATTTGTCCACGCAGGATGTCATGATGCAGTTGAAACATGATGTAGTCAATCCTGGGCATGGCATGGGCACCAAAGCTGTATTGGGGCTTGACCTGAATAAAGCTTTCGACAATGTTTCGCATGAAGCGATATTGAATAACCTATTAGAAATTGGCCCAGGGGATAGGACATTCCGCTACATGAGATCATTCTTTGAGGGCCGAACCGCAGAAATTGCAATGGGATATATATCAAATCAGATTTCTTCGTGTTTGAATGCAAATGGACGCCACAAGGTTCAGTTCTGACGCCATTTTTGTTTAACCACGCCTTAATTGAAATACCGCCGAGACTGGAGGAGATACCCGGACTGAAAAACACATTTTATGCAGATGATATTACTCTATGGGTAACCAGGGGTAGTAACGCGCATCCGGAAGAAACACTACAACAGGCAGTGACTATTGTCGAAGAGTTGGCAGGGAAGGCAGAAATTTCATGCTCTCAGCCCAAGTCCGAGCTCTTCGTGGTTCGGGACAAACTCAGAGGGCTAAATGCAAGACACTATATTCCACCTCCGCCGTTGGAGGTAAAGTAGGGGGTAGGCCGATAGCTGAAGCTCAAACGATTAGAATTCTTGGCCTATATATGCAAACTAACAGGAAGAATAGGGTGGCCCTTGAAAAACTTAAGATCATGGTCGATGCTACTGTCAGGCTAACCAGGTGAATCGCTAACCGTACGAGTGGGGTTAAAGAAAAAGAACTCTGTAAGCTGGTACGGGCATTTTTGCTCAGCAGCATTACTTACGCGAAACCTTATATCAAGTTGAATGCTGCAGAAAAAGGCAAGGTCAAGGCTATCGTCCGACAAGCTTATAAGGCAGCGCTTGGGTCGCGTACCAACGCGCCTACAGAAAGACTCTGTTAAAACTATAGGGGTGCACAACAACCTGGACGAATTATGGGAGGCGCATCTGGTGATGCCGCACTCTAGGCTTTCGAAAACCAAAGCGGGCAGGATCATATTGGAAAGGATTGGCATTGGAGCTGAGGCTGCCACTGGGGACACTAAAATTCAGGTGCGGGGAGAGTTAAACAAGGCCCTGTACATGATACCTTTGCAAAAAAATATGCATCCGACTCACCATAAGCAGCGTAGGCAGGCAAGAGCCAGAGATTTACACGTTGATTGATTGATTGATATGTGGGGTTTAACGTCCCAAAACCACTATATGATTACGAGAGACGCCGTAGTGGAGGGCTCCGGAAATTTAGACCACCTGGGGTTCTTTAACGTGCACCCAAATCTGAGCACACGGGCCTACAACATTTCCGCCTCCATCGGAAATGCAGCCGCCGCAGCCGGGATTCGAACCCGCGCCCTGCGGGTCAGCAGCCGAGTGCCTTAGCCACTAGACCACCGCGGCGGGGCAGAGATTTACACGTTGAGTACGGCGAGTACAAAGCGGCAGTCTATATAGATGTCACGGAATATAAGGACAAAGACGCTAATTGTGATTGTGGTGGTGGACAGGCGGGGACGCTTGGTCACCTCTGGATCGGTCAAAACCCACTTCTCAGAAACTGCAGAGGAAGCGTCAATAGCGCTAGCTCTAAATAATTCGCAGTCGGACTTTATTCTCAGTGATTCAAAGACAGCCATCCGAAATCTGGCGAGTAGCAGAATATCGGCGATTACCGCACGATTTCTGCATGGGGCCACGAGACGAGAAATCCGAGAAATAGAAATTGTCTGGGTACCAGCACACTCTGGGAATTCTGGGAATGAGGCGGCTCACCTGAATGCTCCAGGTTTCGTCAGCCGGGTAGGTGAGCCGACGTTCCGGTGATGTCCGCGAGATATGGGCTGGTGTCCTTTCACGACAAAACAAATCATTATAAACTAGAGCGCAGGTGTTATCCGCCCCCGCACAAGCGGTTGACTAAGGCGTAGAAATGCGTCTGGAGAAAACTGCAGACGCGACCTTTTCCCAACCCTTACGTGTTGAACAAAATATACCCGAAGGAGATAAAGCTACAAAGCAAATGGTGCCAGGCTGTGGTAACATATGATAACATATTTTGGGAATGTAGCATAGTGCCGCCGCCGGTAGATATTATGCGTGATCCCTCGCTTGAGAACTGGGAGGCCTTGTTGACCAGCTCAGACCCATTCGTCCAATTAAGGGTCATGGAGTGGGCCCCGCAGGTTGCCGCCAACTTTGGGTTGACGGCCATCTAACACAGAATCGTCCGCAGTTGCTTTGTGGCGAAATAAAGTTTTACCATCCATCCATTGTTCAGTTGTTGCTGTCAGCACGTGTCACGCGAACGCTAAATGTGGAGGCTAAAATAATGAAGAAAAAAACAACTTTACTATTATTGCCGCTGATTTCAGGCAGAGCACGCCTTAAAAGAAGCAAGGAAACCAAGATATAACTGTCATCGATCTAAGCAGAGCACGTGTAATGAATTTCAGACGAATGATCTGCCAAAGAAATCACAAACGTAACAATATCATAAGCAGCACTCTAGCGTCGTCGACTTCACATAGTTTCCGATTTCATTTTATTCATGCAACCGTGAGACTAGTTATCTGAAGCAAATTAAACCACCCAAAGTTTTCAGACGTACCTACTTATGATTCCTGCGCTGGCTAAATGCTGGCAGACTTCCGACTTTTGCAATTCCGTGAGGGCGCCTGTATCTTGATGAAACCAAGCTCGTTTGAATTCACTGCGCACAAATTGTGGTCTACCAACAACTAAAATTGCACATTAGGGGAACCATAACGTCTTATCATTTCTTGAACATAAAGTCCGCATACTTGGGGCAACGAATGTGTCTGGGAAACTTTTTTTAAAAAATTCACATTGTTACCGCTAGCCCCAGTTTTTCTCGCGATTTAGTCGCAACCGTGTCAAGCAATCACGCTTTCTTGCATTTTCGATCCCTGTCTGGTTGCCCGTCGGCAAAAATTCAACGCAACATCGGAGACTTCTCACGCCTGTCGTCATTTATTCAACGCCTGCGAGATCATTAGTCGTGCTGCCATCGACAGACTGGCTCGAGGGCTCAGCGTGCACCATGGCCTCGGGGGGTGCCCGTTGTCAATGAAGGAGTAATCAATACTGGCGCTTCTGTACGAGCTGAACCAGATGCTTCCCGCTTCAGCCTGGACGTAATAGTGTCGGGTAGGAAGTTTTTCAAAAGTGTGGTGCTGAAGCGACGAGAGAAATCGTTCAAATTCTACGAAATTGAAAACAGAAGAAGGGTAAACCTTAACGCAAAAGTCATGCTGCAACAAATTAAATTCGCATGAAGCTAACTGTTAACAAAAGTACGGAAAGCGTATTGAGCTGGCTAGTTTATATTTCTTTTAATTTAGGCGTAGGACTGAGACGCAAAGAGCGACTGACCTGTGGACACGTGCCTGTAAGCAAAAAGCAAGGCCACTTGTAAAGGGTGTGTGTGAAAGAAATCAAGTTGGGAGCTGGATGCGAACCTACGACACGCGCATTAGGTTTTAGTTGCACTACAAGTGTATCTATATGTTCTAGCCCTGTTTACTTTCCCTTTAGTCTTCGTTAACAGAAATAAAAAAAAACAGGCAGACCTTGAAATAAGGCTGTATTATAAGAATTTAAACAGTGAATATGGACAAGTCTAATTAATCATGCGATTGCTTCTAGGTTGTTAATTTCTAGGCCTTAGCTCGGTGGTGCAGGTTGTTTCGAGGTTGCTTCTAGGTTGTTGCTAGGATTAAGCTAGGTGGTGCTATGTAGTTTTCACCTTGATTATCGGTGCAGAAAGGTCCGTGTGAAACCACAGACAGTCACAGCCTCACAGCAACGCACGACAGGGATGCCCGAACTCCAGAGACCAAACCTTGCGCTGAAACCAAGCGTTCGCCCCTTGTGTACACGGGCGAAGGAACGATGATTTTTCGCTCGCAACCAAGGGCGCCGACACAGACTTTACCGAAATTTCTGCGAAACGATCTCTTTACGGCTATCGCGTTAAAAGAGAGTGATAACTTGCGGCACGAAAATGGGAAAGTGTGTCACATACTTTAGGTATTAATTTTAGAATGATAGGAGCATTGGATAGGACAATGTTTCTGTCACACATCTCTGCGGCCATATCGCAACACTCTCGCCCACAATGTGAATAGAAGCGCTTCGCGCGTGGCTAGGCGGGGCATCTTTCCTTACGCACCCTCGGCCATCGTTATGTTGCTGGCATGCAAATAAAGCCTGTTCAAAGACGGCCCGAAAGCCTGGAACACGGGAGTTTTATTTTCTGCATTTTGCTGTGCAAACTTGCTCGAGTGACACGTGAACTTACGCTGCGTATAACTATACTTAAGGGGCTTATTGTAGATCACAGCTTCTTCGACTAATATGTATTTAGATTTACGTAAGTTATATTATGCTGACTCAAAGTGAACACTCTATATCTGTTCACCTGTACCTCTGTCATCAGACGAGTGAAGCAAAAAAAAAAGTCCTTACTCACAGTACTGTGTTTAGAACCCAAGGCCCGAAAGAAAGAAATGAAGGCACAATCTCCTCAAAAAGCCACAGAGGGCGTTCATTGCCACGTACAGTCGGTGCCTCAGACCTCGTGTGCCGCAATATCAGCCGGGTACTCTAACAAACGTATGTCTTTGTGAGGGCAACTCCCCACCAACGACGACAGATGCGAAGTCTAGGTAGAAGTTCCAGTTGAAATTAAGTGTCCAGTTGAAGCAGTCCGGTACGCTTTATGTTTGGTGTGATCCCATCCGCCTGTGAGTGAGTATGTGTCTAACAGCGGAGTGAGTATCTGTGCTTCTGCGTGTGATGGGAAGGTCTCGTTGTCTGCCTAATTATTACCGCAGACCCCGCAACTACCAGTTGCCATGAAAGTCAATTTCACGCAGTTTCGGTAAATTCTAGTACGTCCCCAAATTTAGGTTTCTCGTTATCTAGACGACAATTACACGTGCGATTCCCTTAGTCCCTCGCAGCAGCAAGTTCTCTTTTCATGCACTTTAATTTATCCACAGACATATTACCAAAATAACTAAATTAATATTAAGTAGCAATAATACCACCCCTACATATTTGCTGGCTTGATTTTATATAATTTTTCAATACATTTGCCTCAGTCAAAAATTAATAAAAACGAGCTATCAACATTCACTTCGGTATTCTAATTATATTCCATACACATACATATTGGTGTTGGTTGTGTTAGATAAAGACATAGAAAGTTTCGAGAAAGTGTAGCAAGGGTTGGGACATCAGTATCACAGCCTCCTAAATTATAGGGAACTCTTGCGCTAGTGTCTATGGGAGCTGAGACGCACAGTGCTTCAGCAAGCACGGAAATGATGGGTTTTTCACCAATTTGTCTAATATTCATACTTTCGACTCCGTTTGGCTTAAAATCACTTTGTAACGAAAAGACAATCAGCAAATTCTGAAAAGTTGCCCTTCACCATTGAAACTTTTTAGGCTCACCAATTAAAATCGGCTGACGAAGTTGACTGGGGTGCTGATGTATTTAAAACAAAACTGAAACACAGCAATAACAAAACCACAGGTGTGTTCGGAGCCTGCAAGCACAAAGACTAGACAGATTTGTGTACTACCCATCATTCCCATAGTGGCTGAACGATCACAGCTCCAGAGTTCCCCCTAGTCAACTTTAGCCAACTCCATAACCAGTACAAACAACAAAAATAATACTTCAGCTGTGAAAGACACCTACTAAAGCTTTTTCCGACCGTTATTGAGTATTATCACCATTGAATTTTCTAACAGTGTGCGACCGATCATGACTGCACTCATCCGCATCCCCCCCCACCCCAACAAAAATGGTCCCAGGCGGAGTCAACAATGTCTGATCCACTGTAGTTACGTTTTCTGGTGCTAGGTGTCCTCACTTGTACGCCTTTTTTTTCAAAAGAGTTTCTTGTCACTTCTTGTGCCTCGCCTTTTGATCCATTGTCGCCTCTGATACTGCGCATGTGGTATCTTTGTCCGTAATTAAGAAAAGGAACAAACATATGTTCGTCGAAACAATGTTACCATTTCATTCAGAAGAACGTCCACAGAGAGGAAAAGGAGAAGGAGGAAAGAACTTTATTCAAAGTCTGGTGAGTAGGGGGGGGGGGGGGTGGGTTAATGGCCCCGCCTAGGTTACGGCCAGGAGTCCTTGAATTATGGCGGCTTGTTCGGTCAGCTGGACGGCCCACATGTGATCTTCGAGGACGGGGCTGAGCATCACGGCTTCCCTGCGCGCGCGAAGGCTGTCACCAGAAGGCGCATACTCGTTATGGGCACAAATCCCTCTACTTTTCCCTAATATATGCTCCAAAGTGGCTCTGGAGTCACAAGACTTGCACCTGCCCGTTTTGTATATATCAGGATATATAATGTGCGAGAGTGCAGGGTTCGGATACGTCCTAGTTTGTAACTGCCGCCATTTGACAAACTGTCTTTTAGTTAATTTTGGGTGAGGGGCGAGAATATGCCCCTTTGTAATCTATAATGTTTTGTAAAGTCATTGTATCTGGTCATTCTGTCTTCCCACTCCCACTCGTCTGCCACGCCCGAATTACCGGAAGGTGCTGGGGTGGCACTTGAGAGGGCAGCTCTTTCGGTGAGCCCTCACTCGCTCACTGGTTTCCGTGCCGACGAGTTGTGCCCTCGTGATCTCCGACGTCAGCGTAGCTCTGGCTGACTGGCCTGGCCCTACGTCATCGCCTGACGCCGATCTCCGACGACAGCGTAGCTCTAACCTACCGGAATTGCCCTACGCCATCTACTGACGCCGACAAGAGCTCTCGCAAGTGGTGCCCCGTCGTCGGACTCTTGTGACCGTGTTTCCATCTTTCATCTCTCCTATCCCTCATATGTCCTCGCTCGCTGTCCCAGCGCATCTCTCTCTCTCTCTCTCTTTCTCTCTTTTCTCTATTTCTCTGTACATTTATTTCTATGCTTTTAATCCCTCCACACCCCCATCCCTTGTGAGCTACTGTTGAGGTGTCGCACCCTGATGCAGACAGTTACGGGGCTCACTTTTCTCTTCGTTTCCCTCTTATATAACCACCACTCGGTGAGCCCTCGAGCGGCGTCATGTACAGTCCCATTGTTGCTGTCCCACGCGATGGCGTGAGTAGGTGTCCATATAATGTATGTATTTCTGGGGCTTGTTCCACCCCCTCCATGTAGAATACGTACCACCTCCTGGGAGATGCGGCCATTGGCAAAGTTTCTCACTGCCGTTTGAGAGTCATTAACTATCACGATTACGTATGTCTGAGCAACTTCTGGCTATATGGCTACCTATCCGCTGTTTCGGTACTTGTGGTGCGTATAGTCGAGCACGTCGTACAGCGTTTGTTGCTATCGATTACGGCTGCCGTAAACCCTCGTCTGCGCTTGTATCGAGCAGCGTCTACGAAAAGTGCGTCCTTGTCATTACCAAACTTTTTTTGTATTTGCTTTGCTCTGGTCTCTCGTCTGGCCTTAATGTGTGCGGGGTGCATGTTTTTTTGGCTAAGGGGTATCATCATTGTTTCCCTGGTTTCTCTTGGGATGTCCACTTTAACGCCGTGTTGTGTGTAATATGTTATGCCTAGGCGTTCTAGGATATGCCTTCCTGCTCGCGTTTTAGAGAGACGTTCATATTGCGCCGTACGCTGTGTCTCAATGAGCTCCTCTATGATATTGTGCAGGCCTAGTTGCAGCAGTTTGTCCATGCTTGTGCCAATCAGTAGCCCTACGGCTAGTTAGAATATTTTTTTGAATGAGGCAGTCTAACTTGATCTTTTCAGCGACTTGCCATTTCAAGTACGGCGCTACATATACTGTTCTTCTTATCACGAATGCCTGTATCAACCTTATCGTGTTTTCCTCCCTCATGCCACTGTATTAGTTGCTATCCTTTTTATGAGTCTCATTATTTGGGCTACAGTTGTATGCAGTCGCCTGAGGGTTCCTCCAATGTTGCCTTTGGCTTTGATGAGCAGACCCAGTACCCTGATCCTGTCGACTATGGGTATGGTTTTTCCATCGGCTGTTCTTAACTGTATTTCTTCTCTATCAGCGAGATCTTCCAGGCAGTTGCCTGGTTTGCGACCTCTACGAGTAGGTCGGTACAGCAACAGCTGCAATTTTTCCGCAGAGCTGGCTAGCCCAGTACCTTCCAGATCCCACTAGACCGTTTCGACTGCTGTTTCAAGCGTTTCCTCTATTTACCCATCACTCCCATTTCTCACCCGTAGGGTGATGTCGTCTGCATATATTGTATGATTCAGTCCTTAGATTGCTTGGAGCTTGGTCAGCATTCCAATTAGGGCCAGATTGAATACCATAGGCGATAATACTGAGCCTTGCGGCGTACCTGCACTATCCCTCTCAATTTCCTCCGAAACTAGGCCCCCTATCATGATCTTTGCTTTCCTTCCGTCAGGAAATCACGCACGTAATTGTACGTCCGTTGTCCCAGACCTAGATCGTTTACTCTTTTAAGCACCATTGCATGTGTTACATTATCAAAGGCTTTCTTGAGGTGTAACCCTATAATAGCCTTTGTCACTGTTAACAGGTTATTTAAAATCCAATGTTTTAACTGTAGCATTGCGTCTTGCGTTGAGAGGTTCCTGCCAGCGCCGTAAAAAGCCATCCTCCTTACCAGTTCGATTCCTTCAGCCGATCGACATTCCCACTGAACCTTTTTTTTCGAGTTGGCCTCAACCTGCTTGGCCCAATCCCGATCTCCAGCGCAGGCAACAAATGTATTGCTGTCGCTACTGACTATGCGACACAGTACGCTATCACACGAGCACTTCCGACGAGTTGCGCAACCGATGTGGCGGACTTTCTGGTATATGACATTATTTTATACACGGAACTCCACGCCAACTTCTCACTAACCGGGGCTGGACCTTTCTATCAGCTGTCGTTGATGAAATACTGCGCTCTGGTTCTGCCAAGCACAAGTTTGCACTTCGTACCATCCGAAAAAGAACGGTCTTATGGAGCGCCTCAACCACACCATAACCGACATGCTTTCTAAATACGTAGCGGCCGACCACCAGGACTGGGACGTTCATTTGCCAATTGTGACGTTCGCATATAATTTGTCACGTCACGACACTGCCGGCTATTCGCCATTCTATCTTCTATACGGCCGAGAACCCGCCCTACTCTTTGACACCTTGCTGCCCTCTGTCACTGAGTATGCCGGAAAAGCCATCGCGCGAGCCGAACACACACGCCAGCTCGCCCGCAGCCGTCTGCAGGCCTCACAGGAGCACCAAAGACAGCTCTACGATTCCCATCACCGAAACGTGCACTTTTCACCGGGTTCCCTTGTCCTTCTCTGGTCCCCCACTCGGCGTGTAGGGCTTTCTGAAAAACTGCTGTCACGCTACACTGGACCATACCGCGTCGTTCGACAGGTGACTAACGTTACATACGAGATCGTTCCAGCCGATCCAACGTCATCATCGTCAGCTTCGAGCGACATCGTGCACATAGCTCTAATCAAGCCTTATCACCCTCCTTCTACCGCATCCGAGTAGCTCAAGCACCGATACGGTGCTTCTACCACCGGGGGGTTATGATACACAACAGCCACCACAGCCTTGCTGCATGAAAGAGAAAGACGACGTCGGTTGCTGGTTGTTGATGAACTGTCGCCATCTTGTTCGCCGAGCGCTGTCCATCGTATATAATTTAATAAATAAGTTACCCATTACATTATGAAAGACCCAGTTCCAGAGTGGCTTGAACAACTTGAGCCACTTATCAGCATAAAGAAATTCTAGTCACAATGTAACCATTCTGTTCGTTACCTCTGTATGTACTGTTTATGCACTGTGCTATTATTGTAGGATGTGCAAAAGTTAGTAACACAAAAAGGAAAGCCAGCGTAGCTTACCTGTAGAATGCTCGGCCAGCACGCAGTGCACTCAGGTTCGATTCTATGTCAGCACTTATCGTTGGTGTTCTTGATTTTAAGTTTTTAGATGCGGAAGCATCTTATACTCGCGCCTTGTAGTGCGCCGTCCGCGCCGTCCGCACCGCTTCTCGAACATTCGACAGCTGACGCGCGCGCATGCGCCGTCGCGCCGTCGCCCACCATCTGTGCCGCGCGCGCTTCCCTTCGAGAACATTCGACAGCTGACAGCGCATGCGCCGTCGCGCCGTCGCCATCTGTGCCGCGCGCGCGCTTCTCCTTCGAGAACATTCGACAGCTGACAGCGCATGCGCCGTCGCGCTGTATATATACTCAAGGTCGGCGCTCGCTCGCTCAGTTGCCGCTCGTCCGTTGGTTTGTACGGCGCGTTGACGTCCGAAGTCGCCGTGAAATGAATGCCAACGAATCCACAAACAGAATGATCGACGTCCCTTCGACCAGCGCCGGCCAAACTGTTGGCGGAACCGCTTCCGCATCCTCCTCAGCGTTCCCCCGAGGGAAGCTGCGGGCAATTTTTTTTATTAATTCGTGCGTTAGTGGTTACGGACACCGGTGGCGGTAGCGGACAACTACGTCGCTGCGCGTGACCCATTCTTTGATCTCATAACAGCTTTTGCTGTAAACAACTCAAATAAAAAACGCAGACCTGCGCAGAAGGCACATCAAAGTCACTGCGAAAGCTGGAAGAGCGGCCTTTCTGAGCATTTTCTAAACTATAATTGGGTAACTGCTGCAAACACACTTGCTTGGTATCTTTTACAGCATTATGAATAATAATGTTTTGGTAGTAGGCCGTCACAGGCTGTGCATCGATGAGGAATTATGCCTGAAGTGGATATGTGCCACAGTTAATAGGTGATCAAGAACAATCTCTTGTAATCGGTTGGAGCAAATGGCAACCCGCTTGTTTCGCTTCTCGCATTGTGTGACAACTCGTTCTTCTTTTGTTATTCTGGAACGCTTTATTACTCATATTAACGCGATTGCTTTTTCGACATCAAGCCTGCCTCAGGCAAGTTTGCGAACAAGTCCCAAGCGCTGGCGTGGCTCAATAGAATAATACTGGGCTGGCACGCAACGAACCCAGGTTGTTGAGGCCATTATCACGCGCGATAAAGCTCAAATTTTGTCCCACGTCATACACTGTAGTGACGAACAATCTGTGCCTTTTTCCGAGCTAATAATTCTCCTTAAGCATTGGATTCACCGCATCAAGCGTCGAACACCGCAGAAAATGTTCAGGCCCTTACACGCATGAAAGGCGCTACTTCGGCCATTCATCGTATACTACAACGAAGGACCATCCATGCCTTATTCCAAGCTAATAATTTCCCCGAAGCGTGGGCTTCCCTGCGATAGACGACGAAAACCACTGAAAAAAGTTTAGGCCCTTATCACGCATGAAAACGCTCAACTTTTCTCTGACGTCATACAACGAAGTGACGAACCGTCTGTTCTTTTTGCAGAGCTAATAACTTTCCCGGAGTGTTGGCTTCACCGCAATAGCGCGAAAAACCACTGCATAAAGTTGAGGCCATTATCAAGCTTGATAAGGCGCAACTTTTGTCTGACATCATACATCGCTGCGACCTACAGTCTGTGTCTTTTTCAGAGCTAATTATGCCCCTGAAGCGTTTTCTTCACCGCAAATACCGTCTCGAAAATCACTGAAAAAGTCAAAGTTCTTATCATGGACGATAACGCTAAGCTTTCGTCTGACGTCATATACTGAAGAGATGGACCATCGTGTTTCTTCCGAAATAATAGTTCTCCTGAAGCGTTGGTTTTCCCACAACAGACATCGAAAACCACTGAAAAAAGTTAAGCCCATTATCACGCGCGATAACGCTCAACTTTTGTCTGACGTCATACATTGCAGCGACAGACTGTCTGTGCCTTTTTCAGAGCTAATAATTCTCCCGAAGCGTTGCCTTGACCACAGGAGCCGTAGAAAAACACTAAAAAAGTTGAGGCCCTTATCATGCACGATGAGGCTCAACTTTCACCTGACGTCATATACCAAATGGACGGATCGTCTGTACCTTCTTCGGAGCTAATGATTCCCCTGAACTGTTGGCTTCACCGCAACAGACGTCATAAACTACTGTAAGAAAATCACAGCATATCCACGGAGTGATTGCTGATAAGTAGGGCGGAGCTTCCGTCAGCCCGCCCGTGCTTCCATCCGTCCGTTCATTCTTGCTTCCATCCGTACACGGAACCATCCGTGCATCCATCCATGCGTCCATCCGTCTGTCCATGCATCCGTCCGTGAGTCCGTCCATCCATCTGTCTGTCTGTTCATGCGTCCATCTATCTGTATGTCCACGCGTCTATCCATCCGTTCGTCCGTCTGCTAGTCTGTCTGTCCGTCCATCCGTGCGTCATCTAGTCAACACTGCAAGTACCGCCATCTCCCATCTCGCCTCCCCTGCGGTACATACCACTCTAAAGAGGGTATGTGCCACCGGTGGCTACGTACATACTACGTACATGCATACTGGGGATGGACAGACCCACGCCTTAAGGAGCTTCGCCCCTAAAAGTTGAGGAACTCATCAAAGTTATCACGCACGTTAACGCTCAACTTTTGTCTGACGCCGTTTGTACATCGCAGTGACAAACCGTCTGTGCCTTTTTCAGAAGTGGTAATAACGCTGAAGCGTTGGTTTTGCCGCAAAAGCCGTCAAAAATCACTGAAAAAAATTGAGGCCATTATCAAGCTTGATAAGGCACAACTTTTGTCTGACGTCATACATCGCAGCGACAAACCATCTGTACCTTTTTACTAAGCTAATATCTACCCTGAAGCATTGGCTTCACCACAAGAGCGGTCGAAAACCACTCAATAAAGTTTAGGCCATTATCATTCTTGATAAGGCGCAACTTTTGTCTGACGTCATACATTGCAGCGATAAACTGCTGTACCTTTTTCTGATCTAATATTTCCCCCGAAACGTTGGCTTCACCGCAACAAGTTTGAAAAAACTGCTGGAAAAATTTGAGGCCCTTATCACGCATGATAAGGCGCAACTTTTGTGTGACGTCACACATTGCAGCGACAGACCATGTGTGCCCTCGTCGGATGCAATTTTCCCCTGAAGCATTGACTTCAGCTTCGAAACCCACCTTACCAGCTTCGAAACCCACTAGACAAAGTCGCAGGAATTCTGTTAAGGATTAATAATGAAAGGGGTGAAACGTGCGTCGATCCGTCTGTCCGTGATTTTGTCTGTCTGTCCGGCCGTTGATCTGTGCATCCATCAGTCCGTCCGTCCATTTGTACATGCATCCAGCCTCTGATTTCGAGTCCATCCATGCATCTGTTAGTCCGTCCATGCTTCCACCCGTCCATCCTGGTGTCCGGCCATTGGTCTGTCTGTCCATCTGTGCGTTTGTCCATCCGTGCTTCCATCCATCGTCCATGCCTCTTTGCGTTCGTCCGTTCTTGCGTCCGTCCAGGTGTCGGCCCGTCTATCAGTCTGTCACTCACTGAGTGCCCCATGCTCAGTGAGTCACACAACTAGGTGGTTACTAACTGGTCACAAAAGACATGCATGAATAGACTTACGGCTTTAGGAGCAAAGTTGAGGCCCCTATCAGGCACGAAAAGGTGAAGTTTTTGCCTGGCGGCATACATAGCACCGTCGGACTGTCTGTGCTTTTTACCCAACTATTATTATAGCGCCATGTATGTGTTCTGTGTCTTCTTCTCTGTCCCGTCCTGGATGCGCCATACCTCGAACAACATGAACAACCAACAAGGCCACCGTGCAACCTTAGTCGAATAATATTTCCCCTGAAGCTTTGGCTTCACCATAACATACGTCGAAAGTCACTGAAAAAAGTTGAGGTTCTTATCACGCACGATAACGCTCAACTTTTGTCTGACGTCATACATTGTAGCGACGAACCGCCTGTGCGTTTTTCAGAGCTAATATTTCACCTGAAGCGCTGGCTTCACCGCAAGAGCAGTAGAAAAGCACTGAAAAAGTTGAGGCCTTTATCACGAACGATAAGGCTTATCTTTTGCCTGACGTCATATAATAAAGCGACGGACCTTCTTCCGTGCCTTCTACTGAACTAATCATTCCCCTGCATCTTTGGCTTCACCGTAACAGACGTTGAAACCCATTCAAAAAAGTTGAGGCACTTATCACGCATGATACCGCTCAACTTTTGGCTGATGTCTTTCGCACATTGCAGTGACGGACCATCCGTGACTTTTTGAGAGCTGATAATTACCTTGAAGAATTAGCTTCATCACAAGAGCCGTTAAAAACCACTGCAAAAAGTTGAGGCCGTTATCAAGCTTGATGAGGTGTAACTTTTGTCTGACGTCATACACTGCAATGACGAACTGTCTGTGCCTTTTTACCGAGCTAATACTTTTCCTGAAACATTGGCTTCACGACAAGTGCGGTCGAAAACCACTGGATAAAATTTAGGCCATTATCACGCTTGATAAGACGCAACTTTTGTCACACGTCATAGATTGCAGTGATAAACAGTCTGCGCGTTTTTCAGAGCTAATATTTCCTCTGAAGCGTTGGCTTCACCGTAAGAACCATCGAAAAGCGCTGAAAAAATTGAGGCCCTTATCACGCACGATAAGGCTTAACTTCGCATGACGTCATATATTAAAAGGACAGAACGTCTGAGCCTTCTTCCGAACTAATAATTTCCCTGCATTGTTGGCTTCACCGCAACTGACGTTGAAACACTATGAAAAAAATTGAGGAGCTTATCACGCATGGTAACTCGCACCTTTTGTCTGACGTCATTCATACATTGCAGTGACGGACCGCCTGTGACTTTTTGAGAACAGATAATTACCCTGATGAATTGGCTTCACAGCAAGAGCCGTTAGAAAGCACTCACTGGAAAAAGTCGAGGCCGTTATCAAGCTTGATAAGGCGCAACTTTTCTCTGACGTCATACACTACAGCGACAAACCGTCTGTGAAAAACCAAGCTAATATTTTCCCTGAAGCATTGGCTTTACCACAAGAGCTTTCGAAAACCACTGGATAAAATTCAGGCCTTTATCACGTTTGATAAGACGCAACTTTTGTCTGACGTGATGCACTGCAGCGATAAACCATCTGTGCCTTTTTCTGAGCTAATATTTCCCCTGATGCGTTGGTTTCACCGCAACAGGCGCCGAAAACCACTTGAAAAAGTTGAGGCCCTTATCGCGCACGATAAGGCGCAACTTTTTTGTGACGTCATAGATTGCAGCGATGGGCCGTGTGCCCTCATTGAATGCACTAATTCCCGTTAGGCATTGGCATCCCCGTACCAGCTTCGAAAACCACTAGAAAAAAATCACAGCATATTCACGGTGGATATTAATGAAAGGGGGAAACATGCGTACATCCGTTCGTGATTGTGTCTGTCCGTCCGGCCGTTCATCTGGGCGTCCATTCGTCTGTCTATCGATCCGTGCGTCTGTCCGTCCATGCTTTTGTCCATCCATCCATACTTCTTTGCGTTCGTCCGTCCTTGCGTCCATCCATGCGTCTGTTCACCCGTCCATCTGTCTGTCTGTTTATCTGTTTGTCTGTCTGTCCGTCTGTATGTCACTCACACTAGTGCCACCTGCTCAGTGAGTAATACAACTAGGTCGTTACGAACAGGTCAAAAGACATGCACGGATAGACGTATGGCTTCTGGAGCTTCGACCCTGAAATTTGAGGCCCTTATCGGACCGTTTGTGCCTTTTTCCGAACTATTATTTCCCCTCAAGCGTTGGCTTCACCACAATAGCCATCGAAAACCACTGAAAAAGTTGATGCCCTTATCACGCACGATAAGGCTCAACTTTTGTCTGACGTCATACAATAAAGCGACAGACCATCTGTGCCTTCTTCCGAGCTATGAAGTCCCCTGATGCATTGGCTTTAACGCAAAAAACGTCGAATACTACTGAAAAGAGTAGAAGTCGTTATCACACATAAGTTGCCACTTTTTCTGACGTCATAGGTCAGCGATGAACCGTTTGTGCCTCTTTCCCACCTAATCATTCTCCTGAAGCGTTCGTTTTATTGCAAGACCCGTCGAAAACCACTGAAAAAGTTGTGGCCCTTATCATGAATGATAAGTCTCAACTCTTGTCTGACGTCATACACTGCAGCGACAGACCGCCTGTGCCTTCTTCGAAGCTAATAATTCCCATTAGGCATTGGATTGCTCGCAAGAAGAGTCGAAAACCAATGGTAAATTTTCAGGCCTTTATCACGCACGATAAGACCCAACTTTTGTCTGACGTCATACATTGCAGACACGGAGCTTCTGTGCCTTTTGTCGAGATAATCATTCACCTGAAGCATCAGCTTGGCCGCGAGAGACGTCGAAAACCACACGAAAAAGTTTAGGCATTTATCACGCATGATAATGACCAACTTTTCTGTGACGTTGTATATTGCGGGAATGAATCGTGTGTGCCCTTTCCCGATCTATAATATCCGCTGAAGCGTTGGCTTCTCCGCGACAAGCGTCGAAAACCACTAAAAATGTTGAGGTCTTTATCACGCACGATAAGGTGAAACTTTTGTTTGACGTCATAGATTGCTGCGAGGGAGGATCTCTGCTTTTTTCCGAGCTAATATTTCCCCTGAAGCATTAGCTTCACCGCAACAGGTTTCCAAAACCACCGAAACAAATTGAGGCCCTTATCAAGCACGTTAAGGCCCAACTGTTGTATTACATCATATATTGCACTGACGTATGGTCTGTCCCTTCTTCCGAGTTAATAATTGGCCTGAAGTGTTGTTTTCACCGCAAGAAGTGTGGAAAACCCCTGAAAAAGTTTGAGGACTTGATCACGCGCGATAAAGGTGTACTTCTGTTTTACGTCAAAGCTTGCAGTGGTGAGCCGCCAAATGCGTTACTTCCCAGCTGGATATCCCTGGCACGTTGTTTTCCCTCTTGAATGCCTAAAATTGTCGAAAAACTGCCCGCACCTCCCCGAAGGAATCATGAGAAACTGCGAAGGCATTTCTTGCACTGAGAATAAACGGCGTAGTAATTTTAATGGCGTAAATAACGACGAGACGAGGTTTTGTACTGTAACCATTTATTTGCACATTCATCAGCCAGGGAACGGTCGAGAGTGAGGGGCGCGCTTCTCCTTTTATATACAGCAACTAGCGAGCGGACGGGAGGCTGGGATGCAGGCAGGAGAGAGAGCGAATGTTGATACAAAGAGCAGCGATGCACTGCACCAACCCTCTCCTACACAGCCTCCACACACGCGGTAGGTCCGCCTAGTTCCGGCGATGCGAGCACCCTCACACGCCAGAGTGCCCTCCTCCCCTTCACTCTCCACACTCCGGCCGCACCACCTGCTCTACTTAATGGTGGTGGTAGTGGTTAGAAGAAGGCGCCTAATTTCTGCAACCAGTTAGGGAGCACGGCGCTTCACCTGCGTGAAAGGGGAAATGGAGAAAAGTGGATAGAAGAGAGAAAGGTTAGGTGAGCAGTGGTGCAGACGTCTTCAGCACGAACAGCCGCCCGGCTGCTTAGAAAGGTTTGCTATTTTTTTTTTCAACATCATCTGTCGGTTCACCCCGCTGCTTAGCATGTCGGTGTTACCTAGAGGCTCGCTGACGTTTTGCTATGGCTCTCTTAACTTCCTCATCCCACCAACTCTTGGGTTTTTGTCTTCTTTTCCGACGTTACTTGTCACGTGCCTTAGCAAGCTCTTGCTCAAACAGTCTAATTAGACTCGTGTATGTCCACACTGTTTATTAATTCTCAGTGATTACTTTCTCGATCTGTTTGGTAGCTAGTTCTATTCGCCTTTCTGAATAAAAAATTTCCTGTAGTTGCTCATCTTGTCTCATTCGCACTTTCACTGCTCTTCCAAAACTTAGCTTGATACGTTTGCGATCACTACCCAGACTTCTGGAGCCACGTTCATCTATGGGCATTCCTTTGAGCCTATCAGACATCCTATGTGACATCAGTGCGTAATCTATCGTCGACTGCAGCCTTCCCAACTCCATTATTTGCCCTTCACACTTCTCAGTACTGTTACAAATGATCGAATCAAGCCTTTCACATATATCCATGATCATTTTGCCTGTTGGGTCGGTATACCCATCTATATCGTCTATGTGCGCATTCATATCTCCTAGTACACTTATCTCGCACTCTACTCCTAATTCCTCAATGGCCTTTGATATACACTCTACCATTACCTGGGTTTCCTCTCTGGCCTTTGCTCCCGTCCACAAGTACACCAAAACAAGGAGTGTCATTTGCTCTGCCACTTTCTCTTTTAGCCATAAATCTTCCTCGCACTCGTGCTTGACCATTTACCAGTCTGTACTTTTATGAATGAATGCCCATATACCACCCCCCTTTTTGCTGCCTTCTGTCCTATTGCAATAATTCCACGCGTAGTCTGGGTTGTTAGGAGGCGGTTCCATGTCTATAAGATGTGTTTCTACAGAACAGAACAGAACAGAACAGAAGGTTTTATTGTGCTAAATGAAGAAGAATACATGTGCATGATATACAGAAAGAGGTCCCATAGTCAGAGACTGCAGGGGGACCTCTTGTACAATGTAGAATTGAGAATGATTGTGATGTACATAGCAGGGAGACAGAGCTACAGTAAAATGCAATTGAAACAAATAAAGTAAGAATGTACCCTTGTAATCTCACAAAAACAATTAAAAAGTAAGAATAACGTGCTAACTTCAATGACAAATGATTACAGAACGCAACTCAGAATGAACAGGAATCAATTAAGAAACAGCAAAACAGGCTAGTTAGTTGACATGATATGATTTTTTAACTTCGATTTAAATACCTTCAGGGAACGGCATACTTTAATGTCGGAAGGCAAACTATTCCAAAAAGAAATTCCGGAAAAATGAATGGTTTGTTTGCCATAATTGGTGCGAACTTTTGGCAGTTGAAAGTTATTGTTAAGGGCAAACCTTGTGACATTGTTATTTGAGAGAATGGTAGTGAAATGCGGAAGTTGGTTATTTATAGTTCTATACATGTAAATACCAAAGTTATATTTAACTAGCTCAGATACAGTTAATATATTGTTTTCGTGAAGTAGTGACTTAGCGTTAGAGAGATAAGGGCTTGATGTGAGAATTCTTATCGCTTGGTTTTGAATTGTCTGAACTGAGGTAAGATGAGTGGTGTATGTGTTGCCCCATGAAGTAATACAGTAAGAAATGTGCGAATGAACAAAAGAAAAATACAGTGACATAAGTATTGATGGATTGAAATAAAGACGAGATTTAATCAGTAGTCGAATGCCATACGTCATTTTTTTCCTAATATATGCAACATGACGGTGGTATTTCAAGTTACTGTCGAGTTCAACGCCTAGAAATCTACAGCAGTCGCTCACAGGGATGTCATTGCGCGCAATTATAACAGGAGGGATAGAAGGCAAGGGTTTTTGTGGTGAAGAGAAGACAACAAATTTTGTCTTAGACGTGTTAATTTCTAACATGTTATTACTGCACCACCGAACGAGCTGTGCCAGATCAAAGTTTAGTTTTCCAGTTAAGGATGTAATACTGCTATCGGAGTTAAAAATTGTGGTGTCGTCGGCGTATAATATACAACTGGATGAAGAAAGGCATTTCGGCAAATCGTTAATATAAAGTAAAAGCAAAAGGGGCCCTAGAATGGACCCCTGGGGTACACCAATATTAGTTAATTTGGTTGAAGAATATGCATTAGAAATTACCACCTTCTGTGTCCTGTTGCAGAGATAGCTACGCAATAATAGTAATGTTGGGCCAGTTATACCGAATGCTTCAAGTTTATTGAAAAGAATGTGATGATTGATTGAATCAAAAGCTTTAGTTAGGTCGATGAAAACACCGCCCGCATAGTAACCGTTGTCAATAGCCTTTTTTAATTGGTCAGTAAGTGAGATTAGCGCAAGGTCACTGGAGTAGCCAGAACGAAAGCCAAATTGACAAAGCGATAGTATATTAAATTTGTTTAGGTAATTTGTGAGACGTGTACAGATCAGTTTTTCAATTACTTTGCTCAAAAAGGGTAAGATGCAAATGGGGCGGTAGTTATTCAATAACGAAGCATCTCCTTTTTTATGTACGGGGATTATTTTACCCTGCTTCAGTTCATGCGGGAAAACACCTGTTCTAAACATTAAATTCACAATTGAAGAGAATACATTTGATATAAGGTGAGCTACCATTTTTACATGGGTGGGGTGAATGCCGTCAAGGCCAGCACTCGTCATTTTTAGGGTACCTATAACGCTAATTATTTCATCTGGAGTTGTGGGAAACAGAAAGAACGAATGGGGTAAGCGATCTAAGGCCATTTCATTTGATAAAGGTAGGGTGTGCTCGACGTTAAAGAAGTAGTTTGCAAACTTATCGGCGATGTCAGCTGGATCACTATAAGTGACATCATTATGAAGAACTGTAGCTATTTTTTCCGAACGTGGGTTCCTATTTAAAAAGGAATTAATGATGTCCCATTTTTTCCTCGTACTATTTCCGGCCTCAGTTATCTTTTGCGCATAATACTTTCTTTTAGCTTCCTTAAGCTGGGTGTTTAATAGGTTGCAAAATTTTTTATAGCGAACAAGCAAATTCGTATTAAACGGTTGCCTTTTAGTTTTTTTGTAGAGGTTGTCACGTTTGCGCATGTTTGTTAGTAATCCCCTCGTCAGCCAGGGATTTGCTGGTGATGCGATTATTTTTTGCATTTTTGCTTATCTGTACAAGATTGAACATGTGATAGGAGCAAAGATGAAAAGAGGGTGAAAGCTTCTTGTGCATCAGCTTTAAGATAAACATCAGACCAGTTAGTGTTAGCAACGGTATCAATATATTTCTGCTTGTCCAGTATATCACGAATAAAGGAAGGTGAATCACGTTTTACAGTGGAATCGAAACGCAGAAATATGGGATAGTGGTCAGTAATATTAATTTCTAGCACTCCAGCGTCTGGTGCCGTGAGTAGATTTGAAAATGCATGATCAATGAGGGACCCATTGCTAATGCTGTTTGGTCTAGTTGGAAGACTGATTAAAGATTCATACCCGAAGCTGTTTAGTGCAGCTAGATAGTTGATTGAGTTAGTTGACAAATCGTCTAGTAAATTAATGTTTATGTCACCCATGATAATAGCATTTTTATTTTCAAGGGAAATAACATTTAGGGATCGTTGCAAGTTTGTGCAAAATTCAGTAACTGGAGAAGACGGTGAGCGGTATATACAGCCTAATATAAATCTTTTGTTATCTATATTAAGAAAAGTATGCTCAAACTCAAGCCAGACCGATTCACAGGAGAGCGTGTTCAATTCGAGATCAAACCTTCGTTTACAGGAAGCGTTAGAAGATACGTATATGGCTGCGCCACCATGATTACTTGATAACCTGTGACTGTAATATGGCGTATAGGAAGGGAAACCGAACAGATTTCTATCGTCTTCTGATAACCAAATTTCTGTAACTGCAATTACTGAGAAAGGGTTGGTAAACGTGGAAAGAAGACTTTGAAATTCATTAACATGCTTTCGTAGGCTTCTGGCATTAAGATGAATAAAAGAGCGGGAGTTACTCCCTAAAAACGAGTTTAGTTGCACAGGTGACAGAAGAGCCGACGAGGAAGGCATGGCTGTCGCATGCGCATTAAGTACAATGGGAGCCAATTAGTTTATTTTAGCCAGATCAGCCTCATCGCGTATCCTGTATACTTTACTGTCGGTTGTCTTGCGAGCTTTGATTTGGCAGTTTGTTGTCCACAAAAACATCCATTTTTTCTCTTTCTTTAAAGCCAAAGCCTTAGAAAAGAGAGCCTTGTTCGCAGGGGTCAAATGCTCATTTACGTACACGGGATTGTCAGGTGTCTGTGTTATTTTGATGTCCCTCAGGCAGAGCTTAGCTTGTCGGGCCTTGCTTATGAATTCAGTCTTCTTATCTCTTGAACAAAATCGCGCAAGAAGGTTTTTGTTGCATTCCTTTGCTGTAGGAACACGATGAACGACGTCAAGGTCAGATGGTGATACCGGGCATCCAATCTTTTCACCCACCGTTTGCAAAATCGCGACACAGTCCTCCCCTTGTGTGCACGGTACACCTCTGATCTCGACGTTGTTGAGCCGTGAATATTGTTCGATTTCAGCTAGTTTCTTAGACATCATGCGGTTTTCAGACTTCAGTGATTTGTTTTCGGCCATCAAGGCTGCGTTGTCTTGCCTTAATTCCTCAACAATTTTTTCCGTGAATTTTGCACTAACAACAAGGTCATCAACTTCTTTCTTCATTTGCACCGCATCGAAACCAGAATGATTCAGCTTTAACAGAATCCTTGCGAACACCGACTCCACTAAAGCCTCGGTTTTCAGCTTCTCCTCGAGTTCCTCTAATCTCCTTGCCAGTTCAGCATTCGTTGGCATTTTGGACACAGTTAGAAGACACTCATACAAACTCAAAATGCAAACAACGGCAGCAGCGACAGCAAATGAGAAACGAAAGAATCGCAAATGGCGTGAAAACCAACCTGCAGTAAATTATACGGTAATCTCGGTCAGTTGCTCAGTGCGCTGCCGCTGCTGCCAATGACATCCCGTCGACAGTGCCGGTCCTTTATAGCGTTGCTTGACGATTCCAGTGCCGCCCAGTGGTGATATCACCGAAAACGCAGCCGCAGGTAGAGCTGCGCAGTCTCCGAAGGCGCCACGAGCAAGGTAGTCCGTGGCAGCAATCAGGGCGTCCGGCGATGAAGCAGCACCTCGGGAAGCAAGCTTGGACGATCGGGCATCGGCCGAAGTAACTGCAGTAAATTATACGGTAATCTCGGTCAGTTGCTCAGTGCGCTGCCGCTGCTGCCAATGACATCTCGTCGACAGTGCCGGTCCTTTATAGCGTTGCTTGACGATTCCAGTGCCGCCCAGTGGTGATATCACCGAAAACGCAGCCGCAGGTAGAGCTGCGCAGTCTCCGAAGGCGCCACGAGCAAGGAAGTCCGTGGCAGCAATCAGGGCGTCCGGCGATGAAGCAGCACCTCGGGAAGCAAGCTTGGACGATCGGGCATCGGCCGAAGTAACTGCAGTAAATTATACGGTAATCTCGGTCAGTTGCTCAGTGCGCTGCCGCTGCTGCCAATCAGAACCGTATACAAAACCGTATACCATCGGCCTCTCCTCTCTTAGCTGTTCTTCTATTTCTTCCCACTTCAGCCTATTCCTGCCACCCTGCATGTTAATATGCCCAATGTCTGAATTGGCTCGGCCCTCGTGACTACGTCTCTTTCTGCCCCGGACTTTACCTATTTTAGATGCTGGTGCCACTTTGGAATCATGTCTGTCCATACAACCTGCCAAGAGTTTCCCTGGTTGTTTTCCTCGTTACTAGCTATCCTCAACTGAAAGGGCCCGCGTGCCCCCCCCCCTCCCCCCCAAAAAAGCTACTGCACATCCTCTAAGTCCCCAACCCACCTCATGACCTTGCCGCCCATCGAAGTGAATTTTCTCTCGTTGAAAACCACCCCACCTATGTATCTCTCTGTTTATTTCCACCACCTCAAAGTCTTTCTCTGAACTCATCCGCCATATCTTTTGGTTTGCGTTGACAACCGCTCTTTGCAGGTTGCCGTCACGCACCGGTACCTCCGGTATCGTGCATAGCGCTACCTGTACTTGAGGAGAAGTGGCGTGCATGTCATCGACCCCTTTCGCCAGTGTGGCCCCTACTCCTGCCGTATGTTAATTTAAGACATCGTTTAAACCACCTGAAATTATCACGAGGTTTCGTCTATCAGCTGTAGTTTTGAGTTTTGTGCTCGCTTGCCTCATGACTGCTTCCAGGTTGCGTCCTGGGAACGTCCCTATTTCAACCCTCTTGTCACCTCTTACCCTCTCTTTGATTGCTTCTGCGCATCGATTTAAATTCGAGTCCCCTGCGATTATCAAATGCTGTGACTTTTCAGCTGGTGCGTCTTGCACCTGGGGGTTACTTGCACCTATGACGCCGGCTGCTTTGTCCCCTCCCAACCCCACCATTACTTCGCTGAAGCTGGGTCTTGCGACCATTGAACCGGCTGAACCTGTTTTTTCCAAACCTGCTCGCTCTTTATTCTCCACCGTTCTGGTTGCCGTAGCCCTACTGTTATCTCCATCGGCCGCTCCTTTGTTAATCTTCGCTAGTGCTTCCTCAGCAGACTTCAGCCTTTCTCCCATAGCCCTCGTTTTCTCTTGCTCAGTCGCCAATGCATTCTCGAGCTCGGTGATTTTCATCAGCAGGTCAATCTGGGTAACCATCATTTTCTTCACTTTTTCCTCGACCTCACATTACCTACACTTCGCGTCAGCCTCTTCTCTTTCCGCTTCTACACTTGGGTCCACTTTCAAACCAACCCCACCCACATCCTGAACGCTTCAAAGTCTTTTTAACCATGTCTTTCCGACACCAATAGCCCCTATGACTTGTCTCACTCGATAATTAGAAAACTCGAGCCCTGTCCAACGCAAAAGAGAAAGTCTAAGCGCTACTACAAGAAATTGCGTGTTCAATGTACGTGCACTTCTCCCACGGGGTGTCAAGAGAAAAAAAACACAAAGAAACACACACACACGCACAAACTAGTAAATACCTGGTGACTGCCCCTTGAAAAAGCCGTACAATGTAATAAGTGCTACAGAGCCTTTAACTGCTGCCTTATTATCTATGAAGGCAAGCTCAAAACATGCAAAACCACTTATCTGCGCAGTCGATCGGGAGTGCTAAAAAAACACGTCCATTCACCGTGCCAGTCTGAACTGAACTGAACTGTTCGACACAGAATGCGCACAGTGCCATCTGGTGTATGATCACCCAACTGCAGTTTGCATGCATCTCTCTGGTACAGCACTATCTATTGTATGATAAGGGAGACGCTACTGGGTACGCCGGAGAGACGAAGGGTTGTCCTAGACTAAAAGAAGCTTCGCCCTTAAAGGTTCACGCTATTCGAGCCTAGTCCTTCACGCTGCAAATGCGAGTGACTTGGCCATAGCTAAGCTCCAACGATTCCTTGGCTGGAATGCATGTGAATAATGTAAATTAGTCGTACCACCCCCCCCCCCCCAAGAAAAAAACATATTTGCGTTGCAGCACTAGGAATCGAGCGTGACCATCTACGCTGCAAACGCAAGCGCTTTGGCCATTACCATGAGTACCAATTCTTTCTTGAATCGTATGCCTAGAAACCATATAAACTTATTATTTGTTCTACCGAAGAAAAAAAAACGTTACGATGCAGCACAGTGTTTCGAACCTAGTCCTTCGGCTGCAAGTTTGAGTGCCTTAACCACTGAGCTACACACCAGTCTCTAGTTGACCCGTGTGCGTCTGAACCTTGGTCTGAGCTATATAAGTTTTCGGTGCCGAAGAAGACTTAAGTTTATGTGGCAGTATTCGGATTCGAACCTAGTCTTTCACGCTGTGAATACGAGCACCCTAACAATTGGGCTGAGCAGGAATGCTTCTTTTACTCGATTGCCTCTGGAGCGCATGAATTCGTCGCATCAGAGAAAAGTAAAGTTAAAATAGCAGCAGTGACACTCAAAACTGGTCTTCTACGCGGCGAATTTGAGCGCCTGAACCATTGAGCTAAGCACCAACGTTTGCTCGAGACGAGCGCATATAAACCTTATGAAGGCGTGGCACCGACAAATAAAATGAAAGTTTCATCCTAGCAGTACTATTTGATCCTGGTTCTTCGTGCTGTGAATCCGAGGGGACTAATAGGACAGCACCCACAGAGGCTATGTGGGGACGGATCACATGACGCAGTGCCTGTGGCAGCAAAAAGAACGACAGGAACTAATCATCAACCGCCGCCAGTTAAGCAGCCACGGATGAGTGGTGGGGGAGTCCCATAGAGTGCCGAACTGCCTTGCTGAGTTGGCGAAGCAACTTTTCCAATGAAGGCGATATGAAGAGGGCCCGATTACGCTATCGCATTGCACTTTCGACGCGAAGCTCAAGCAGCGCCTTAAACATTTTTAATACTTTATCTCATATTATTATTAATATTTATGTGTGTATGTTAGACCAAATGGGCACGTTATCTAGCCTCCAAAAATCTCGCAAATTTTGAGTTTTGAAATTTTTATTTTAATTTAGTAAAACTTATTTTGGTTGCAGTTGTTACCAAAGAGGCAAGCAAGCCTGTTCGCTATTCCGACTGAGCGGTCGCCAACTGGTGGCCTCACCTTGAAACGGCACTAACAGGTTTGACCGTAAAAAGAGGTGTGTTATTACTTTGCGAGCTTTGAGAGCTAGCCCTCGGTTCCTTGATTTTCGCCATGCCACGCGTGCGAGTACATCAAAGAAGGAAGCAATGTGCAAAGGACATTGCTTGTTGCCGCAGTGCGTGGATTCGCAATTCTATCTCTTCCCTTAAGATGCAGTGACAGAAAACAGCGTAGATCAATAACCTACCCTTTGAAAAGAAGGTGACTGACACTATAGTGGTTCATCTCAATAACTTCGCGCGCGACGACTTCAGATGAGGACAACATTAGCGCGTGCACCTTCTTGACAATATTTGGGCTCCTCCAAAAGTGGCGTACAGTTTAGCTTGTATAAGCAAGCGCTTCAGAAAACTAGTCGCCTTATGTGTGTGAGTGTATTTTTGGCGTATACGCTCCTTTTAATACAAGGCTTACTGTTGCCCACTTTCAAATCAAGCTGCTGTAATGCTTGCCCTGAAATTTGTTTTATTTCGCATGTGTGTAAATTATAACTTCGTGAAAATTGTGGAGCTCAGCCAAACCCAGTCATCAAATATATATAGTCCGCGCTTTGGGCTTACTTGGATTCACCCTCATCAAAAAGTTTCTGAGCCGGACTCTTTCAGACTCACACTCATGTAAACTTTTCTGAGCCATACTCTCTCATACTCACACTCGCGAAAAATTTAGGGACAGAGCTCCTTATGCCGTGGGTGGTGGGTCCGTGATGTATGTAGTAGTAGTAGTAGTAGTAGTAGTAGTAGTAGTAGTAGTAGTAGTAGTAGTAGTAGTAGTAGTAGTAGTAGTAGTAGTAGTAGTAGTAGGTTGGTAGCCACCTATCGTTTAGTCTTTGGAATGTCCGCTGAATGGCGGTACTTCTATATAAGGAATATATGAGGAAAAGATGCGAGGTGGTGGTGTTTGGAGTGTTCACTAGATGGACGGGTGGATGGACACATGGACGGACAGAGAGACAAGCGGATGAACGGATGGATGGACGAATGCATAGATGGATGCTTGGACGGACAGATGGACGAACGCATGGATGGACTCACGGACAGACGCACGGACGGATGGATGGACGGATGGACGCACATATAAATAAATAAAATAATATAAATAAATAAATAAACGAATGAACGAACCCTCAGACGGATGGATGGACCGATGGACGAATGGACCAAAGAAAGAAGGAATGGACGGATGGAAGCGCAGACGAAGTGACCAAAGCTTCGCCCCACTCTTCATCATTCAATCGTGGATACGCTGTGATTTTTTTCTGGGCCGAACTCTCAGACTCACAATCGCCAAATCTTTATGAGCCAGGATCTCTCAGAGATACAATCACGAAATTTTTTTTCTACTGGTCTTAAGTGCACTGAAACTCCCCAAAATATTGCTCACCTCGTCTGCTTCAGAGTCAAACTCGTAGCTAGACGGGAGTGTGAGTGTGTCGACTCATGAGTCCATCACTCTAGCAAAAGTTACTTTTTGACCCTGGTGTCAATGCTCTTTAACGCTATAAGGTGCTCTTCGTGGCATTTTTCGATATAGCACCTACGAATATGAGTAATGAGTGGTTGCAAAGCAATAAGGACATTTCTCTTGAAAGGAACTACAACGTTAAATAAATTAAAAAGTGCGCTAAAATAGTTCATGGGGGGGGGGGGAATCTGAGGTGATTTTCTATGTATTCACTCATCTGTTCAATGAGTGATTTGTTGCTATGTGAAATTTCATGGCCTAAAACCACCATATGATTGTGAGAGGCGCCATAGTGAAAGGCTCCGGGAATTTCGACCACCTAGGTCTGTTTAACGTGCACCCAAATCTGAGCAGGCAGACTCCTCTGTTCAAAAAATATTGAAAATATGTATGAACAATACTACTTTAAAACACGTGTTTATTGCGGGTACACTTTTGAGGAGAAATGCAAACCAATGTTTTGGATGGGAGAATTTTCGACTATGAATGGGACAAATAAATGTTGCGAGAAATGGGGAAAAAAAGAAAAGAAACATTTGAACAGACCAATTGCGTAGAAGACGGGAACCTTTGGCGGTACATTTTTGTATACTTCAACATGTAAAGCAACAAATGAGTGTGGTACGAAAGGTTCAACAGCTCTACGCTATGGCCACTGTTCAACAACTCTACGCTATGGCCGCCGCAGCCTGTGCGAGGACTGCCGTACAGGTACATCGCTTATTCCGGTAATTGTATCACACTTTCTCTGGCATCGACTTCCGCGGGCTCGTGTTACTTCACCGGCAGCTCGTGCGAGCAGTTTCGCTTGGAAGCGCTCGCTGTCAGTCTGCAGCCTTCAGCTACACAGAAGACGCCTTGCTACGTGCCTGTAGAGGACGATCGGAGGGTGGCGAATAAGACGATGTCCATCTCATTCACCGTTCTTACTGCAGCAGGTGAGTAATTAGGAATAGTTTAATAATATGGCTCGATAAACTCTTATCGATAGCAGGGGCCAGCTGTCCACACAATGTGCTGGCACATTTGTTTTGTTTTAGCAGGGTATAACTTATTAAAGTCTGTTACATTCTTCAATCGTTAAACAAATAACTTTCTAAGCATATGTCTGTCTTCCCTTTGGGTGACACATCTATGTAGAGAGAGTTAGCTTTCTTCGAGTAGATTGCACGGTACTATCGTTCATTACATTTCAGTAACTACCATTCGCGTCAGAAAGAGCCCTCATAAACAAGACCTTTACGCTCTTTTTCTCTTGACTTTGTCCATCCCAAGTGCTGTCGGCCTTTCTTGCTGCCGACGCGTGCCAACCGGAGAACGTGGACCGATGCGTGAAGGGCGTGTACGACAGCTCCAAGGGGGACCCGGCCTTCCTTCCGCTGAGCGCAGAGCAGCTGTCGCACTTCTGCACGTTTGTATCCTCGGACGTTTTGTCTCGATGCCTTCAGTAATACTAGTTTCTGGGGTTTTACGTGCCATAAGCACGACACCATTAGGTACGTTGTTGTGGTGCATTGCGGATTGATTTTAAGCACCTGGCGTGCTCTAATGTTAACCAAAGTCTAAACGCGTGGGTGTTCATCTTCGATAAAATAATTTTCGGATTGAGTCGTTTCATACGTGGCAATAACATTGCCGTATTTCATATGTATGACGTATGAAGCTAACCTTAGGAGCACTCGACATACCTTCAATAAAACAATAAACCAATTGATCATATAAATAATAATAAAATTATTATTATAAAATAATTGATTAAATATTGATTTATCTGAAGAAATTTTCCGTGTAACGATATAAGTGTAGGTTGTCGCTAGCCAATTTGATGCCTTATAACGCTGCAGAAATAACTTCTCCCTGCCGCTTCAAATAAACTGCGGAGCTATCAGGCAGCCCTTGGGCCATCACTAGGAAAAAGTATGCGGAAAATCTTGCGAACTTCAATGCTTTGATGCAGACACTGCAGTCACACATTTTTTTGAACGAAGTGCAGAATAAAATTATCAACTTCCTTTACCAGATGCCGACCAAATTCAAGATAACTAAGGTTTTGTGTTGCTTAGTCTGTATATCCTAAGTGCTGTAGTTACTACCCTTTACAGAAAAAAAAAACTGAGTTAGGGACATGATTCATTTATTCAGACTTAATTTGAGACTTAGGTTGTTGTTGTGTCCCCGATTACATACTAAATGATGAAGGGGCTGGTAAACGAGCTAACGTGAAAGTTTCAGACGACGAACAATATTCAGGGAATGTGCCCAACAAATGAAGAGTAAAGCACCCTTTTGTGCGCTTTTAAGAATAACGAGGGTTGTCTGTAGTCCCAATCTCTGCGTTAGAAAGCCTTTATACTGTTCATGATAGGTTGTTTTTTGCGCTAATATAACTGAAGATGGTGATAAATGCGAGTGAATAATGTGACAAGAATGTAAAGTGCCTGCCCTTCCTTAGCAAAGCCGTCCAAAAGTGCTTTAGATTAAGCGATAATTAACAAAAATTAAGAAAAAAAACTGACGAAAACATTGTAATTTTACATGGAAAACGTGAATGTTCGGCAACTACTACAGACCAATAAAGAAAACGACATCTCCAGGTGACATTCTCTTTACGTAACTTCACCGTCTTTGAACTTACGCTTGTCGCAATTCTCGGCTTATCCGATCACACACAAACATCAATACTAAAACATAGGGGGTTAACCTGCCTGCAAACATGCCCATCTCGTTAGTCTTATGATAAACCAATCGCCCCCAGTATGAAACACACAAAAGCTGTTCTGAGCGCCTAAACTCCAGACTACTCACGTCCACAAAGCACGCATGCAACTAAAATAATAAGCAAAAAAAAAGTTTCCGCATGGACCCTGGAAAACTTCTAAGCCATATTCTTGCTTCTTATTGCTCCCTCAAAACCAACTAGCGTCATCCTTCACCCACTCGTATAGGAAGTTTTCTGGCACACACTCCGATACGTGTCGTTTTGCAAACCGCGCAGCGCTTACCTTTAGAGAAAAATTATACATTGCTTTAAAAATAAAACATACAAGACGTTGGCCAAACCATACCCGGTAGCCGAGATACCGAAAGAAAACATTCCAAAACCAAAATAGTAAAAAGTTCAAAACAGAACAAACAAGTCTGGTAGTAACCATATTTCGAAAGCTTACGACTGTCACTCATTTCGCTGCATAATTTGCTTTAATTCTAAAATCTTCTTCGAAATGATCTATCCCATTACTTCGAAACGTTAGTGACAAGATAATCATCTTGTAATCAACATTTGATGAAAACTTAAAGTACCAGAAAAACACACAGGCTTAGCGCTTTCAAGCTTTCTGAATAAACTATCCTTAATGATCAGTGCGCCTGCAATGCTGTCATCAGACTTCAGTGCCATGTGGCTTTTGTTCTTAAACATTGCTCCACATTTAAAAAAACAACGTACTTGCTGAAGTTGAGCTCAACCTTGTCATACAAAGCTTCCTTTATGCACGCATGCGAAACAACCGGCCGGACCATGCCATGTTTCTTAATCGCACCCCACGATCCCTTGGTCCTGGCGACTTTCGAGTTGGCCCGCAGCTACAGAGGACATCACCTTTGCTCGCTCTCTGCTACCATGCTTTGTTCGGCCCTTAGGTCACGTTCCTCCTGTTCTGAGAAAGGAAAGCCAGAAGCATTGGGCAAGAACAATTATTGCCCCTTCCTTTCTACTATAGTTCCTGCGTAGCATCCCTCTACTGTGGCTTTTTGTCGCCCAGATGCATCTTGTTTTTCGACAATGCGCCTCTCTAGCCGATTCTACCTGACCCCACACGTCAATAGACGTTCTTTAGATAGCGCGTGCTCTGACGTGGGGCCGCTCTCATGTCGGAACAGAAAGACCAAGTGTCTCTGCTGCGCCGTGGGCCTGATGGACTGCCCATAACAGTTGTTCAAGTCCGGAGCTTGCAATAGCACCCTCCCATTTGGACGACGTGGTGACTTCCCCACAGCGGAATGCGGAGCATCGTCAGAGCAGTTCCAAGCTAGCTTATATTGTGGCAGTAGGAACATGGATTAGTTGGCTGTATTTCGGGATAAATTTTGTTCAATAGCGTGGCATTAGGGTACGCCCTGACCTGAAGAAGCCCGAGTGTCAGAGCCTGAGATCTGCTTAGTTTTCTGTGCGGTAGAGAATATTGTCTCCGCACCATGTAAAAATGTTTTGTGAATTCATTATACGAGATGGAAGGTCACGGTTCTCCAAGACATCAGCGCCGCGCCCCCCGATAGCTACGCGGTTTAGTCGTCCTCATGTAGCTATGTGGCATGACTCGTTGAGATTGGGCGGGGCTCCCTCAATGCGTTCCATATGAGCTGGGAACCAAACAAGTGTGTGTGGCTTGATGTATTTGTCCCGAAGAATTTGCAAAGCTATTTCCGAAATAGTTCCCTTAGAAAATGTTCGGACCGCTGATCTCGAGTCGCTGTAAATTGTTGACCTCCTGTTATCCAGCAAGGTCAACACAATCGCCACTTGCTCTGCTATTTCAGCCACCATGATCCAGACCGTTGTCGAGTTGGTGATAGCACCCTCGCGGTTGATTCTCACTGCCGCATGCACCTTCTCCTCGGAATATCGGGCCGCATCGACAAAAGAGCAGTACCCGGTATGTTCTTGAGCCCTTTGTAGTAGAGCCTTTACCCTGGCCCATCTTCTACCCTCGCTATGTTCGGGGTGGACATTTCGTGGGATGGGGACAACTGTGATTTGTTCTCGTTGTTGACGAGGAATGCTGCAGAAGTGAGACTTGATTTCTATCGGTGGAATCCCCAGCTCCCGCAGGATGTTTCTACCGAAACGCGTGGTGGACCGCCTAACGAATTGTGCCCTCTCCTGTGCCTCTTCAATTTCTTCCAGTGGGTTGTGCATCAGTCTGCATCAGTGGGTTGTGCAACAGTCTCTCCGTGCTTGTGTACATGATAAGCCTCGAAAGCTCTCTTGATGGCCTTTCTGATTAACGTGTTGAGGTTGTCATGCTCCGATATTTTTGGCTGCAGGGAGCAGTCTGTCGAAAGTCTTTGCTGCGTGAACTGCACCAGACTCTTTTGCGGCTGTTTCCGCAACTATCCTTCCCAGTTGCCCATTTCACGATAATACCCGCGAAGCTACCCGTCATCGGGGACCTATTGTTCTCAGACATCCTCACATTTGCATTTTTTCAGATGCCAGAGAGCTGCACAATTTCTGAAGCACCTCCACCTCACCGCTAAACTTTCAGGCTACTGGAAGAAATCTGATCTTAGCAACCAGTGCTGTCTAGGTTTCTCTCTGAACGCTTTCTATGGATAATGACGTTACGTTTATAGCTATTACTTCCTTGAATGCAATTCGCAAACGCCCAAGGCTAGGGTCCTTCTCTTGCTCACCCCTTGGTGAGCCTCAGTCCACTTGCAAAAGCCTATCTAAACTAAGTGTCCAGAGACACTCGGATGGACAATATGTTTTCTCTAGAGGAGCTTCAGGCAGCTTTGGCAGCATGCAAGCGCTCGTCATCGCCTGGACCCGACGGAGTCACTTACATGGCCCTTGCTAACCTAGGACAAACAGCTCGGCGTGCCCTTCTAGCAGCATACAATGACTCGTGGAGCAACGGTTTGGTTCCTCCTTCGTGGAAGTGCAGCCGCCTTGTGCCCCTCCTCGAACCAGGCAAATCGCCTCTGGACATGGCCTCCTATCACCCATCGCACTTGCCAGCTGTTTTGGAAAGGTGATGGAGAGAATAGTGCTGACTCACCTGGAGTGGTACCTGGAACATAGCAATATATACCCCGATGCTTTGACCGGCTTTCGACGTAGACGGTCTTTCGTAGACTATGTTTTTGATCTTGTTACGTCTGTACAACAGCAGAAAAGCCTAAAGAGATTATCAGCGGCACTTTTCTTGGATATTAAGGCTGCATATGACAATGTACTACATGAAACCATCCTGGACGCCTTGAGCTGCATTGGATTAGTAGACCGCGTTTACAATTGGATCTACAGCTATTTGAAGGACAGAACCTTATTCGTTCAGACAGAAGATGATGCCACAAGGCACCATCATACTTATCACGGCGTACCTCAAGGTGGGGTCCTAAGCCCCATACTTTTTAACCTTGCGCTCATTGGCCTCGCTGACGTCCTGCCACACTCTGTACATCTGTCGACGTACGCGGACGACATCTGCATCTGGGCATCAGGGGTCACGCGTATACACGTACGAGCCAGGCTTCAGACAGCGGCTACACTGACGTCAAACTACCTTCAAGGACGAGGACTGGAGCTGTCATCTGAGAAATGCTCAGTGGTTGCATTCACGCGCAAGACAATGATGCCATACCGCATCAGAATTAATGGACACACGATCAGCTATCAAAAGACCCACCGCTTCCTGGGAGTAATAATAGATCGTGACTTGTCTTGGAGCCCTCATATCATTCACATGAAGGAGAAACTGACCATAATCACCCACGTCCTAAGGTTTCTTGCGGGAAAATAATGGAGTGCATCTGTACGAGCCATGCTTCAACTGCATGCTGCACTTTTTCTTGGCTTCATGCGCTACAGCCTACCTGTGCTTGGTAAGGCCCGCATAACAAACGTACGCGGCCTCCAGTCATTACAAGCTCAAGCACTGAGAATATGCCTCGGGCTTCTGAGATGCGCATCCTCAGCAGCAACTGTCGATATCGCTCATGAACACCCTATCACAACCTACATTCGTGTCAATGCTTTAAGAACGCACTTAAGACAAGCCATCCGGATGCAATCGCATCACCTCGCCTCCCTTCCAACTTCCAGGCCACAATCTGCGTTCTGTTCTATTATCGCCCCACATCGAACGGTGATTCCCACGAACTTCACGCACGCAGCAAGACCGTCGTTACCATTATGGTGTCTACATCCACTGGAAGCCCTGACAACCACCAATGCAAAAGAAGAAAATTTTGTCAAACTTGGCCCTAAAACAAACAACATTACTCTTTCTGCATGAGAAACACAGTGGACGCATTCACATTTACACGGATGGGTCGGTCACTTCAACAAGTTCAACAGGCGCAGTGGTAATTCCGGAGAAATCCACCACGATAAAGTTCAGGACCTCGCATCTGACATCATCCACGGCGGCAGAACTCGCCGCCATTCGTGCCACTCTGGAGTTCCTAGTTGAAGAACCGCAACAGACATGGTCAATCTTCTCCGACTCCAAAGCAGCCCTCCAGGGCATTGCCTCGCCATATCGTGATGGACCAAACGAACAGCTAATTGCTGAAATACGACTGCTTCATCACCGGGCTATAGAGAAACAACATGACATAGCGTATAAATGGATACCAGGCCACTGCAGCATTGATGGAAACGACCGTGCAGATGAAGCAGCCCGATCTGCTCATGATGATGCCCCTTGTGTAGCTATACCATTATCAAGAACAGGCGCCGCTGCAAGGCTTCGATCACTTGCACGAGAACTGACACTCGCTCAGTGGAATTCACCGGCATTCACCAACGTCCGCCTTCATAATTTGGACCCATACCTACAGCTCCGTCTTCCATCAGGAATAACCAGAGCTGAGCAGACACTTTTGTGCCTTCTGTGGATTGGGGTGGCCTTTACGAATGCGGATTCGTTTCGAATCAGAATGGCCAGCAGCCCGACATGTGACAACTGTGGCTGCGCAGAGACTTTCTCCCATCTTCTCTGCGAGTGTCTTCGCTTTAGCGTGCCAAGAAAAGAACTGTCGAATGCTTTAGATAGACTAGACAATCGTCAATTGTCGGAAGAAAGGATATTAGAGCACTGGCTGAGACCATCCTCTGCACGCAAGGCATTGAGAGCGTTGTTGCGCTTTCTGCGGGCAAGTGGTCATAGAGACAGACTGTATAAGCAGCGTCGTGGATCGTCTGATGACCTTTCCTCTCCTTTTTTTGAACGTCCCCTTTCTCTCATCTTTTATCTCCCTTACCCTCTCCCCCAGTACAGGGTAGCCAGCCGGTCTGAAAACTGGCTAACCTCCCTGTCCTTCCTCTTTCAATCCTCCTCCTCTCTAAACTAAGCGAAACACCAGACAGCATTATTATTTCTCACTTCTCCTGCTGTTTTGTACTGTCAGATCTCATTATCCGCACTATGGCGGGTGTCCTTTAAAAGAGGGTGCTCCTCGACGGTACTGCTGAAGTTTTGAAGCATCACAATCTCATTGTGCTCAAGATTAACTTTTCTCTGCGGTTTCGGAAGACCAGTTTTGTGCTCAGCCACGAAGAATGTCTCCAGCTCTGCAATAACCCGTTTATAGCTTCTGATACAAGCGATCGGCCCCACAGCGAACACTTTCCTGATACGTCCTTGGCCCTGGACCAGCGATACCTCCCTCGAGTACGTTTTCTATATTATCCCATTCGTGTAGACACATGCATCGTTGTCTAACAGGTTCTCACAACTCGTGCCCTGTCACTCCTTTGTTTCAAGAAGTGATTTTGCTGGTATCTCCCTGTCCTAATGAGTGTCATTCACTTCTCTTTGAACTGCTAAGCGCTGTTGCTCAGTTTAAAGCTCTAACCTCTTCATTTCAATTTCATATTTCTCCTTTTTGTACACTCTCTTAGCTTCCTCCTCTTTCAGAGTCTTCTGAACAAGTTCCTGAACGATTTCAATCTTCTTTGCATTACTACCACTTCCATTTTTTTTCATTCGAACATGCTTTTTAAATTCTTCATCACACTTTAGTTCCAATTCCCTACACAAGGGCAACACCTATTCTTCACACAATTTTTCGGTCCATTGTCACTGCTTTAAACGCTGACTCCACTCCCTCATTGATGCTCAAACACATGCAATTCGCATTCCAACAAATTACCAAGGAAATCAAAATATTAACCAAGAAATTGAAAACCTGGCAAACCTTTATGCAGAAACGAAACGCTCACCCAAAATTGCAGTGTCATGTCACCAGGTCTATCTCATCCGCTGATCCCTAGTTGTTGAACTACCGATGTCAGCAGGTTGCCACCGCTGCCATCCAGTTGTTGAGGTTGAGGCCTTGCTGACTGCCCTGGTCTCCTCACGTCCAAAGCAGTCGGTCGCGACCCACGCCTTCTCGAAGAGCTGCTGTTGGAGGGAACCCTACTGAAGAGTGAATGAAGAGTACGAGAGGTTTATTCACATTTTCACAAAAAGAGTATTCGAAACAAGAATGTATCTCTTCAGGCATTCCCTGCCACTTTTTGTCCTTTCGCAGTACCTTGACGTTAAGCTCAAGGAAACAGGAAACGACGTTTTCACCCAATCATGTCGCTACTGCTGAGGGTCGTTTCTCCGGCGTCGCTCCCAACATAGACGCAAGCACAAAACCCAAAACATGTATTGTTCCGGCAACGCTGTCGCATCTGGTGAATCAGGCCTTGAGCAAGCGGAGTGTAGGGAGTCCGTCGTGTCGCCGCAAGGATCGGCCACCCATGTGGTCGCACGGTGGTAGCAGGCCTGGTAACTCCAATGGCATGTGCTTGGTCATCTGGCGTTGATGTGAACATCAATAGTCTATACGTCAGTGACGCATTGCGTGGTAGTCCAACGTCCATCTTCTGCGGAAACTGGGCGTTGTGGCCTTTCGTCCTGGGGCGCATAGGCGCCACATGTCGCATTTCCGCGCCGGTACCAGAGAAAGTAGCGCTGCGTCAAGTAATTTCAACCACGCACCTCCCTCTACATGAAAAAAAAATCACAGAATGTCCACTGAGTGCATGTTGATGAGTGGGGTGAAGCATCAATCAGTTCGTCCGCACTCCCATCCGTCCGTTCGTTCTTGGTTCCATCTGTCCATGCGTCCGTCCGTCCATCCCTCCGTGCATCCCTCCATGCATTCGTCCGTGCCTCCATGCATCCGTCCACACGTGTGCTCATCAGTGTGTCCATCCGTCCGCCTGTGCAGCCATTCATCCGCGCGTCCAACTGTTCATCCATGCATCCATCCATCCGTCCGTCATTCATCAATGCATATATCTGTCTCTCCATCCGTGCGTCTGTCCAGCCGCCCGTCCCTCTGGTGTACACTTCAAGTACCGCCATCTCGCAGTTTTTATCACATATTCATTATATAGAAGTACCACCATCCAGCGCACATTCCAAGGAGTGAACGAGAGGTGGCACGGCCGGACTAGAGGAGCGGCACGCGCGCACTTCCTGACAACCATGCGCTTCGTGTCTAGATCCCACCTTTCGCCGCATTATAGTTCATGAAACTGCGGCCAACTCTCGCTAAACCTTGCTAAAACCAAGAAGGTTACTCCCAGCAAGTTTAAGGTAGCAACGCTTTCTGGTCAGAAAGTGCTCAAAGTGTGTCCTTCTGCTACTAGTTTTGTTTCGTAAGCATCAAGTTCAAGGCAAATTTTAATATTAGGGTAAGTCACCGATACTCGTCTTTGTAGGTTATTTCATCAGAAACAACTTTTTATTTATGATTAACGTGCGCGTGTTTTCTCCTCCTTTCAAATGAGTGCGCGCGTGCCCCTCTTTTTGTCTGGCCGTGGAGTTGGCTTCTTTCTATTACGACGCTCTACTACTACATACATCGCGGACGCACGACCTACGGCTTAAAGAGCTTCGCCCCTAAAAACAGTCCGTCCGCGCTCCCGTCCGTCCGTACACCCGTCTGTGCGTCCGTCCTTGCCTCCGTCCACCCGTGCGTCCATCCATGCGCCCATCCATGCGTCCCTCCCCCCATCCATTCGTCCACCCATGCGTCCGTCTGTGCATCCGTCCATCCGTCCGTCTGTCTGTCTGTCTGTCTGTCTGTCTGTCTGTCTGTCTGTCTGTCTGTCTGTCTGTCTGTCTGTCTGTCTGTCTGTCTGTCTGTCTGTCTGTCTGTCTGTCTGTCCGTCCGTCCATACATCCGTCCATCCGCCCGTCATCTAAGCACCACCATATCACATATTTTCATCTTATATTCATTGCGGCCTGCGCTTCGTGTCTAGAGCGCACCTTGCACCACCGCTATTTCAAGGCACTGTAGTACGAACCTCGCTGAACTTTGCCAAATCTAAGGATGTCACGCCCTGCGAGTTTAACGTGGCAACCTTTTCTGGTCCGACAGTGCTCAAAATGCATCCCTATGTTACCGTCTTTTTTAGTAAGCATCAAATTGAAGGCAAATTTTATAGGAGATACAGTCGCCAATACTTGTCTCTGTAAGTTATTTCATCAGAAACGACTGTCCTTTTATTTTTATTAACGTGCGTGGGTTTCCTCCTCAATTCTAAAGAGTGTGCGCATGCCGCTCCTCTAGTACGGCTGTGGAGGTGGCTACCTAGTACGATGACGACTACTACTACATACATCGCGGACGCACAACTCACGGCATAAGGAGCTTCACCCTTAAAACAGCCGGGCGTCTTCACGCTCCTCCTTATCGCCACAAAGTGAGGCTGCTGCCTTGCTTCTGTCCCAGCGCTCGCGGCATAGGGTGGCTTGCCGATCGCAACAGTGGTTACGAACCGGTCGCAGACATGTAGAGGAACTGCGGACAAACCATGCATGAACAAACCCCATGGCTTTAGGAGCATCACCACTAAAAATGAAAGCTGTAGGTCCGCCTTAGTTCAGGGAGGAGTCGTGATGCGATGCGTCATGTATAGTGGAGTTGATTGCACCACACGCTTGTCTGCGCGCTGTCCCACGGAAATGCGATAGAAAAATGGTCGAAAAACGTGGTATACTTGATACCTCCGATTTTCGTCGTAATTTTGCATAGCATGCACGTATCAACGAACAGCACGACACCGCATTATGGTTTCAAATAAAAAAATGTTTTGAACGAAGGATTAATCGAGAAGCATCATCGGGTGACGACGGCCGTTTTATGAAGTGTGTGATTTCATAAATTTGCTATCATGGTAACAGCGACGCAAGCTATATATCACAAAAATATTCTTGCGTAACGCAAATAGAAATAATTGAGAAAAAGCCCACTTAATGTTTTTTTATGGGCACCTGAACTATTATGAAGAATTCTCGAAAATGCTGTGTTTTTGAAACTCACTTCCTCTTTCGGTAGGATTTCTGCTTCTGTGAATGCTCAGCTTGTTCACACTCAGAGCACTGATAGTCCTTTACGGGAATAACTATTATTAAACTCATATGTGACTAATAATTTTTATGTAAGGAATTTCGCTGCTCGAAACATCAAAAACAATAGCGTTTGTCAATTCAAAATCTATAATAAAAAGAACTACCTTCGAATTTTCTCAAGAATAGATAGATCGTTCTCAGAGGACTGCGCCATGATATCCTGAAAAACATAATGCATCATGCTCACAGGAACACACTTACAAACGTTCCAACTTTGTGGTGTTCATAGAGTGTTCACTACCGCTTAAATGGCATCTCTTGTACCAAGAATATACAATATTACGCTTTTTTCTTGCTCTGATTTTCCGAAATTCACATGTTCAAGGTAAGGTGACCTTGTTCCTATAAGCCATGGGCTGTAGTGAAGTGTGTATTTTATGTGTTTCGCGATCCTGTGCATTATCGACGGGACGATCAACTGCGGCGCGCGGCCGGACACACTATCTCTCCTATTTTATATTGGCTACTTCCACAAGTTAAACTCCAGTTTCATATCTGTCTGGTTGTCAACAATTTCTTGTCGCGCAGCGTCTTGCACCCGCCGTCTGAATCTCTTACGAAGCATTAGTACTACTGGTGCTAGGAGCGGAAGATTTTACTGGGTGACGCTTTGTCGAAACACTAGGGACTGACTACGATCCCTTCTGTTGTGATGCCTCGTTGTCTGGATTCGTGTTCCGCCCGAGCATCTGGGCCTTGTGACGGTGCCAGGGAAAACGGCCCCTGGGAGTGGTACCACGAATGGTTTAAGACAAAAATAAGACTGCCTCATGGACCACGACAGCGATGACCCATTTGGGTCTGCTGGAATAGTAGCAAGCCATCACTCTGTCACTGACTGCTGGGTCGCAATCATGCCCGGTCGTGGTGGTCTCGTGGCTAAGGTACTCGGCTGCTGAGCCGCTAGTCGTGGGATTGAACCCCGGTTGCGGTGGCTGCATTTTAGATGAAGGCGAAAATGCTGTAGGCCCATGCGCTCAGATTTGGGTGCACGTTAAAAACCCCAAGTGGTCAAAATTTCCGGTGCCCTGCACTAAGGTGTCTCTCAGATACATATGGTGGGTTTGGGGCATTGAACCTCACATATCGATCAATATCAAAGGTTGCGATCATAAAGTGGGGAAACTTGGGCAAGTTGGTAGGATATAACTGAATGTAGGAAGAGCTCAACCTACAAGTAGTTACTTCATTACTGCGGAAACGAAATAACAAGGACAGAAATGTCTTGAGTGACATCTTTCTCGCGCATAAAGATTGCCACATTCAAAAAGATCTTGACTTGTCTCTTGTTGTGAAGGTCTGTATGTTTGTTGGTGATTTTATTGCATTTGTTGATTGATTGGATACTGTTTTTGAAGTTGTTGTCCCTAGTCTTTTAGGTTTGTTTAAGAAGCACTTGTACCCTCTGGAACTTACTCATGAGCTACTGTCTGGTAATTCGATTAGGTTCTTAGACATAATACTCTGTCTTTGGAGCAATCATTTGTGCTGGCTGTTCTCACCGAGAAGTGGTAAACCCCTTTCACATTTCCACTCAGCTCATTCAAAATTGGTGAAAAGGGGTATCATTATTGTTTGTCTGGTAAACGCTCTTAAGAGGTCATGCCCACACTGGATGCAATGCAGTTTCAAAGCACAGGTCAAGCGCCTGTTAAGCGCTGGTTACTCGAACGCCCTGATTTCTGCTGTTGTCGAAAAACTTCTGAAGCAAATTAAAAATCAAGGAGAGAAAGCTCAGCTTCAAAACGCGTCAGTTCCTATGAACTGTGTTGCAATCTCTTATCTGCATAACGTGTCGCATCGGCTGAAAAAAAAATCGGTAAACGAGCTGGTGTCACTGTTGTAATTTCCGCTCCAAAAAGATTTCAAAGCTTTGTAAGCTGGTCAATAATCCAGCTGCAATTAGAGAAAGATGCACTGTGAAACGCAGAACGCGCATTGTAATTTGTGTTATTGGTCTCGTATATCTCATTTTGCTATTGTGCGGAATGGTATACATAGGTCAAACCGCAAGGTACCTCAACGAACGTTTAAGAGAGCACAATAATAATGTGCACATTGTGGCTAAAGGACACCTCGGAGTCCACAGCCAAGACTGTGGCTGCGTGCCCCTTTTTGAGCGTTGCGAGGTATTCGGCAAGCACAACTCGCAGACCACCCATGAGATAATTGACCCCTATCAAATAAATAAGTTTGACGGTAAATGTGTAAGTTACCCATCGGGTGCGTTGTTGCAAAAAGAGATTGCGTATCTCAATCTTTTTTAAACTACATGTGATTTTGTTTTCAGCTCATTCAACAAAAGACAAGAGTTTTGCTGACATTGTATCGCAGTGGTTGTTCATGCACCTTCTACGCATGCCCAATTTTCTTTTTTCGCTTATATATGAGCCCCACTCCAACTTCAAATGTTGAAAGTCAGCGCTCTTTTCTGTCCCTGTTTTTTCGCTTCCGTAGTTAGGAAGTAAGTACTTCTAGGTTGCGCTGTTCCTACATTAAGTTGCGAACATGACGTGGGCGAGCCATAGTTTGCTTGAATTGATAGTACGCAAACCTTCCGCCCACATCTGGCTTGACCACATCCAGACAAATTCGCAGCCGTCGTCCTAGAAACAAGTTTGTTAGGAACTCATTAGTTGGCCCCACCGCGAAGGTCTAGTCGATAAAGTACTCGGCTGCTGATCCGCAGGTTGCCGGATCAAATCCCGGTTTCTGTGGCTGCATTTTGATGGAGGTGGAAATGCAGTAGGCCCGTGTGTTCAGACTTCAGTGCACGTCAAAGAACCCCCAGTGGGTATAAATCTCTGAAGCCATCCCCTACGGCGACTCTAATAATCATATGGTGGTTTTAGAACCTTAAACCCCCATATCAATCAACTCATTAGTTGTTGCGGGAGTGTGTCACAGGCGAGATCTTTGAAGTCTCAAATGCAACATGACCATTCCAGTAGATTTAAGAAGAGAGTGCTTGAGAGCGTGTAACAGACGCTCTGCCACCCCTTTGGAGCTGGGATGCTGTAAGTACATGACGACTGTCCATTCCCTTAACGACAAACTTCAATTCTTCTGGAGTGAATTGTAGGCTGTTGTCAGCGACAATCGCTTCTGGAAAACCGAACCATGCAAACTGTTCTCTCAATCTGTCAACTCTAGCATCCACCGTAGTTGATTTCATAAACCTCTCCAGACGACTTGGAATGCGGGTCAACGACTACAAGAAACATTACGTGCAAAAAGGCGCCGGTGAAATCTATACGTATGTGCTGCCACGACGCTGGTGGCTACGACCAAGGATGAAGGGGTGCTTTGCATGACTCACAACAACGTCCTTGACAACTTACGCAACTCTTTGCACAGTTCTAGAGGTTCACTTCGATGGACGGTCAGAAGACGTAGCTTCACGCCAGTTGCTTGTTGCGCACGATGCTTGGGTGCCCTTAGTAAAATTCGTCCAGCAGCAAATTACACAACTTTGCCGACACGGGCACCCACGTCCCGAAGATGATGCAGCCTTGGTAAACTGTAAGCTCGTGGCGTCTGTGAAAATAGCCTTCAATTTTTTTTCTAAGACACAGACGATGATACTTCGACACTAACAAAATCCATCACTTTACGAAAGAGCTGTAGTTCGTGCAATGTCTTGGCTTGAAACTGGTATTTATCGGAACTGCTATGAATAAAATATTTCCTTTGGTTCTTACGTTTAGTCTTCCACAACTGATAGTGGGAGGCACCCGCAAAAATTGAATGCCGCGTTCTCGCTTGATAGTCTGAAGATAGGCGGGTATTGATAAGCTGACAGTATGACAGCACGGTGCTGTACACGTGCTATATGGTTAGCATACCGGTTGTTGTACCAAAAACTGTCTGAAGTGTTTTATGGTCAGTCACAACGTAAATGAATGACCATCAATGTAGAAAACTTTGTAGCAATAAATACTATTGCAAAGACCTGTTTCTTAAGCTGCCTGTATATATTTTTGGCATTGCTTAAAGTTCGTGATGCGATAGAGATTGTATTTGTGCTACCGTAATTCAAAACATAAAAAAACAGTGCCTAAACCATATTACGATGCGTCGCATGATATATCTATAGCTGCAATAGTTTGCATGGGTATGTGCCAAAGTGGAGGGAGATGCTGGCAAGCTCTTAACTTCGGTGAAAGCTTCCTGGCAGTGCTTATCTCTGCACGACGGGGCGTTTTTACGTAGCAACATGAAAAATAGCTGTGCTATCATTGCAAAGTAAGGAAGGAACTTGCCGTATTAACTTATGGCTCCCATGAACGACTGCACTGGCGCCTTGAGGAGTACTTGAAACTCTTCTCTCGTTGCAGAGATGCCTTCAGCGCTGAATCTGTGAAACGAACACTTCTATTTCTTGACTCACACGCCTCTTTAAAGAGTCTTTGTGACAGCTTCTAAGTTTATGAAATGCTCTTTGCTATCTTTACCCGCAACCAGAATATCGTCGAGGTAGCATCAAACCATGCGCAAGCCCATCAGCATGGTGTAAATAATTCAGTAGAAAATTCCGGATGCAGAAGAAATTCTAAATGTGAGTCGATTAACAGCCAACAACCCTTTCTGCGTATTTAACGTGATATATTGTTTTGACTACTGGCATGACCACTTGCTGATAGGCCCAATTTAAATCTGTTCTGTTCTGTTCTAACTGTTTTGCTGTAGAAAGATTGAGGTTCATATTGCCTCGGCTACTCCATTTCAATAATTTCTGCAGCGAAAAATTAAATAACAGAATAATACTAAACGGTACTCAATAATGAACAAAAAGCATAATATCACACTGAAACCTGTTGAAATATCATGTCGATGTAGGCTTTGCTTGTAGCTCTTCACACAATCATAATGTGCTCACACGCACACCTTTCTTCAATCTTCGAGCAATGCTTACCTCCCGACAAAACTGTCAATAGGTTGACGGCCTTCGGAAATGCGTAGAGGTCGATATCAAGGCACGGGTTTATGGTGGTCGTGTAGTGGTCGCAAATGCTTATGCTACCTGGCAATTGTTATAGTTCAAGCGACATCAGAACGAGGACAAAGAGGCAAGAAGAAGGCGAATGCTAGCACTCATTTTCTTCTCCCTTCGTCGTCGTTCTGATCTCGCGCTATAATAATCGTCATGTCATACCAACTAACCCTAACCACCACGCTAACGCCACCATCTTGCTTGATTACGGGTACCGCTGGCGAAGCGTATTCTGACATCGTAACGCGCTATATTATCCCCAATGTTTTCGTTGTAAACAGCTAAGCGTCATTGTCTTTTTGCAACGCAAATAGAACATTTCTGACATCTTGGAACCTCGCCTTCATAAGTGGTTTAAGGAAAACTGCAGTGTGCTCTTCCATGATCGGGCCTAAGTCGCCTTCGAAACTTATAATGTCGGATTCTATGTCCCAAGACCACGATATAATCACGAAAAACGCCGTAGTGGAGAAATCTCGAAAGTTTGACCATCTGGTCTTCTTCGACGTGCCCCGACATCACACAGCATACGGGACTCAACCATTTGGCCTCCACCGAAATGCGCCCCGCCGCGGTGGTCTAGTGGCTAAGGTACTCGGCTGCTGACCCGCAGGGCGCGGGTTCAAATCCCGGCTGCGGCGGCTGCATTTCCGATGGAGGCGGAAATGTTGTAGGCCCGTGTGCTCAGATTTGGGTGCATGTTAAAGAACCCCAGGTGGTCTAAATTTCCGGAGCCCTCCACTACGGCGTCTCTCATAATCATATAGTGGTTTTGGGACGTTAAACCCGACATATCAATCAATCAATCCCCCGAAATGCGATCATCTTCGAAAAATAGTTGGTAGTTTGCCAGCAATACTAGCGCCCCTTTTTTCCACTAATATGAGTAGTGTATGGCCTTTATAGGTTGTTCAGGTTTCTTATTTTCACCCACTCCAGCCAGACAGCGTATAGCCACTGTCGGACCAGTAGAGGTGGTCGCTTGTGGTGCACGGCGTAAAGCGGAAGATGCGTCGAACGTTCATTCCGCTGCACGTTGACCAAGAACACCTCCTGGTACCGTATCAGTGTTCCTGTGCAGGTACGCAGTTGCACGGTAGTATACGCTTCGGTGCAGCCGAAGGGAAGATCTGACACAACTGTGACGTTGGCATGATGGGAACAGCCACCCCCGCGCCTAGCGCCATGTTCACCAAGATAGTCATCTGTATGGCGACTGGGTCGAGCTTAGCCGTCGAAACGCCACTTAGACTATAGGTGTCTAAGCTTTCCGCAACACAACAATAAGCATTTTCACAATCTGTGTCCCTGGCGTTTAGAAGAACTCTTACAACTATTTCCATTAGTTCTTTTGATGTGTCCCTTTTTGTCGTAGTTCAAACCAGTTGCGTCCACGTGGGGTGCGCTTCACTCCTATGTTTTGCTGAACCGCAGCAAAAACAGCTTCTTTCTGCTTGTCTTCCGAGACTCGGTTTGCACTTTGTGCACTTCGCTAACTGCAGGGTCCCTGCTCCGAGCTCGTCCATGAAAAGCACTCGCTGAATGCCTTCTTTTAGCAAGCCACATGCGAAGCGGTCCCGAAGGTACTCGCCAAGCGCTCTTCCTAACTCGCACGTTTGCGACAAGCTAGAACGCTCGGGGACGTAATCAAATAATGACTTCGTTCTGATACCTCCGGTGAAACTTGGCTCGCTCTCCTGTAACGAATGGCTTCGGGGACAGCAGGTTGTTAAAAACTTTCTTGACGACTTCAAAACTCTTCGTAGAAGGCAGTTCTGGAGCTGTTAATGATTTCAACAGCCCGTAAGTCTTGGGATTGATGATGATCAAAAGGATGTGCACCTTGTTGCTGTCGGCCCTCGACTGACAATCAGAAACGACGTAAGCCGCTCTTTTTACGAAGCCCAGTCATGGCATGAATCATGGAAAGGTTCCAGCTAGCCCAGTCTCCCGGTGAAGTACAGTGCTCAACTCGGCTGTCTATAACGACGGAGCGTCGTGTGCGAAACAGCACAGGTGACATATGCAGCCGCAAATACGCCCCATCTGGGCATTCGCGGTGCCAGTGATGTGACTGCCTCGCAATACTGACCCCTGTTTATCGCTGCGGATGCGACAACCGCTTTGTCCGTCGAAAGCGCACTGAGCGATTTGGAAAAAAAAAAAACAAAAAAGCAAGAAAGAAGAAATATAACCATCGTCACTGTGATACGATATCACGAAGCAAGACCATTTGTTTTTGTTGTTGTCTTATTTTGATTTTGTAACGTTGACAGCGCTTCGATGGCCAAAGCAGCCATCGTGGCCACGGAGATAAAGAAGCGTGAAAACTGCAGGGCAGGCACCTCATTGACGCCGCGCATGCTCAGATGTGGCGTATTTGCGACAGCAGATGTCACTCGTGCTGTTCCGCGCGCGACGCTCAGTCGTTACAGACAGCCGAGTTGAGCACTGCACGGTCTCGCGGGCTATGCTTCCGTCATGGCTAAAGTCGCCGGCTTTGCGCACTGTGAAAAGACAGTATTCTTCACTCGGTTAAATTCAGAAGCACTTGTCTTCTAAATTAAAGAACGAGAGCGCAAAATCCCATCCTTGTCGAGGGGCCAAAAGAGCAGCATTAACTATTCGAGGGGTGAGCGACGTTTACTGCTACATGTTCGCTGTTGCATGACTCTGTGCGTCACAGGCTCAATACGGCGCATGCAGTTTATCTTTCGTGCGCCGGCGCATTATCAACTTGACGATCAATTCGACGCTCGGCCGGACATCACATGTGGTAAAGACAAAATACACCGGATACCTAGAACAGTTTTCAGCGCAGGACGATAAAAGGAATAACTTTCTAGAAGCCATAGCGCGCATTTGATGAAAAAAAAAGCAACGAAAAAGGTTTCTTTGTTGCCCTTCGGAATCAAGGTATCAACATAACGGCACACGTGGTGTTAAGATACAGTCTTGTCAGTATGTACCAAAACACCAGTTTTCCGAAGCAGTATTTATTTTTTTTTTCACTTAAAAAAGCACGTTTAATATGTTAGAAAGTGTGAACATTTCGTGTTCATTCCAGAGCATAGCCCCGGGCACTCGTAGCCATAACCATTGTAATTAGAAACTTTATTGAACTGAGCACAAACTGAAATTACTAATTCGTCGTTCTTAGAATAAAGATAAGTACAGTGCTTGGCGATAGAAAGGTGACACGAGGAGCATGTGGCTGCTGGTAGTGAAGTTGACAACGAGGTTATAGCGTTCGCGAAACATTCCAATTGCAACAGGGGTACACTGTTTAGTTAGTCGTTTTTGGCAGCGTTGGCAGAGCCCTACCAGCAGTGGCTTCAAAATATTGTGCTAACTTGCCACGCTGAGCTGCTGAGAGCAGGCGGGCGTACATTATGAAATATTTCAGTGCTCCGCCGGATTACTTGAGAAGAAAAAAACTGACGTAGTGTTTACCGGAAGCTGTCAGCATGCATTACAAATGCTCTTGTCCCCACCATCACATTCAGTAGCCTTGAGATACGGAAATCACATTTCAATCGCCGAGCACTGTACTTTCACTACTAGAGTGATGCCTAAGTATTCTGACGCAGTTCGTTTGGTAAATTTTCAGGAGAGTAGTCGAAGCTAGAGGCTGCATACTGCGAGAATCGGAGGGTTGTCCCGACAGAGCACGGTCCTTCCTCGAAGCCACAATGGAAGGTCTTAAGGTGGCCTACGAAGACCTCTGCAAGACCCACCACCTGCAAAAGAATGCTGGTATGCCATTCTTGCCTCGCCTGATGATTAAGCTAGATGAGCAAATCAAGACCACCTTCCTTGGCGCAGCTTTTGTGTTCTGCATTGCTTGTGTAACCGCAGCTTTTCTCGTGCTATGGATGAAGAAAGCTGAATGGCTGGCATAGCTCACGTAATAAACTCTGCGTTGTGTCAAAACCGAAATTTGAGCGTTCGCACATTTCTTTTTAAAAGTGGAGCTGTTTGTGGTCGACGTTAATCTCTGCGTAGCGTAATGCAGCGCCTAGAGGGTATGCGCCACAGAAATCATGCAAACCCCACCATTGACATCTGATCCACCCAATCCACTAAAAATGAAACTGTATACAACTCGTCCAGTGAGCATGTACCGCAAAAAATGCGCAAAGTCGACTACTCACCTCCGTTTCACCAAGTGGTATGCACTTGAAATTCAAAGCGCGCTGACTGAGTATGTTGGCAAAACTGTTCTGTAGCTAAATCAGGCAATGAAATAGCAATACTATACCACCAGGTGTGCTGCTTGACCAGTCTTCAGGGCATTAAGCCAGTGAAGCCACGTAAAATGTTTTTGTTTCCAGTACAATTGTTTAGAGGGGACAAATAGCATGGGCACCTTCTTGAAGCAGCCCCACGTTGGGCCAGTCAAGGTATCTTTCAGAAACTGCACGGCTTGTGTTGAACAAATACACTAGAATTAAGCACACAAAACATTGCTAGTGGTTTCTAGCAGCATAAAAGCATTGTTTTAAGAATGATCTAGACAGTGCGTAAAATATTATACAGAGAAAAAAAAAACAAAAAGAAACTGATAATTTACTTTTTATTTAGGCGACGGGTTGCTTCAAAAGCCGATTCCTACGTTGCAACGTTGGTTTGTGCCCCTTTTTCAGTCCTCGTGTTTTTGTACGCAGTAAAAAAAGTGTGCCAAAGGGGGAAATATGTCAGTGGCCCTACCGGTTGCACACGCAGCTACACTAGCAGAGAAAGCTATTACGCTGATAGTGCAACCAGTGAAACTAACCAAACAGGTGGAACTGCTCTTTGGGCTGGTTTCTCCGTTAGCCAGAAAAAATAATGCGCAAAAGAAGCAAGTACGATGCCGCAGCATGGAGCCACGAGTCAGATAATCGCCGATAATTTACACACCTTGTCTCGATGCAACGACAAGTAAAAAAAAATAGGCTAATGCTGTAGCGTTTATCATCTGGGAGCTCGTTTGAAATCTTACGATGAATAAGACGAGTACAAGGAGTAACAGTGGGATTTTTGTATTGTTTACGTAGGAAGCTTTGCTCCTCATTGATACCCCTTGCTTTTTTGTGATTACTCCACAAGATGAAACATATTTCAAAATGTTCTTTAACCTTCAATCCACCCACGACTGCCAGCCGCTTTCTCGACATGATAGCATGAAAAAAAGGAAAACACTGTGCAGTGATCGACTGAATTTATGTTTTAAAGCAGAAGCGTTATCTCAAAATGGTCTTCACGCACATATGCAGTGTGCTCCATGTAGGCCCACTATTCTTTTAAAAATACAGTACAGTTAACACTTTTTTTCGAGACATCCCACTACTACCATAATTAACGTTTCTGTGATTCCAGTGTATCTACGGACGGCGCAGTGCATTCGTCAGAATCCTGCCACACATTGTATGTACTTGTACATCAACCAGCTAGACTCAATTGTGGGCTCCAACGCTACAGCCAAAATGCAAATGGCTTGCTGGTAGGTCAACACATTTCTGTTTTTTTTCCATGCAACTATTTTCTTAGCGTCTATGTTTACTAGGTACTAAAAACTGTAACAAAGCCACGATGATTGTTAGAACAAATGGTTTGCACTGCTAAACTCACTAACTTAAAAAACACCATAAGTGTTGGGGGGGGGGTTGTAAATTGTTTATAAGATTACTGAGTAGTAACAAAACCGTAATCTTGGACAGATATAAAAAAAAACGTGAATTCGGCCACTGGAAATCGCTCTAAGATGACGAAACTCGCAATTTTGTGTCATTGCTGAAACGCAGACGCCGATGGCTGGTTGAAAAAAAATGTGTGCAGAGTTTAATATAATGTAACCATATTAGGTAGCAACCAATTATGCTGACATTACGAAGGTGGAGCCGTTCAAATAAATAGTGTGTAAAGCATAAGCTGGGAGCTACAGTATATTTGAGTGCGCAGCCCTGGCCATCGTCATAAATTGCCGCGTCGTCCTCATCGTAACTTTTTTTATGAGCAAGATCTTTTCCAGCATGTACGGAAATGTTCTCGCTTCTCACCCATTACTTTATCCACAGTATTATTAAAAGATAAATTCTCTTGCTCATGTGTCATGCGAATTATTGTATTTTCAGCGAGGAAACACTTGTTGAAAACTGGGACCTTTCCATGCATAATTAGTCATGCCATTACACGAGTTGACATCATAGCGTTAAACAGCTTGTTTCACGAAAATTCCGGCATCGGCGCCGGCGTGGGCGTCATTTGTATTGAGCAAAAAATCATCATCTTGTGCACTAACAAAAAGATTGAAAACGATGTTTATGGAATAAATATTACTAATCTCCGGGCACTCGTGATTACTGAAACCAGGAGTGCTGCAGGCCTACGCCTTCCTGCGAGAGTCTTACACCAGAGCCACGAGATTTGTTGAAACTGCTATATAAATGTCGTGTAGCGGAAGGAGTCTCCTTGAAGCTTAGCACAAGTGTAGAATCGCGCAAGGCGTCAGAAATGTGGATTGAATTACGAGTCGATTCTTCAAAGGCCCACCCGTAACAAAGGACTCAGACATAATTAACCATCATCAGCAGCAGAAAAAGTGAACAGCTGCGTAAGTTCCCGTGTCACCCGTCGAACGTGTAGTGGGCTATTGGATGATCAACAAAAGAAATAATAATGGCGTAGAGGGCACTTAACCACTGTTTTTGCACAATCCAAAGATTTTTTTTTCTCTCCTCTTGGCACGGTACGGTTGAGGCATGCACCGAGAACCGAAGCACGTTAGTAGTACCAGACCAGATCACGCTATCGCAATCGGCCCTTGAAGGCGAAGCTCAGGCGTCCTCCAATCTTTTGTGGACCACAAAATCATAGTGAATCTCTTATCGGATATTGATGGTTCACTAGATGAAACTACAGTGCGAATATTCTCTACTCTGATTTCGTACCACCAGTCACCAGCTCGCGCAGTGGAAATCATGAAGACTGAGCGCCCATAATCGTAAACTGCAGAGCGCAAATTAGGTGCGGGGCAAAGAACCTAAACAGCACAATACCAGTGCTGTTTACCCTTTGCTATCATGTACATGCACTGGACAGGCGAACAGGACAAGTGAGCAGGAAAGCCCAGGATGAACGCTTGCCTTGTGTCATGTGTGTATTATATCTCGTGCCTAAGTGGCGCTTTGCAGTTTACCATTATGAGGCTTATACACCAGCAACGAGTTCTCTTAATGCTCATGTTCAAAAGATGGCTGGACAGGCAGCCACCACTTTTTCTCAAAATTATACTGTGCATTGGGCGGTTATTCGGCTGTTAAAAAATCTCACCTTCTCTTGTCTGTCCATTTCTTTAGCAACATGCAGTTTTACTCGCTGTGCGCCCGTGCATCCATTACGAAGACATGCGGTGAAGCCGCGGCAGACCAGGTAATGGACCTAATAAACGGCATGGCGCAGGCGCCAATCCTGGCCAGCTGCGGAAACAACATACCCGGCTCAGATAAATGCCGCAACGTCCCCTACATCGCAGCTGACAAAGTGATGGTGCCTAAGGGTACAGTGCTGTCACGTCAGCTCAAGATCATCCTCGAGGAGTCGTGATCAAGTATGACGAGGAATAAACTGCACTAATACCTTCGGTGCATCGAAGATGAAAACGGTCGGTTATTTATTTTCAACCAATACTGCTACACGACCATTATCTGCAAAATCCTACCACATAATCAAACACTCGTACTGCGATTGAAATGTACGTGTCACATCCACTGCGATAGTATGTTAACATTTACGAGTTATAATACTGCATGCGCTGCTATTTTTTCAATAATATTTATTAGGATATCCATAAGAAGTGCAGAGGACCTGTGATAGTTTTTAAGGGGAATATAACAGTGAATGTCGCTAGAGAAAAAGTTTTCAGAAAGATTCTTGCCATTGTGAAGAAAACAACATCAAACATGAATGATGCCCCCGTCTAAGGAATCGGTATAACACGAAAGCGAAACACGACTTTATGAAAGTAATAGAATGTTTATAATGCATTTATGCAGGAGAGCTAGTACGATGCCTATTGAGTGAATAAAAAAACGAAAACACTGACCTGAAGACAACAAAAAATGTAATAAGGCGTATCGACACCTTTACTCTTTAACAATACAAACAAGAAAAAGCACACTCAACCGCACGGATGGTAATCTGCCTCCGCTTACGCAAGAAGTTCAGGCCACGTGCTGTACACTATTTAAACACTTAAATTCCACCTTTTGCTGTCAGAGCGGAGAACGTTCCCGTTTTGGGTGCCGAAGCATCTTATTGCGTTTTAAACGAGAAGCTTTTCTTTGCGAACTTCAATGACCTCGAGCGTATCTATCTATCTATTTAGCTTCTTACGTTCGGGTGCTCTCGTGGTCACCCCCTTAACTCGGCGTGAACCAAAGATAGCATGGGAGGGTAAGATGGTTGGACGAATATGACGCGCTGGTCAAAACATAAACAATGTCACAATCCCGTCGCGAGCGTCGTCAATCACTTCCCGACAGATAGTAACACATGCCCAAGGGCGGGTATGTGCCGCTGGTATGCGGGTATGTGCCACAAGTGATTGGAACTTAGAGAGAGAGAGAGATAAAGATGCAAGGAAAGGCAGGGAGGTTAACCAGACGCACATCCGGTTTGCTACACTGCACTGGGGAAGGGATAAAGGGGAGAGAAGAGGTTGCAGAGAGATGAAAAGGTACACACAATCATGAGCACACTCGGGGAGCACACACAGTCTACAGGCGGTCGCTCAGGTTTGTTGACTTCAGGTAAATTAGCAGTGCTTTAGTTGCTTTCTGTGCAACTGAGGCAGATGGCCAAGGTCCTAGTATCTTCTGCAAACAAAATGGTCCGGGGTCAAGTTGATTCAAAACCATCCCATCCGGAGCTGGCATCACTGTGTGTCGTAGCAAGCGCAGCTGCACAGGACGTGTTCGATGGTCTCTTCAGCTCCGCAGTAGTCGCATGTAGGAGTGTCTGCCATACCAATGCGAAAGGAGTACACCTTTGTAAATGCAACACTCAACCAAAGGCGGCATAACAGTGTCGCATCGGAGCGGGAAAGTTGTGATGGTAGCTTTAGCTTGAGCGAAGGACCCAGTTCATAAAATTGACACCTTTGGAAGCTGGTAGACGACCAAAACGTGCGTGTGAGATCTCGAGCCAGCAGGTAAAGTTGTCTTGCTGCATCATTCTTTGATAGAGGAATCGGGACTACACGGGTTCCTTCATGGGCTGAGCGGGCTTCATCATCGGCTAATTGATTTCCGGTAATACCTATATGTCCAGGCAGCCATTGATATATAATATCATGCCCTCGTGCTGGAGCTTCATGATGGCAATGTCTTATTTCTTGTACCAATTGGGCATGACTCCTCCTACGCATGGCAGACTGCAAACTCTGAAGCGCTGCCTTCGAATTACAGAATATGACCCATTTTCCTGGACGTTCTTGAACGACATATTGTAAAGCAGCCCTTATAGCAGCAAGCTCTGATGCCGTAGATGTAGTCATATGCGACAACTTAAACTTGATTGTCATTGCTGCAGCCGGAATTACAGCGGCACCTGATGAGCTGCTGGACGAGACGGACCCGTCAGTGTATATCTGCGTTCGGTCTAAGTACAACTCATGTAATAATTGCAGTGTTGCTTGCTTCAATGCTAATCTGGAGTGATTGCTTTTCTTTTTGATTCCCGAAATTTCTAGACGTACTTGCGGCTGGTCGAGGCACCATAAAGGACATGCTATTCTCACAGGTGGCGTATATCTTGATGGAATGCTGTTCAGGTGCTTGGCTATGACGTCTGAAAACGTAGCACGTGGTTTTCTGGAGGGTAGAAGGGACAAGTGGTGGTCGGGGACACGGCTAGCATGTCGAATGTGTGCTCTGAGGCAATCCACAACTCTATATGTCCTGACCGGATGGTCTTTGGCAAGCATGATTGTGGCATAAGTAGAAGCGCATCGAGGCAGTCCTAGGCAGATACGCAGTGCGTTACCCTGCAAGCTCTCCAATGAATGAGTATTGGATTTGCAAGTGTTAGTCAGTACCGGCAAGCTGTAGCGCAATAGACCCAGAAATAGGGCCCTGTACAGCTGTAGCATGGAGGCCACAGAAGTTCCCCATGCTTTCCCGCACATGAATTTCATTATATGCGCAGTAGATAGCAGTATCTTCTTCAAGTACGCACAATGTGGGCTCCACGAAAGACTTCTGTCGATTATTATGCCCAGGAAACGATGCGTCCGTGCATATTTGACACTCTGTCCATTGATGTAAACAGGGTATGGCGTCATTGGTTTGCGTGTAAACGCCATCAACGCGCACTTCACAGTTGATATAGTTAGGCCTTGTTTCTGAAGGTAGGCTGTTGTGAGGGTTGCTGCCCACTGTATTCGTGCACGCACCTGAGGGCGAGTAACTGCAGCACTCCAGAGGCAAATATCATCGGCGTATATGGATAGGCATACCGACTTTGGCAGAACCTTCACCAGACCAATGAGGGCAACATTGAACAATGTGGGGCTTAAAACACCTCCCTGAGGTACTCCGAGGTAGGTGTAATGTTCAGCAGTTGTACCCTCATATGTTTGCACAAAGAAACACCTGCCAGTTATATAATCTTTTATCCAATGAAACATTCGTCCACCAATGCCCATTGCTGCGAGAGAAGTGAGGATGGCATCGTGAGCCACAATATCATATGCACCCTTCACGTCAAGAAAGAGTGCCACTAATATGCGCTTGCGACTTTTTTCTTGTTGAACAAATGTCGATAAGTCAAGCACACAGTCGATGGAGGAGCGGCCCCGACGAAAGCCTGCCATGCAAGAAGGGTATTTTGTGTATCGTTCCAAGTACCACTCGAGACGAAATAGAACCATTCTTTCCATCACTTTTCCGAGGCAGCTTGCGAGGGCAATAGGGCGATACGCTGTCAAGTCCAATGGTGATTTTCCAGATTTCAAAAGTGGTATAAATCGACTTATTTTCCATTCTCGGGGAACACTGCCGCTGAGCCAGGAGTTGTTGAATCATGTTAAAAGTTCTTTTCTGGCTTTTTGTCCAAGGTGTCCCGACGCACTATAAGTAATACCATCAGGACCTGGCGATGACATGCGCTTAGAAGCGACTAAAGCACCTTCCACTTTTTCCATGGTGAATGTAATGTCCATTTCTGGTAATCGCGTCTCAGGAACGATCACGGCGTCGATGCTCTCATTCATAATATTCCCGGCAACTTTCGTGCAAAATTCTTCAGCCACCTCGAGTTCTGTTTTTCCATGATGGAGTGCCAAAGCTTTAAAAGGATACCGTTGTTGCGGAGAGGAGCGAAGACCACGAACTGTTCTCCAGATTTATGACAGCGGTTTATGAGGGTCTAGAGATTCGCAGAATGCTTTCCAGCGTTCGCTCTCAAGCTTGTAAATGCGTCGTTGAATCTTTTTCTGGAGCCGCCTTGCTTCCCTCAGATCCTAAATTGATCTTGTGCGTCTGTATCGTCGTTCAGCACGCCTTCGTATAGCACGTAATCTTTCCAGTTTGATGTCAAACTGTGTTACTTTAGACGAAAATGGTAATTTACATTTGGACGCTTGCATAGCTTCCGCTATGGTATTTTCCAGGCTGCAGGCGAGGCCTTCTTGGCAAGCGTCCTCAACACGTGATGTAAACATCGACCAGTCAGTGCCAATTGGAACACCGGAAGAGAAATTTTTTATGATACCATCGATCGTCACGTAGGTGGGTATGTGATCACTCCCATGAGTCTCAATATCGCAAAACCGTTTAACTTTGTGAGAGAAGCACCGACACACCAATGTCAGGTCAACGCAACTGCCATACGTGAGACCCCGCAGATACGTGGGGGTACCATCGTTCATAATGGGAAAGTCGTAATCGGAAGCGAATGTAACAATGTTCCGGCCCCTGGCATTCATCCTAGTGCTCCCCCAAAGCATGTGATTGGCGTTGAAGTCACCGGTGATGATCCAAGGCCCATCAGTCCTCATTAGGATGTCTTTTAATCTGTCGCAGTCAAATTGCGATGACGGAGATATATATCCACCAATAAGCGTGAACAAAACTGCATTCTTCTTTACCCGAAGACACACGTACTGATTGTCGTCATTTGAACTTATTGGGTGCGAAAGATAAGTCAAGTCTGTGCGAATGTAAACAATTACTTTGCTTCGTTCTTCGCAAGCGGCTGAACAAAAAGCTTCATAACCGGACAATCTATAAGGCGTTGATACGTTTGGTTCACATATGACAAGTATAGGAAATGGATTGGCCCGGACAAATTGGCGAAAGTCCAAGATACGGGACTTCATGCCTCTGGCATTCCACTGAAAATATCGACGCACTTTTAACTTCAGTGCGGAAGATGAGATTTTGTTGAGCCATTGTGCTTATACGAAGTTAGCAAGAACTGGATTCAGTGCATCCAGTATTTGCAGTGCACTCTTAGCAGACGGAGATTGTATGCTGCTCAGTAGCGTGCGAATCGTGGCAATTAATGATTGCACGATTGCAGTCACTTGCCTGTCTTGGTTGGAAAGATCTCGAACCGGGATCGCGGACTGGCCGTCTTAAAACTCCTTCGGTTCGCTTGATGCTGCTTCCCTTTGAAGTGCAGGCCACTCTGTCGCAGTTAGGGTATGCTGACTGGCTTTGTCCTTTACAGCCTTTCCCACGGCATGTGGTCTGGGAGGCAAAGGAGGTGGCACTGATGAGGGATCTGGCAAACGTGTCGAAGAGGTAGCGGGCGTCCTGGAAGATCGACGTCGACGTGAACGACGCCTTCTGACTTTAGCTGCGGCTTCTCGATGAGATGAGTGATCGCGCACCATCTTCTTCAAAATGGCAATTTCCTTCTGAATCCGCGGGCAGTACTTCGATGTGGCTTCATGGGATCCATTGCAATTAGAGCATTTCTTGACGGTTGCGATGCACTTATCCGCTTCATGGGGCTCGGCGCAGCGGTGGCATACCACCGAATTCTCGCAGACGTTGCTCACATGTCCAAGTTTCATGCATTTACGGCACTGAAGAGGCTTTGGAATGAAAGGCCGCACAGCATGTCTGAAGTACCCCACCTCCACATGAGAGGGGAGTGATGTGCTCTTAAACGCAATCTTCACACAGCGAGACTTGCCTAGCCGGGTGACATCAACAATTGGAGTATCAGTTGTTGACTTGACAAGAAGTTGTAAGTCCTTATTGGAAATAGCGACATCAATGTCGTAGATCACGCCGGTTACTACATCACATCCCAAGGGAACATGAGAGCGCACCTGGTTGCCGTCCAAGTGAGTTACACTGCGCAGAACGCCCAACGCACTTGCGTGCAAAACGTCCACAGCCAGTATATTCTTTCTGGCGTTCACTCTTATGTCCGTGATCTCATTTGGCACGAGCGTTTTCAGAGACCTCGACACAGACTGTCTGTTAAGGCGTTTCATGCTGACGGTAGGAAGTGCAGGCAGAAAGAGGATGGTATAAGAGTTCGATTTTGGCGCTTCACTTACAGTTTGAATAGTTGAGGATGAGGATGTCCTCATGTTCCTCCTCTTCGCTTTGCGGCTCAGCACAGGTTGGAAACCGTCATCTGAAAAGTCCTCACTGCTGAGATAGTAAGCATGAGTATCTTCACTGTCGCTGTCACTCGCTTGTCCCATCCGCTTCCTGGAGGCGGCCGCTGCTGACGCCGCTGGTGCCGGCAGGCGCCCGAGGTGGTCTACGTCCATCCCCTCCAAGGGAGCAGCGAAAACTGATCAACAGACTTAAATTACAACTGAAATACGCCAGAGTTAGCCGAAGTAGCTTTTATTCAAAACACACTTCTTCGCCTTCCCTTGGAACTTAGTATGTACCCAGAAACTACGAGGACACACATGGGCAATTTTAACGCGCGAGCGAATACCCGACATCGGTAGCGTCGATCCGACGAATGCTAAAATAAATTTGAGCACACGGGACAGCATTTTCGCCTCCATTGAAAATGCAGCCGCCGCTGCCGGAATTCCATCGTGTGACCTGCGGGTCAGCGGCCGAAAACTTTAGCCACTAGACCAGTGCGGCGGGTCAAGATGTCAAGATGCTGTTTGTAAAATATCGAGAATTATGCACGTGACCTAAGGCATCCAGTATGCAGTGCGTTTCAGCGAAGTAAATTGGGATAAATTAAAAATTCGGCAAATCCCACGTACCTAGGAACCGACGTTATGCGAAGCATTCGGAGGAAAGGTGACTTCGTCGCAATTTTTTTATTGAGCGACACATGATGAAATGACGCTCAGTATGTGGACATGCAAAAGAAAGATGGCCGTTTTTTTAGAAGTACGCCCAGAAAAGGTAAATGGCCAGAAATCTCGGTGTCAGTTGTGAATTTAATGGATGTCTCTGCGCTCCAAAGCCTCCTCCTTAAGCCTCCTTCTCCAAAGCCTCCTTCTTAAGACGCAAAACCAGTTGTCAACATAACACAGGAAAATCTCCGGGGTGTGGCCAAAGGGCGCCAAAGCCCGTGTCTCCATCAACTCCATGGCAAAATGAAAAGAAATCGCATGGTTATAGAGCAGCTTCCTTAGAGTGCGAAAAAAAACCAGTAAAGAAGACTAATACAGAGGACAGAATCTCGTCGTCTGTATTTCCCTGCTTCCCTGGCTCATTTTTTCTTCAAGTTAAAACAGAGCTTCGCTATTACTATGCGATTTCATCTTGAAGTAACTCGCCCAATCTATACTTGTAGTATGTGGTAAGGTTCGCCGCCATGGCAGAAATTGAAGTGCCCATTGTAGCTTCATGCACGTGCGTGAAGACGACATCCTGAAACACAAGCTATGTTTCCCCGACAGAACTTCAGAAGCTTTAGAAGGTTAGCTTCGTCTACTGGTCATCTATCTTTAAATTTTTTTCGTCAGACTGCAAGGCAGCCTTGCACACCTCAATGGCTAGATACACTGGAATACTTGTGGAAATTGACTTCACATGAAAAGTAATTTATATTAAAATTTCGTCGTCTTCAACCGTGATGTCTCGCACCTTTTCTATCGAATAAAAAATACTCTGGATGAAAAAAAAGCCTTTTGGCACGAAAGATGCAAACACGCGATGAAGGTAGCCAGAAAGCTAGCACAGAGGGGCACGAGTGTAGTCCACAATAAGACGCAAGGGATACCGAGCTTGTGAATGCTCGGCAAGCCGTACAAAGCAACTGCCGAGCCATTGTGGCAGAAGAGCGAGTAGTACAGATCTTTCTTGTGCGGAGGGACAAAATGGAAGACTTCGGCGAGAAACTTCTAAAGCTCCCTTTCCACCTTGGACGTGGAATTCAGCTTAATAAGAATGTACGTGCTACCATCTCCAAGCAGGATGGTAATTTTGCTTTCGTAATCTTTTTTTGATTATTATCACGGTGACGTTACCCTTGCCAGCAGCTAGAATAACGATGTAATATTTTTTAGGAGTCTCTTCACAGTGCTAGGCTGTGCTACAAGTACTTTAGAGTGGGCGAGTTGGGTCAGGATAAAAACCTATTGCTATATAGCGCAGCTCAGAGGGAGCATGAAAAAAAGATGTAACAGTGAAGAAGACAAATACAGACAACATCCCGCTGTTTGTATTTTCCTTCTTCACTGTTGCATCTTTTCTTCATGCTCCCTAATCACGTTGTATGTATTTCCCTTCTTCAATGTTTCATCTTTTCTTCATGCTCAAACTAAACCTGCTCTGAGGAGACGGCAACCGAGGTACCCCGAGGAAGCTATGCAAGGAAGCTTATAGAACTGGTACGAGCTTCTTCTCGCCGGGGGTAGTGAATGTGGTCGATCGCGCGCTCGAGCACAATGATCATGTTAAATCTTGTGTGGTGCAGGTCGAGTATTAAATTTGAGTCCCTACTCGAAGATGGCAAGTTCTTGATGAATGGGGCGTAAGAGGGCACGTTGTACACGATGGATGAGGCATGGTGAGGCGGAACCTAAACCGTTCTCACTGCTTTAAAAAAACAAACAATACCAAGCAGTGTCACAAAGGTTACTGCAGGAAAGTCAGCCAGATGTAAAGGGCAAAAATAAGAGGCCTAGATTGAACCTAGTGTGATATGGGAAAGTAACTGATGAAAAAAAGCAGTGATATTAAAGAGCAACCAAGGAGTGAGTTGGCCATATTAGGTAAGTGGTCATAGGATTGAAGTAAAGCCGACAGCTTGGTATGTAGACAACACGCTGAAAACATTTTGTGTCGATCTAGACTACATTGAATTTGGTATAAATTCAATGTCAGTTATCCCAGCATACCTTGGAAAGTATATGCACACATAGAGCCTTCATCACGTAGAGCATGTCTCGAACAATAAACAAAGAAAACGTTATTATCAAGTTAGTGTATAATAAATAGAAAAAAAAGGCCAGCTGCTCCTATGGCAAACGCACAAAAAAAAACGAAACAGCAAACACACTGATGCATGAGAAACATCACGTCTCTACGCCTTTTGCTTTTGACACGTTTGGGGAGCCCATACAAAGGAGGTGAGAAATGATGTCCCAGGCATAAGGATGCTTGCATGGAGCGGCGGGCACAAGCTAGTTTATTCTTTTTGAGCTGCGCTTGAATGCGAGCATATTTGAGTGAATAATGGGCTCGTTTCACGGAGACACTTGACTTGCGCAAACATGACACGCACTGGCACGAAACACGTCAGGTGTTCCAGAATGCGTGCCCCTGGTTTCCACATAACTAACCAGAATGGGTTCGTAACTTTGTCATCTCACACAGATCAAGCGTCGCTAAATAGGAAACAGTTGCACAGTGAATCGTTTTATCTAGCAAAGATGAGAAACTCCAATTATTTGTTCGGGTTTGTTCAGGTCTTTAATGTTTCAAGAAGGAGGTAGAAACCTGAACCGTGATGTGGCGGCACAGGAATGGAAACAACTTTTATGAACGAAGCTGTTAATCTATCGGTAAGTTGTGAATCGTTATGCAAAACTGCTCGGGTGGTTATGTGCTACAGATATTAGGCAAACACCCCCACCGTGCACAGCAGGTGCAAACGTTAAACAAAATGACTTATTCATTCTAATCCCCCTCGTTCTTTACATATTTTCTTGCTTGCTATTGCGTTGTGTCTGTCCCCTTTCTCTTTCTTTTTTATCTATTTACCATCTTTTCTGACTTCTTTCTTTCTATGAAGCAAGACAAACACGTTAAAGAAAGAAAAAGAAAAAGAAATAAAGAAAACAAACAAACGAGGAAGAAGTTAATTTTAAATCATCTCCGTTTTTTTCTTAAAAAGAAAGATGGACGTAACGTTATAGAAAGCAAGAAAAAATGGTGACATATAAAGGAATGAAACAAGGGGAGTAAAGAGAATAAGTGAAATAAAAACAACAAGACGGAAAGACAGAACGACATGCAAAGACAGAGAATGCAAGTGAAAAAAAGGCACAAAAATGAGGTAGAAAAAAACAGGGAGAATTACAGAAAGAGAAAGAAATACACAGATAGAAGGACCCAAATGAAAGATATAGACAAAAACAGACAGAGATGAAGACTGAAAAACAAAGGAAAGAAATAAAAATCAAGATAGAAGAAGTGAGGAAGAGAAAAGAATAGATAGAAAGAAACAGATACTGAGAAACAGATTTATAAGGATTATGTACAAAAACAAAAAAGCAAAGAGAAAAAAAAGATAGAAGGGAACAAAAAAAGGCCACCCACATTCGCTTGGCACTACTAGTTTGAAGCTACCGTATATGCTGTTTGTAAAATATCGAGAATTATGCACGTGGCCTAAGGCATCCAGTATGCAGTGCGTTTCAGCGAAGTAAATTGGGATAAATTAAAAATTCGGCAAATCCCACGTACCTGGGAACCGACGTTATGCGAAGCATGCGGAGGAAAGGTGACTTCGACGCAATTTTTTTATTGAGCGACACATGATGAAATGACGCTCAGTATGTGGACGAACGCTGCACGCACAGACATATGTTGAAGAGTTGCAGATGTTTATATACCCAGTTGCTTGCACGTGCGCAACGATTCCAACTGGAACATGCGTATCAGCAATACCAGAAGCTGATATGAAGCGCTGATGCTCGCGAGAATGCTGGCCCTGGACACTGCTACATAAATGAACTTCAGCTCATGGCAACTAACCACAATTGGTGTTAAACCGACGTGACGGCTGTATCAACAGGGTATATATGTAATGTTTATAAAATTAGGTAGGCACCACTGCAACCACTATTGACGTTTCACGAAGATCATCGCCTATTTGAAAAGTAGTTCAGAGACCTGGCGTAGCTCTGTGGTAAGATGCTTCAGTGCCACGCAGAATGCTTGGGATCAATTCCAGCTGAGAACGTGACATTTATTATTTGCAATAGTCGTGTCGACGCTACCAATGTCGACTATTTCTTAACACTGGCAGGTTGAAATAGCCCATGTATGTTCTCGTCGTTCCTGATTGATTGATTTGATTGATTGATATGTGGGGTTTAACGTCCCAAAACCACTATATGATTATGAGAGACGCCGTAGTGGAGGGCTCCGGAAATTTAGACCACCTGGGGTTCTTTAACGTGCGCCCAAATCTGAGCACACGGGCCTACAACATTTCCGCCTCCATCGGAAATGCAGCCGCCGCAGCCGGGATTCGAACCCGCGCCCTGCGGTTCTCGTCGTTCCTGGGTAGATACTAAGTGTCTATCACCTGTGGCACATACCCGCATATTAGTGTCACATGCCTGCCCGTGAGTAGGTGCCATTGCGTGGAAGGAAGTGTTTGGCGACCTACCCGACCGCATTGTGACATTATTCATGTCTTGACCAGCACGTGATATTTGTCAAACCATCTTACCCTCCCATGCTAATTTTGGTCCACGCCAAGTTAAGGGGGTGCCCATGAGAGCATCCAAACGTGAGCGGCTGGATAGATAGATAAGCTCAAAGTCGCCGAAGTTCACTAAGAAATGCTTCGCATTAAAAAAATGAAACATTGTGAGCTTCTTATACACTCTACAACAGTTGAAGGTGAAAGCTCACTACCTTTTCTTAAGACATTATGTGTTGCAATCTGATACCAGAGCTAAAAAAACAAAAAAAACACCATGAGGCACTACGCGAGAGACAGCATAAAGTAACAATTATGTTCTCATTCGGTTGCAGTACAATTTTGAACTTCATGAGTGAAAATAGCTTATACATTGATATAGGCAGGAACCTATAAGAGGGATTTCGCCCAGTCTGTTTTATTTTACATCCTTCCTTGTCTCAATCTTAAGCAATTATTATCTCATTCTGAAAAAAAAATACAGCCAGAGGACTGAGAGTTACAAACGAGGAAAATAAAAAGATTATTATTCATCCGGACTGCGTGCTAGTCTCCTCTTCATCAGCCACCGAGTGTTTACATAGGAGCACTATAGTTTGTAGAGCTTGCCAGTACCCCCATTATGTGTTTACACAGACAATATTTACAGTACTGCTTTCGCAAGATGGACGTGCTATGTCTGCGAGAAAAGCGAACACGGTACACTGGAAAAATAGCCTTACACTAATGTCTGCACGGGAGTAATATAATGACGCGCAGAGACGGAGAAAGTACCCTACCGTATCACGAGTGATTAGACAGTTTAAATGCCCCATTCGCCCTCGACTGCCTATACGACTTCGCACTCCTCATCTCCGACAGAAAGAATATAGGTACAAAAGATTGTCCTTGTCAAGCACAATGAGAGTAATTCTGTTGTATGTTGTAATAACAAGTTCTTCAATCTGAGGATGAGCATCATGTCATACTCCTCTTATTAGTTCTTGTGAAATATAAGTAGCAAGTAAATCACATAGTAAGCGAGCAGTACGAGGTAGGTCAAATGCTATGCTAGCATGGTGATATGAATACATATTACAGCGCTGGCTTGCAAACCTCAAGTCTTTCCGTGAGAAGAACAACAAAGGGAAAGAACAGCGCTCGCTTTGAAGGCAGCCAAGGGGAGGAAAGAGTGCGGCGGCAGCGCCTATTCTTCCCTGGAACACAATCACTTCATTCACGCAAGTCCAGAGTGCGCAAGGCAGAATGCATCCGGTGATTACAAAGAAGGTGTGCGGTATCTGCGCAGGGAATAAAAAAAAAAAGGAAGGGAGAAAGTAGATAAAAAGAACGAACCAAAAGCAAACGTGACAAGCTCAAGCCAGGTGGAAAAAGAAGCCGAGGAAAGGTTACTGACCCCTCCCATGCCGTCTCTAATCTGGGTTGAAAGCGACGCAGCAGTAAAAAGAAGCAAGGGGGCCTCGTTAAGAGGCGGGAACGGGCCATTTCCATGAGGCCGAACGCGATGCAAAGCAGGTGCAGTCGCATCTAAAAGGCCTTACGGCACTTGGGAGACCAACCGTCACACTCGCGATTTCCAAGATGAGGCTTCGCTGGACGAGGTTGATATTCAGTCTACTGATCTCCCACTTCGTACCAGGTAAGCCAAGCGCTTACAAAGTGCTTTGTGTAGCACTATAACGATTTCTACGAAGTACCGTGAAAATGTAATAGGGCGCTTGTTTGTCTCCTTTTTTTTTGCGTCGCGTTAGTTGCCGCTGCCAATATTTCCGTATAAATTGTAATACTATAGCTTACTTGGGCCCGTTGATAAACGTCTAGCGTAGCTGTGTAAGTTACTATTTCCTAATACACTGCACCAGAGCAAAAACACTCGGGACGTCAGAGGAAGTCGCATTAGAAGACATCAGCGAGATTAACGGGGCGGTAGTGCCAGCATTTTATAATATATATAACAGGAAACCATACGAATGCAAAAGAATTCTCTTCACTGACACCTATTTGTGGCCCAAAGTAGGAAGTCGGAACTGATAGAACGGCATATATAAAATAATCTTATAAGTTTCCGTAATGTCCCTTCCTACCTTAAAGTGCGAACTAATCGTTATAAAAAGTCCACTATGTACCTTTATTCCACTTCCTTTCGCACGAGTGAAGAACTACGTTTGTACTTTAAGTGACAGAGGAGCACCACGTGCAGTACTTAGCAAAAAAAGAAAAAAAAAGAAACGTATATATGGTATGCCGTACAGTGCGTGGAAGAATAACGATGGATCATTAACTCATTTCCATTAGGCATTGCAGTGCCGAGTCGTATTTTTACGACATGATGTAGTTCCACAGGGCGCGCCACAGCGAAGAAAATCGAAACTGCACTGCGAAGCTCAAGAAGCTCAGCCACGACACCCAAACTTCGCCTTCATGAGATCGCATACATGCAAAAAAAGCTCCGTCAGCTGAATAGTTGGTTCAGTTAAAATGCCGTAACCGAAGCTCGTTTTTTTTGTATTTGAAAGGCTGTCCACGAAAAACCTTCTTATGAATCTCATTATTAGAATATTATCGGTCGTAATACAATTCGCACAATGCTGCAGTTTAACATGAACAATGGTGTATGATATGAAAAAGGCGCAACTAACGATGTCGCAATAATTCACAGTTTTTCAAAACAGCATTGCCTACATGACTGCTGTATGGGACCTAGAGTGTTGTAATTGCTAAATAATTATATGGTCTGTGCTTGGATTTGGTTCGTGTCATGTTTTGTCTCGACTCAATGGCAATCCGTCATCGCAAACTCCCACGTTTATTATGTTAAACTGCGTGATTAAAACGGCGCACGCCAAATCAAGGGACTCTGAAGCTTCGCCTTTAGGAGCTGAACGCGATAGGGATATTCTGTTCCCAGTGCGTCATCAAACACTTAGTGCAGGGAACCATTTCGAACTTGCTATGCACCCACTATGTGGCGTGAAGAGAATAGGTACCGTAGCGTGTGTGCCTTTCGTAGTGGGTGACCAGCTTTAAACTGCGAAGCCTTTATGGTAATGACATGTTCTTAAACCCTGGCAATGAACGCTTATACCGTCATTATTACTACTGCAATATTTCATGTTGCGAAGCATGTATAACAGACGCGTGTGTTTGTAAAGTACGAAAGCTACTTTCTGCATTTTCAAGCAGAGTAAGTTTCTTTCACAGTATTCAGAAGCAGAAGCGTTGCCGTGTGGTAGAGACGGCACACAGAGCAGCGCGTGTGTATGTCGTCCCTTTCCTTGTGGTGCGTCTGTGGTTGCGTTGTAAAAGTACCTCTACGATTATGAACAAACTAGGCCCAAAATAAGTGTTACTGAAGTTCACTTGCATCGTTCTCGATTTTTTAGATCACGAGCATAAGATGAAAGTTTTTTCGCACACCCCCACCGACGCCGGAATTTCTGAGAAACGAGCGATATCACATTTAACACAGTTTCTAGACAAACTTGTTTAAATTACCCCCTCACCAAGCTTCTTGTTATGCACCCACGTCCATCATCCTAATGTCACAGTCGCTCTGTGTCCACCCTGCGCAGCTAAAGGCGCACCGGCCTCCCAAGAGTGGCGCCTGCGGTACGCCGAGTTGAACACGAAGGACCCGGAGTCGTGCCTGTTGGAGCCCGAACGAGGCCTCTGCTACGCGGCTTTCACACTTTACTACTTCGACGCCGCAGCGGGCACGTGCGAGGAATTCCTGTACGGAGGTTGCGGTGGCAACGCAAACCGCTTCGGCTCGCTAGAGGAATGCCAGGCCACGTGTGCCAGGAGCTCCGGCGTTCCTGCCGCCGGCGCAACGCCAAAGCCGGCAGAAGCCGCGCACCGACGAAGAGGAGACGCTGCTTCTTTGTCGTCCGGCGCCGGTTTCGTTGTCTCGCATGCAAATGGCGACGCGGGCCTCGATGCAGCCGGGACGAGATTGCCGACCAAGTCGGCACACGCTGCTCAGACGGTGGCTGTAAACCGACGCAAGGAGCCCCCCTCGGCGAATGATGGCGCTGCTTCTGTTTCTTTGGACTTGTTCCCGTCGTATCACGGAGACCAAGTTTGGGATGCTGCGTGGCTGTAACTGGAGCCGCAGCCATAGGCAAATGAGACGTATTTAGCCAAATTTCTTTGGTATGTGCGCAGCTTTCAGCGTCATAACCTTGCACTTCAAGTGGAGCGAATATAAAAGAGCTTGAGTAGAGTAAAATCTCCGCCCTTTCTCTTTACGGCCTCTTTGATAATCATATCGTGGTATTGGAACGTGAAACCCAATTAATTATATTAAAATATAATGTTGGGCGAAACTTTCCGGGGCTTTTTGGGGCGAAACCAATGTATCATTATAACGCATTCAGCAAAAACAGCCTCCATGATAATCTTGGCGTTATGGTTTTTTTTAATGTAGTTAAACTAAACAGGAGACCTGAAGGAAAAAAGAGAATATTTTGATTAAGTGTTATTGGTTGGCTACTTTGTGTTCTCATGGCATGCAAAACTCGTCTATCACAGAATAAGGATAACGCACGTGAAGCTTTTATTGTCACTAAAGTGAAAAATTGATTTGGTTTAGATTAAGAAACTACACTTCGAGAACTCTAGTGTCGTTACTCTAGACCTCAAAAGTTCATTATTAAAAGAAAAAATCAAGGTCACAGAACAATTTTGAAATTTCACGTTGAACTTGGCGTGCGTGACGTCATGACTTTCAACGCTTCTTTGTCGTATCTCGCCGACAGTAGCTTAATTAAATTTTCTGGAAAATTGCTATAGTTTTTCCGCGACCAAATCAAAAGGAAATGTGCTTCATTTTTACCCAATGGAAGCTACGCAGCTACGTAAACGCCGTCCAAACTTATGACGGCAAGGTCATTTGGTTCAGGCATTTCAAGATGGCGTAGCTACCTAGGTTTTCTTATTGCGCGTTTTCTCGAGCCTCTCGTCACGGCGAGCGTGAACACAGTCGACTTTGGAATTGCAAAGTTTATTAATAACTACATAATCGCTGTCTTCTTTACTGTCCCTTTAACGTCGACATTACTCTGAATTCACTGTTAGATCAAATCGAAGCTTACGTGCTCAGTTTCCTAAATGTTAACTTGTAATTCCAAGATGACTAAAAAAAAAGGAAGAGCATGGGTGGCAAGCAATACTAACTTCATCTGTATGCGATATAGTTAAGTTGTAACGTCTATAAAACATTATAAGAACGTATGTCACTGTGACACTTATTTATTAAAGCAGTGTTTTTGTTCCCTATATCTCTTATAAACTTGTGATTTTGTGAACTGCAGCTCAATCACATAACACCATTTATTCGCTAAATGTCTAAAAGTTGATGAAGTTCACAGGTATAACATCATGTCATGGTGCCTTGAAGCTTGGCAGTGCATTCTTACAATTATTAGGCCTCAATGGTGTAGAATATTTTTTTCCAAAGATTAATCTCTGAATCACCCGACGAATGGGTCATGCGCCAGTTTCCTGCATTCTTCCCGTGACAGCCAGCGCTTTCAGGCAGCTGTCCCATATTGCCCTCACTGCCTTCAAGAGCGGGACCCATATTTTAGGTTAGGGAAGCGTAGTATTACATCGCAAATCTTTTGAAATCCACCGAAGAGAACTATCGCGGCATACACAAAAAAGTGCGTCACTCTTCACGTGCTTAGAAAAATTAACTAAATTGGTGCACTTTTTTTCCCATAGAGGCGGTAACCTCTACTACATACACTTTTACAGTGAAAATGCTGTGCTTGATGGAGGTTCCTGCTCGGTTCAACTGCATGTGTTGGTGCAACCTGTATCTTTATGCGTTTCCTGCCAATATTTTTTTTTGCTTCCCATTCTACAGCCTTAATCCAGCGAATAGCACGTGGTCTGCTCAATCGTGATTCGCAAAGAAGGCGTCCAAACACGCACGCGTTGCTCGTTTACTACATGTGACCCTAAGCACTGAGGGATGCAACGTTCGCATGGCCGTGCCAAGCACGGCAAGCGTGTCTCGAAGGTCGTCAATACGATTGAGGGGAATACGATTCCAGATGAACACTGCAGCTCGATACATAGCCGCACTAGCCAAATTTAAGCACCGAGTCACGCGAAGTAATGCTCACCGTTTCCTCTTATACACAGCAGAGTGCTGCAAAGCAACGCATACAAAGCGTATGTGGGCACTGCCGCATGGTCATGCTGCTAGTTTGAACGGAGTGGCCCATTGTGGAAGCTGTAAAGCTAAGTTCCGGGCACATAAACGTCTGTCTCCGCAGTTAGCGTTTCGTTTTCCTTATAGACGCCGCAAATGGTTGTAGCGTTCTGTTACTAAGGGTGAGGTTGTAGGCCTGAGCCTCGATCTGGGCCACCACATCTCCTCGTGATAAGAACGTAAAATTACCCTCGTTAGCAATCATAAGTGCACGATTAAAAACCTTAGTTAATAAAATAGTATTGCTGCAGACACTCAGCGGAAGTTTTCTAAGTATGCATACGCGTTGTGCCACTTGCTTGTCTCCATCGTTTTCAATACCCTACGTGCTTGGAAGATTTGGGGTTTGGATGGCTAGATACCTCGTAGGTCCGGGTTCGATGCCGTACTCACATCGAATGTACGGGGATCCACTTCATACCAACTTAAAAACTTCGGGGTTATAGTTTCTGTGCGGACGAAAGGTCTACTATCCGGTCTCTTACATGCTCAGGAGGTGGAAGGTTCGAGCGCCGACACACTTGGTAACTGTGGGTTCCCGCAGTTATTCACAATATGCTCTCATACGTTTATTGATGATGTGCTGTATAAGCATGCTAAACTAAATGTCCCGGCTTTCGGAACTGTTATCTCGCTCATGTTCAGAGAGTACAAATCGGCGTTTAAATAGGCAAATAAATCGGCACTGTCACCATAATTGTGTCCTTAGTTACCGTTTACTAAATACACCGCGGATGTCATGAGGCGCCGCAGCAGCTGCTTTAACGCCTTCAGTATTACGAAGTGATGCGTTGAATTTCCAATATGTCTAAAACTAGAGGACTCTTGCGGACTTGCAGCTTGCTTTCTAACCACCAAATGCGCGTAATTATCACAGGGGACGCATCAACACCAATATTGGTGTTTCTTCAATGTTTCGTCCGTTCCTTCGTCGTCAACCTTCAATCTCTTGGTCTGCGCTTGTCCCTGTCTCTTCTCTGCCGTCGTTTGTCTGTTTTTTGCGCACACCAATTTACCCTGAATTATGAACCAACTCGCCCAGCTACAAGTTTTATTGAACCAATATTGTGTAGGCCATAAATTGAAGTGAGAATGTGCTTTGGCATGGCACAAAACCCCACATGAAATGAAAGCTACTACCAGGGACGAAACCAGCAGAGCAAGGACATCGCGAAGAGGCGAATTACTTCTATGCATGATCTGCGAAACTAATCGAAGGAAACTTTCAATCAGAGACCATGTTTTCTGGTTTAGCGAGTGCTTTGTCTTTAATGTTTTTTGACGAAAACTTAGCAGGCACTTCGTAAGCATATGGCTTTATTAGGCTTTTTATCACTACTGGAAATACGTGGAGCAAGCTTAAAAGTAATAAAAAACTATTGCCCCACCACGGTGGTTTAGTAGCTAAGGTACTCGGCTGCTGACCTGCAGGTCGCTGGATCGAATCCCGGCAGTGGCGGCAGCATTTGCGATGGAGGCGAAAAAGTTGTGGGCTCATATTTGGCTGTTCGTTAAAGAACCCCAGGTGATCGAAATTTCCGTAGCCCTACACTACGGCGTCTCTTATAATCACATGGTGGTTTTGGGACGTTAAACTTTGCATATGATTCATCAATCAAAGCTACAAAACTAGACGAACGAAGATGATACCGAAAGGGTGCCTAATGTCTCATCTCAGTTTTTCTCGTTTTAAAGCTTGCGACACGTATTTCAAGTAACTATACACCAACTGGCGCAACATAACGCCGCGTTATTATTTATCATGGCAAGAATCGTGCCCACCTACAGTAGTGGTCACTAGGCAATGCTAACTTTTATCCACAATTATGGCAGAATAAAGCAATCAAGCTATAGGCAACCTGCTCTAAAAATATTTCATTACGGCACGCATTTAAAATAAGTAAAAAGATGTAGGCTAATTTCAAGCTTAAGGAAACCACTTTCTTAACCAATGATCTGTGAGAGCATATAGCTAACGCCGACATTTAGCGTGTTTTTTCAAAGTTGAAAAAAAAGAGCGAAAGAAGAACAAATTATTGCAGTATTTCAAGTGAAAGTAGGCTACAAAGTCTCTCTCTCTCTCTCTGCTTTTTTTATGTAAAAAACAAGCCAGCACCGTAATTCACGTCAAAAGCTGTATGTCACCACAGTTTGCCGCCAAGGAAAGTTGCAACATTACCGATGCCAAAGTGAAAACAAGTGGATTATACCGCCGTCGCTGGAGACTGAAAGACGGCAGAAGACAGTCGGCGAGAATGCGCAGGTAGATGAGAAGCCGCGGTGGACGGAAACACGTGGCCGACTGTTTACCACGTCAATCATGACGAAGGGACGTTTCAGGTTTGGTCAGAATGAGGAGAGGGCATTTACACGTGCACGTGCCGTCTGGAGTTTGTTGTAACCTTCGCCGCTCGCTTATAAAATGACGGCAAGCGCAAAGTCTCGTACGACAGTGGACAACGACGCCTTGTTCGATTGCTTCGACTCAGGTAAGATTGTCTAGGATTTGATGGTTTCTGGGACGTCTATCCCATAAGAACATGTCTGTTGTTTGAACTAGAATACTTATTCCAATTGGGGTGTCGCCCATAGAGAAGCAACCAGGCGCGTCCACAGGATTTTTCCTTGGAGGTTGCAAACCTATGTTAACTCAAGGCTCTATGGGGAAGGGGGCTGTGCTTGTGTGGCTGAACGTCCGTTGGATTCACCTGCACCAATCGGAACCGGTTCACGGCTGTGCACACTATGTCCAAAAGTTTTGCAGTGCGAGTTAAGCGGTGCTGGCACAGCGCGACACCCGAGACTAATGACTATGAACCGACAAGGTGGAGGCCTTATTTCTCTTCACTTAATTTATACCATTCAACTAACACTGACCGATGGCAAACCGCACATGCGGACAGTTCATGAAGCACAAACATCTTCGTAAAACACACCGTGTTAGTAGAGGCGAGTACGGCGCCTACGCTTAAGCGCTGCGTTGTCCGCTCAGCTGCACGCGCTGCTGCACAAAGTCGGCACCATCCGCGTAGGAGTTGTTGGAAAATCGTGAACCAGTGCTGCACATGTTCTGCACGTTTTGAAACGAATGGCAGGGTTCACAGGTCGCCAATGCTGCACCGCTAAAACGATTGGATTGGTGCAGCACCTCGAGAACTAGTTCGTTTGGTGCAAGCGAATTAAGCGGACCTTTAGGTGGTGGACAAGCGCTGGTGCAGCTAAGGTGGGGGGGGGAGAGGGGGACATTTTTCCCTTTTTCATTTTTTTAATTTCCGACAAGTCACGATAAAATTATTAATTACGCATATGAATATTAAGCATGTGCGCAGTGACGCACAAACTTAAAGAAAATGTTGAAAGTAAAATTACCGATGAGAACAATAAATATACATAACACCGAACGTCGTTCTGTGTATGCATAAATCGACTTAAGAGGCAAGTTTAGTGGTATGTTAAGGCATAAGTAAGAAAACCGTGCACGGGAGAAATAATCCTAATGCAAATAAGATTCAACACAATTGAACTGCCACTTGAAGGATCTTTTAGCGATGTTCAAAGTAAATCAAAATCACATAAAATCATAAAAACATGAATGCTTGTGTAGTATATACAATAATACCGTTCGCAGTTGGAAAAATATTCTGGTTGAATAGATGAGGATAATGAGGTTCTGTCTGATACAAAAACTGTGTTTCCTACGTACAAGGTGTTTAATTAATATATGTATTTGCCAGTGAAGAAAGAAAACCACTCTGGCTACTACTTATAAACCAGTGCCACTTGATGTATTTTGTCACATTCATTTAAGCCAAACGAGGCAGCCTTTATATGTGCATGTTATGCGTGAAGGGTTTGAAGTGTGTTAGTATTTGACATGTTGTGGTACCGTCGTTAAAGGAATGTTCATAGCATTTTCCTATTGGAACCTAATACAAACAAAAGGCGCGTTTTCTATTTGAAATCTTTGCACACGCCAAGAAGAAAGGTGTGTGTGTAAGCACGCAGAGTCTTTCGAGACATATCGCCAATTGTATGAAACCGAAAGGGACATACGATAACAAACAGCAACAAACGAAAGCCTGTTGGTCTTGGACTGAATAAGACGGTTACAGAGGAAAACACGACACTAAGAGCAGCAGCGGCTGCGACATCCGTGACACCTAATGTATTCCACTCACATCCACAGACAGGCCGCCTGTGGCTTAACTTTTACTTGTAGCTGCCACCGCTTTCGCCAGCAATGCTAACGGTCTCAACTTTCCTTGGCTTCTTTGCACGCAGGACGCAAAATGAGGACCGTACCAATTTTTACCTTTTTGGTCGTCCTGGCTGTGGCCGAGTGGTAAGTTCTCACGACGATGGAATTATGGTCACGATGGTCGAATGTATCCTAGTCTTCTGTTACCTGTCCCCCAAACGAAGTCCAGAATGAACGGATGGATGAGGCGACGCCTTTATTATATTACAGTGCAGCGTTGTATTATAATCACTGCAAACTTTTTATAGACACTTTTCATCCTTCTTGACATAGTACATCCTGCAATGTGGCAATATATTTGTACAATAAAATAACGAGAATACGTGCAAGACTCCCCCGTACGTCAAAGGTCATTGGCATAATTCTAACTTAAACATGCCGCATGTAATTATACAGATGTTGTATATGTTTTAAGTACAATTGCTTAGATGGTATGCCTAAGGTTTTATAAAATCAGTATATATTCTGTAAGAAGCCAGTCAGACTGCTCGCACCAGTGACGTGACAGAACCATGAGACATTCGAAATTAAAAGGGCGGCTGAAGGCTAGATGCGATGGTAGCGCTGGAATCTGCAGTGATGCGGGTCGATAAAACCGTAAAATAACGTCTATATTATGAAGATTTCTCAAATTAGGCTGGTAATTACGCGAAGAACTCGATACATTTATACAGAATTGTCGGGAAAAGTTTAACACTCCTTCAATGCATTGAAAATCTTAAAATGTTCTCAAGGTGTATAATAATAATAATAATAATAATAATAATAATAATAATAATAATAATAATAATAATAATAATAATAATAATAATAATAATAATAATAATAATAATAATAATAATAATAATAATAATAATAATAATAATAATAATAATAATAATAATAATAATAATAATGAAATAATAATAATAACATCTGAAGTTAGGCCCCACAAAACCACCATATAATTATGAGAGACGCCGTAGTGAAGAGCTTCGGAAATTTCGGCTATCTGTGGTTCTTTAACGGGTACCTAAATCTAAGTACATGGGCATCAACGTGTCAGCCTACGTCGAAAATGCAGCCGCCACAGTGGGGATTTCATGCCGTGACCTGCGGGTCAGCAACCGAGTGCCGTAACCATTACGCCAGTACAGCAGGGTGGCTTCATAGAGAGAGATGCTATTTATATATATAAAAAAACACATTGGTGTGTGTGCGAAATTGCGCCAAGAAATCATTCGTTCTTACGATCCCTCTGGTTACCATTGTGACCTCTTTGCCAACATTTTTCGCTAAGTGTCCTAAACCTGGACCTTGCGTTTGTTCTTTCAAGCCAGTATAGCAGCGCTATCAAGAGGCACCGTAGGTAATGGTTGAAGCTACGACGATGGTATCAAAGCTTAGTATCCAAATCATTGTTACGTCACTCACTTATCTCACTTAGGAGAAGTTTGTAAAATATTGCCGTACAGGCAGTTAAAAAAAAATGTACTAGTGCATCGAACTAGCACTTTCAGTCAAGAATTGTAACATCATCACATCCACGCACATGGCGCAGTATGTTAATGCAAGTGTTAATGCAAACCTCGAATGATAAAAAATACAGTTACTGAGATACTGATGTCAAAACGCGACTATTAAACGAACGAAGTTCTCATTCAGCGTTTTTTTTTTTTAACAGCAGATGGCGCAACACAGAATGGGGGAGACAGCTTCAATTCAATCCACGTAAAAACGCCGCCTTGACGTTCTAGTTCATGCTTAGGGCTGTTAGCCAGTAAAAAAAGCACAAGAGACGAAAAAGGTGATCGCGACATGTGGTGATCAGCGCATGCCATGTGACATACCTGCTCACCCATTTTCCCACTAAAAAAATCAGGTTGCATGCATCAACTATGTAAGAAGCCAATCATTAGTAGTGAATTACTCGAAAAACAAGCACTGAAGCCATGGATGATAAGTACACTACATTGCTTAGTGATTTTAATATTGAAACTATCTACTTTCTGCTGTATACTTTCTATTTTCATCTGTCTACTTTCAGTGTATCCGCCACAAGCGTCCCAAATTGCCAGAATGTGAACTGCGCTGAGGCAAGATGCCAGCCCGCTGACTGCACATGCGGATCATACAAGGACGCTTGCGGCTGCTGTGACATCTGTTACAAGGTATAATTGAACGGTCGTTCCTACAGACCACTTGCTGATTTCTCAGTAGTGACTCATTGCTTCAAGCAAGAAAAGCGAATTCTTTCAGAGTGGTGCTTAAATGTGTGGCTGAGTTTTTGAAACAGATCAAGTAACGCGAAGGGTCGTAGAAGGAGGCTTACAGTCAATTTTGTTCATTTGGTTTTATTAAGGTCCTTTCCACGTTAAGCACACGAACGTGTTAGAGTTTCGGCTTTTGTGTGGCCACCACAGCCGGAACTTATTTGTCGTGGTAGATGAACAGCAGCGGCTCCGCGCTTGCAGGCAGGATTCAATTCCTTAAGGCCGCAGTTCTTTCTCACTTAAAGCCACGAACACTCATGTACGTGCGTTTCTGCGTGGTCTAAACAACCCCCGCAGCCCCGGTGGTCCAGCGCTAATGGTGTTCCGCGGCCGATCCCAGGGACCGAATGCTGGCTGCATTTCGCTGTTTGAGGCCCGTGTGCTTCGGTATATAGGATCTCACGTTAAAGAACACCGGATAGTGAAAATATTTCGAACTGAGGCTTCACTCATAAATATGTGTTGTCGTAAATTCTGAAAATTCAAATATAAATAACACAAAATGATATTGTTATTTTGGTTTCTAAGACATCTCAACCTTTCAGAACTGCATACAATTATTTTGAGAAACACACATTCATGCATTTTCTGATTCTTTTTCTATCGCAATAATGAATGGGCATTTTCGAAAATTTTCCAAGCCTTCTCATCGAAGCAGTCAGTTGATGGCGGCAAGTGCGTTGGCCATAGAAACGCTGTGCTACATATTTCAATGATAACCAGCTCAGAACAACTAACAGTCTAAGAAACACGGGCACACCAGCCCAGCGCTAATCTTGTGTGTAAGTATTCTTCATTGTTCGCCTTTTTGTGCTGGGTAACTTTGCAATAACCTGTGCTGTACCGTAACTTTAAAAAAGGAAAATACCCAGTACCTTTCAGCAAGGCGCCTAAAAAGTGGTTCACGAGAACAAGAAATCTTCAGTACAGGATCAGTGCGCGATACACGGAAGTTTTTGTCTTTCCTCTGACTGGCGCCGATATGCAACGGTACAATCGCTTTAGTTAAAAATCACGCTTCTTTGAGTATGTATTTATTTGATTTTTTAAAATTCGAAGCACTTCTTAGCGAACTTCGGCGACTTTGATCGCATCGATCTATCTATCTAGCCGCTTACACTTGGGTGCTCTCGTGGTCACTTCCTTAACTTGGCGTGAAACAAAATTATCATGGGAAGTTAAGATGGATTGAAGAATATGACGTGCTGGTCAAAACATGAATGATGTTGTAATCCTGTCACGTACGTCGTCCAACACATCCCGCCAGACAGTGAATCATACCCACGGGTGGTATATGTACCGCTTGTATGTGGGTGTGTGTCAGAGGTGATTGACTCTTAATATCTACTAGAAATGAATAAAACACACATGGGCAATTTTAATGCACGAGCGTTAAGAAATACCCGACATCGGTAGTGTCAACCCAAAGAACGCAAAAAATAAATTTCATGGTCCCAGCTGGAATCAAACCCGAGCATTCTGCGCGGCAATGAAGCATTTTACCGCAGAGCTACGCCAGGTCTCGGAACCACTTTTTTCAAATACACGCTAATCCTCGCTAACGTAAATAATGTTTTCACTGCTGCCTACCCAATTTTACAATCATTATGTATGTACTCCTCTGATACAGCCGTCTAATAGGGTTCACGTCAATTTCGGTTAGTTGTCACGCCCTGAAGTTGACTTATGTAGCAGCGTCCAAGGCCAGCATCTTCGCGAGCATCAGCACTTCATATATGCTTCTGGTGTTGCTAATACGCATACCCCAGTTCACATCACTGTGCAAGTGCAAACAACTGGTTATATAAACATCTGCAACTTTTCAACATATGTCTGTGCGTGCACCATTTGTACATATACGTAGCGTCATTTCATGACGTGTCGCTTCATAAAAAAATTGCAACACGGTCACCTTCTCCCCGCATGCTTCGCATAACGTCGATTCCCACGTACGTGGGATCTGCCAAATTTTTAATAGCTAATATATCCTAGCTTGGAGTTTACATGAGAGATGGGCTGTTATGCAGTGACAATTAACAACTTCAAGGCTGGGTTGGCGCACATTAGCTCTGCCAGTCTCTTGTTGTGTTTATAAAAAATAGCTTATAAATTCGTAGTGTCGTGTTGAGCACCCTGTCGTCTCTTTTTCAGTCCTTGTCTCCAGTATTACGTTGTTTCGTAAACGTAAATGTGCTGTGGTCTGCAGTGTGCCGGTGATGGGTAGACCACTTTGGTGTGATTCCTGCGGCAGGATGGACAATGTGCAAGCAAAAACATCAAAGTGCCAGGACAAGAATGATTAAAGTTGTGAAAAGAGGACAACTTAGATCTAAGGCGTCTTAGTTCTAAGTTATCAAGACGTGCTTCAGATTTAAGTTTTGTAACAATACTGTGGAAAGAATAACTTGAATAGATGTAGCGAACTGCGTGGTTTTGTACTGCTTCAAGGGATTTATTTCCATTAGTTTGATGAGGTTCCCAAGCGGAGCATGCGTGTTCTAACTTGAGCCGTACGCATGTTTCATAAGCTAACAGTTTCACCGATGGGGAAGCAAGGCGGAATTGCCTTCGAAAATATCCCAATGTGCGGTTAGTTTCGTTAATGATGGTTGTGATGTGAGAGATCTAGGGAAGATAGCCGGAGATGGTGACGTTGAGTTACTCTCATGAGTTGACAGGAGAAATCGCAGTGTTGCCTAGGACGTACTGTGCTGGAGGGAGATTCCTTCCGATGGTGAAAGAAACTAGCACACACCGGCTCAACTAATAACATGCTCACAGTTATTCGATACCTTTTAATAAGCAGTTTTGGTTGCAGTATTATAAAGACCAGTGAACAAAAGAAGAAGCGCAAACCGATGTTCTCTAACTATCGACTAAAAAGAAAGGTAGGACATGACTGCACATACCATTCAATATTCTTGGTCCTGCATTGCAATGAGAACCTTCTTGATTTTACTTACAATACAGATGTGCTTCTAATTATGATTGCTTTTTTCAGTGCCCCGGAGACGTGTGCACTCCATTATTTCAAGAACGCTGCAGTGGGGACAAGATCTGCGAGCTGGATGAGCCTGGAACCTTCTTTTTTGGAGGAAAGGGCAAATGCAAGCTATCATAGTATACAAAACACGTTGCCTCACAAAGCATAGTGTCACTCTATTTAAATAAATACTGTGCAAGGTGCTTGCCTTTTGAACATGATAACTTCAAGTATTTTCTTATCCCTTTGAAATCTTATTTTGGAAAGTGTTCAATGCATTATCGTACATAATACGAATGCTCCATGTAATGTTTTCCTAATTAGGGATAAAAACAAAAATATTAGTTTATTAATAGGCACGTGTAGAGTCCCTAATTACGGAACGGGGCGGGGAGGGTGACAATGTATCAGTGCGAATGCCTCTACCTTTTCTCATATAGTGGAGTACGCGAGAGAAGCTTCGCAATAAATGAAAAAAAAATTACCGACGGTTAAGATACTGTCAAATGTGAATTCTGGTCTAACTTTGTGTTGGGTCCATGACAACTGCCTGCCGTGGTGGTCAAGAGGCTAAGGTACTCCACTGCTGACCCACACGTCGCGGGTTTGAATCCCGGCTGCATTTCCGGTGGAGGCGGAAATGGTATAGGCCCAAGTGCTCAGATTTGGGTGCACGTTAAGGAACCCCAGGTGGTCGAAATTTTCGGAGCCCTCCCCTACGGCGTCTCTCAATGGTGGTTTTGAGACGTTGAACCCCACATATCATCGTGTATGAGGTTTTGGCTATCCGTAGTTGTACCAATGTAACTTTCGTTACATATTTCCACAGAAACTTCCAGCGCTCGAGCGCTACGCAAGCCTCACTGTTCATTGCAAGTGTGGCGAGCCGAGCGAAACGATTGTAGCACCGCTACGACAAGCGAAGCCAGCCGCATTGAACATATCAGCCGTGCATGCGCACGAGCTCTGAGTGAGGGGCTGGTGGCTCGGGATATCGACAGACTCCGCGATTACTTTCTGTCATCCTGAACGACCTTCCATTGGTTCCTGGCTTATTTAGGGAAAAAGCTATATACCAGAACACAGCGAGCTCCATGCTTGCTGCCATATTGAGAAGCGTGTGGCGCCGTGTGTTGCAAGCGCGGTGAAGCAACACACTCAACTGCCAGGCGAGCAGACGCTCTGCCAATCAAACACGAAACTTCACAACTCCACTCCGGCTGTAAACATGTTTCGCGCTGTTCATGTGCTAGAAGTTTATGCTGATTTCATGTGAAACGTCGAGCAGACCTTCCTCGACAGTACGGAATGTCTGCAGCACGTGCATTGCAGACTACGGAAGCAGCTTTATCAGGTACGTACTATTGCGATTGAAAGAAAGGCGAACAGCGGAAAGCGTTGCTTTCGACTCAGTCGAACTGCGGCCTACCTTGGCTGCGACAAGGGAGAATTTGTGCTGTAAGCCGGCGTCGATGTAGAGCTAGAATCTGGTTCCAACTTACGCTTATGCACCGCATGTGTATCAATTGCCAGTTCTGCCGGGCACTCGGAACAGACACACTCTGCAAAAGTGCCAGCCAAAAGAAGATTTTAAAATGCTACGGTGACGCCGGTCGAAAGCACGTCTAGATTCGCCTAGTGACAGTCAAGGCATGTCGCCGTTCAACCGAGTCGAAAAACATGCTTTCCGCACCGTTCACGCATCGCGATAGCAGGCCGTTGCAGTTGTAGTAAACATGCGCGGTGCGTGCATGTACGCGCGAGTCGTAATACGTATATTCTATTATTGACATGCAGCCTGCGAAAGAGTACGGCAATAATTATGTGCCCCGCCGCGGTGGTCTAGTCCCTAAGGTACTCGGCTGCTAAACCGCAGGTCGCGGGTTCGAATCCCAGCTGCGGCGGCTGCATTTCCGATGGAGGCGGAAATGTTGTAGGCCCGTGTTCTCAGATTTGGGTGCACGTTAAAGAACCCCAGGTGGTCGAAATTTCCAGAGCCGTCCACTACGGCGTCTCTCATATTCATCTGGTAGTTTTGGGACGTTCAACACCATATATCTATCTAATAATTATGTGCCTCATACTACAGGCATACTGCACGTAAATCGCTGCTGTAAAGTGAAGCAGCTGGAGTCGTGCTTGAATAAACGCAATAAGATTGATGATATGTGGGGTTGAACGTCCCAAAACCACTCTATGATTATGAGAGACGCCGTAGTGGAGGGTTCCGGAAATTTAGACCACCTGGGGTTCTTTAACTAAACGCAATAAGTATACTTACTTGTACACTTTCCTAGGCTTGTAGTTTTCCCTGCTGATTGCGATTGTATTCTAAGGCGGTGGAGCTCGGCGTTTTTCATTGCGAATGGAAATCTGTGCAATCGCGAAACACCGCACCGGAAAGATTCCCGTAATGCGCTGTGAACTTCACAGGCAGTGCTCAGCCATCTATTCCTGTTGCGCTGGTTGTTGTCGCATCAGATGATAGCGCAGTGGTACCCAGATGACACTTGATAAGCGGGCGCAGCGTGAACAGGCGCTTTTTCGCATTTTTAACTCCCAGAGCCACTGCAATTTCATGCTAGTGAGGCGCGCCTTGGCAGTTGCAAACAAATTATGGCGTCTCTAGCAGCGAGGGTATACCGCCGAAGGCGCCTGGGTTCGAGATAGGCGTGCTCTGGTCTATAGACCTATTCCATGTTTGTAACTATATATATATGGTAGGCGCCGAGTGACGTCACGGCTGGGTTCGAGATAGGCGTGCTCTCGTCTATAGACCTATTCCATGTTTGTGACTACGGTAGGCGCCGAGTGACGTCACGGCACGTTGGCTCCGCCCAGTCGTCCCAGCTGGAAGCGCGCCACCAGCCACTATAATCACGTGACGACGAGCGGAGCAGGTGCGCAAGCTGCCTTCGAGAACAGCGTGTCGGGACACCTCTCGCATGTTTACAGCAGCGGCTGCAACAGAGGAATTGCAGTTGCCGTAGATGGGTTCTGAAATGAACATATGAGCTGTGTTGACGTAGCTTTAGCTTTGAGAACCTCATCAAACATATGAAGTACTATGAACTGCGGAAATGTAGCTCATTTGCGAAATATCATCGTCGTTGCTGCAGCCTAGGTCAAACATGCACACCTAAATTTGTACCAATGCAAGGAGAGACCCAGTTCAGCAAGAGGCTCTAGGGTACACTATGCAAATACGTGGTGTAAAAATACGTAGCCATGAATCGCCACGGTAAATCCTCACATTTATTAAATGTGCCGGATTCATTCAAATAACCAGAACAACCTCCATGGCACTTTCTTCCCCAACACACTTGCGATAAAGCTTTAACAATATGCTGCGGACAAAGCGGTTACGTACTTGTAAGTTTCGGGGTTCAATTCGTACGCTCAAGCCAACCCCACGAAATTCGTATGACTGGGCAAGTTTCTTGCGTGATGACTTTCTGTGAATTCACGCAGACGTGAAAATCTAGCGAAACGCACCAGAGTTATAACAGGACGCTTATGTCAGGTGTCGTATCATCTCAGCCGCATGCATATAATCATAAAAAAACATAGTATAAGTCATCCTTTCGTTCGCTGCTACTTTCATGAACCGTACCTACGCAGAAAGAAACACATGCTCAATCTTTGGCTCGATGACCGAGTGACACATTTAGTTCACGTCAGTATGGCGACATCATTTTGCAGTGTCGAGGACTTTTGCAGTTATATCAGCAATGGCAACCGTGAAAAATAATTCGCATATGATAATGCTATCCAAAATGCTAACGTTCTTTGAGGTAAGTGTGCTCGATATGCCTCCACGCCGTATTAACAAAAGCGTAATTCGATGGCTTATTCCAATGATTGAGAGAGCTAATCACTTTATATTGCCACAGCTCGACTATCTAAGAACGGCCATGCACCACCTAGAACTTCTAGGCGCGTAAAACTTCAGACAACTAACACAAGAGACGAGGACGAGCGCAGCCTGCGCTCGTCCTCGTCTCTTGTGTTAGTTGTCTGAAGTTTTACGCGCCTAGAAGTTCTATATGGATTACCAACTAGCCCAATCCCACACTTTACTCATGCACCACCATCCACCGAATCAAGAAAGAGCTCTCAAACTGAAAACCCTCCATCGCTAACCGGATCAGACGACGGCACTGACACAACGACGGACAAGCGCAGTAATGGTGACGTGGCATCCGAGCTACAAGTCAGAATCGACGACGTCGAAGCCATAGCGTTAATATACACAGGTGCAGACTACTCAGTAATAAGTAGCACGCTCGCAAAGAATCTGAAGAAAGTGCTCACTCATTGCACCAGACCGCAGATACGCACCACCGGAGGGCATTTAGTCAGCCCCGTAGGATTGTGCACAGCGAGAGTGGGAATAAGAGGCCATGTGTACGTCTGCAGTTTTATTGTTCTCCCCGAATGTTCCCGTGAGGCAATTCTGGGCATGGACTTCCTGCAAGCAAGCAGTGCCATCATCGACTTGCAGAAATCCCAAGTTTATTTCTCTACAGAGAACGCTGTTGCCGTGTGTATCATGCGGAGCAACCGATTGTTTCGTCTCTTCGTATTGTGGATGAAGGTGTGACAGTGCCGCCACGTAGCAGCGTGACAGTTTCTGTGAAAAGCGACGTTTTTTGTGAATATGCCGGACTAGCTGATGGAAATATCGGACTGCTACTCACAAAGGAGATACGCGTGGTGAGAGGTCTAGTGAACCTGTGGCACGGATATACTGATGTGTTATTGACTAACTTTACCAACGAGGTACAGCATGTGGCGAAGGGAGGAGCCATAGCATTACTTAATGACTACGTACAAGTATCAGATGTTTGCACCATAAAAAAGTACCTACAACGCCCTCAACAGTGGACAGTGTCCTCGAGAAAACAGATATTGACCGAGAGCTTTCATCTCTGCAGAAAGACCAGATTGTGGAGTTGATCAAGGAATTCGCAGAGTGTTTTTCCTCTTAATCGAAAGTCGGACGTACGCCTTTAGCAAAGCACCGCATTGTAATCAAAGGGCATGTTAGACCAGTATGTCAGCATCCATACCGAGTAGCTCCGAAAGAAAGGGAGGCGATAAAGAAGCAAGAACAGGAGATGCTCGACGACGATGCCATACAGCCCTCCAAAAGCCCATGGGCATCGCCGGTAGTACTGGTGAAGAAGGAGGACAACAGCATGCGGTTCTTTGTTGATTACAGAAAACTCAACCTCGTCACAAAGCGAGACGTGTACCCACTCCCACGAGTCGACGATACGTTGGATAAACTGCGCAATGCTCACTTTTTTTTCATCGTTGGATATAAAGAGCGGGTACTGGCAAATAGAAGTCGATGAACGAGATCGTGAAAAGACGGCGTTTGTGACACCCGACGAACTCTACGAGCTCAAAGTACTCCCATTTGGTTTGAGTTCTGCTCCCGCTACCTTCCAGAGGATGATGGACACTGTGCTCTCCGGCCTCAAATGGCAGTCATGTCTTGTCTATCTTGATGACGTAGTAATTTTTTCCACTACGTTCGAGCAGCACTTACAGAGATTGAGAACGGTACTGGACGCTATTCGTATGGCTGCACTTACGATCAAACCCGAAAAGTGCCACTTTGGATTCCGGGAGCTTCGGTTCCTCGGGCACATTGTCAGTTCTCACGGTGTCCGCCCAGATCCGGATAAGATCACTGCGGTTGAAAATTTCCCAAGGCCAAGAGACAAGGAAGCTATGCGACGTTTCCTGGGGCTTTGTGCCTACTATAGGCGCTTCGTTGAAAACTTCTCCAAGATTGCGGAACCACTGACACGGCTTACGAAGGAAGGTGTGCCATTCATCTGGCACCAAGAGCAAGAAGACGCCTTCTCTGAGTTACGACGGCGTTTGCAGTCACCTCCAATACTCGCTCATTTTGACGAAGATGCCAAAACAGACATTCATAAGGACGCTAGCAACGTTGGCCTTGGTGCTATTCTTGTTCAATGGCAGAACGGGGAAGAAAAAGTTGTTGCTTATGCAAGCCGCACTCTGTCGAAAGTTGAGTATAATTATTCAGCTACGGAAAAGGAATGTCTCGCAGTTATATGGGCCATCAGTAAGTTCCATGCATATTTATACGGTAGATCATTCCGAGCCATCAGTGACCATCATTCATTGTGCTCGCTTGCGAACCTCAAGGATCCTTCCGGAAGACTTGCTAGATGGAGCCTGCGTCTACAAGAATATGACATCACCGTAGTCTACAAGTCTGTCCACAAGCACAATGACGCGGATTGCTTGTCACGAGCACCAGTCCAGACCTCGTCTCCTGAGCATGAACAAGACTCCGAATTTCTTGGAGCTGTGAATTTGTCGGAGATGGCTCATGATCAACGAATAGACCCAGAATTACTTCTGCTCATTCAATACTTAGAGGGGCAGCAAGTCGAAGTACCACAAGTTTTCGTCCGTGGACTACGTTCCTACGTCCTCCGCAACAACGTTCTCTACAAGAGAAACTTTCAACACACCGGTGAAACGTTCCTACTGCTGATACCATCATCACTGCGAGAGGAAATTTTAGAAGCGTGTCATGATGACCCATCGGCAAGTCACTTTGGCATCAGTAGAATTTTGGCAAGAATCCGCCGGAGATATTACTGGCCAAAATTGATGGATTTAGTACAGCATTACGTAAGATCATGTCGAGAATGCCAAAGACGCAAAATACCACCCCTAAAATCAGCGGGTCTTTTGAAACCGATAGAGCCACCGAAAGTCCTGTTTGAGCAGGTCGAAATGGATTTGCTTGGACCATTTCCTATGTCATCGTTTGGGAAGCGCTGGATAGTTGTAGCAACCGACTACATGACCCGGTATGCCGAGACGTCATCCGTCACAAAAGGAACGGCAAATGAAGTGGCTCAGTTTTTTGTGACCCAGATAGTGCTGCGACATGGCGCACCTAAAGTCCTTATAACTGACAAAGGAAGTGCGTTCACTGCCAGGGTTGTACAGTCTGTCATGAAACTAACGCACACCGACCACAGAAGAACTACCGCATACCATCCGCAAACTAACGGGTTAACTGAAAGGCTGAACAGGACGCTTGCTGATATGATTGCGTTGTATGTGGATGTCGGGCATCGGACTTGGGACACCATATTACCGTATGCTACATTTGCATACAATACCGCCGTACAAGAGACAACCCACTTCACGCCATTTCAACTTGTTTATGGTCGGACAGTAATAACGACATTAGACGCGATGCTGCCTGTCAACAGCACGAATGAAGAGGACCCTGACATAAGCGAACATGTAGAAAAGGCAGAAGAGGCGCGACAACTAGCACGGAACCGCATCATTCAACAGCAGGACGTCGACGCGCACCGTTACAATCTAAGACGAAGGGACGTTCAGTACTCCCCTGGAGACCAGGTGTGGGTCTGGACGCCTTTACGTGCACGTGACCTATCAAAAAACCTTATGCGGTGCTATTTTGGCCCTTAGAGGTTTCTTCGTCCGCTAGGCCCATTAAACTACGCAGTGATCCCTGAAGGTCAAGTATGCACAACACGACGCAGGAATCTCCCGGAAGTTGTACATGTAGTACGTATGAAACCGTATTACGACAGGAAATGAACAAGTGAACTGACTCACGTCGTCTAACACAAGGACAAGTCCTATTGTTTAGAAACTGTCAGTCGGCTCTACGCATCGGGGCGATGCGTGCTAAGAGGGGGACTAATGCCGCAGCTCGATCATCGCAGAAGACGCGTGCCCCAATTCGCGTTCGTAAAAGCTGCCACACAAGTAGCAAGAAAGCCGCGCCATGGAACGCCGTCCTGCACGCGCCACGATGCTACGCCACGGGAAAGTAGATGATAGGTGCGGACTCGGCGACCTATTGCGCATTGGTGCAATCGACCGCGATTCATGTCGCTGAGTGTTTGGATAGGCATAGCGCGAAGATAAATAATCTTCGATTTCGTAAGGGCGCTCACCGTTACGAGGGCAGGGTGCATTCACTGAGAAGCCACGTAGCCCGACCCGACGGTAGTGGCATGTCCGATAAAGATGACTTGCCTCCCCACAGTGGTAGCAGAGGGGCCGCCGGTCTGCCGTGCGCGATACATCACTTTTGCGGGGTCTCGCTTCTGGCATCGGCGGTGGCGTACTGCGAGGAAAGGTCGGTGGCATAACGGGAGCTTGTGCAAAGCTCGGGCGTCTCTTGTCTTGCCGTACGACTTGCGCGTACGACAGCTGTTGCTGAGGTTCCGGTTGCGTGTGGTGTGGCACCTGAGGCTGCGGTTAATTGCTTGCCGCACTTCACGTACAACGTCCGCGATTGAGGGCATCGCTGGAGGACTTTGAGGGAGTTGCAGTTTGTGGAGCTCCTCCTTAACAATAGCCCTCACCATTTCCCGGAGGATGTCAACGTTGGTGGGGAGCGTTGTTGACTCCGCCCTGACTGAAGAGACGCTGAAGTCTCTATTGTACAGTCGCGCACTTTGTTGTAGTGTCCTTTCCATGGTCGTTGCCTCGGACCGGAAATCCGCCACAGTTCGCGGTGGATTACGCACCAGGCTTGCAAAAATTTCTTCTTTTACTCCGCGCATTAGGTGCCGCAACTTCTTCTCCTCGGCCATGTTTTGGTCGGCTCGGCGGAAGAGCCGCGATGTGTCTTCTATGTACATGGCCACGCTCTCGTTATTCCGTTGGTTCCTTGCCTGAAGAGCAGCCTCTGCCTTCTCTTTGCGGTCCGTGTTCGGATAGGTTGCGATTAGCTCTCGTCGGAAGTCGTCCCACGACTGCAAGGACGCTTCGTGGTTCTCAAACCACGTACGTGCCGAATCTTGCAGGGCGACGTAAACGTAACGAAGTTTTCTGGCTTCGTCCTAGCTATTCAAACGTGCAACGCGCTCGAAGCCTTCAAGCCAGTCCTCGGCGTCTTCAAAGGTCTCAACGTGGAAGACCTCTGGTGTACGCGGCGAATCCACAATAAGGTTATATGTAGATGGCATCGACTGGGTGGCCATCGCAGTGACGCTTGTGCTTGAGGTCTCGACAGGTCTTGATGAGTTAATTAGGGGGCCAAACTCGGGCTGCTCACCACGTAGTCGGCGACTCGTGCGTTGGTGCACAGGTGTCAATTCTGCTGGCGCCGATCTTCTGGGATCTGGGCTTCTCTCTCTTGCCTGTGGTGGGCTTGGAATCATACCCAGCACCTCCACCAGATTGTTACGAATAAATATAGCACCTGGTACTATATAAACTCTTTATTTAGGGTAAACTTGTGCCCGTAAACTCAAAGCTAAAGATGGTCAGCCAAAAATGTCTCTTGCTCGCTGACTCCAACTTCGTCGGTCTCTTCCTCTGCCCCTCGAGTCTCGTGCTGGTACCGTGGCGTAGCATCGTGGCGCGTGCAGGATGGCGTTCCATGGCGCGGCTTTCTTGCTTTCTTGCTACTTGGGCTTTTACGAACGAGAATTGTGGCACGCGTCTTCTGCGATGGTCGAGCTGTGGCAGTATAAGTAAGCCACTCAAAAATAACCGATGACGCGGCGTCGAAGGCAAGCTCTCGCGTTTCACAGCTGCGGCTCATAGGCGACGGTTTTCGTCAACAGAAAACTGAAAAAAAAAAGACCTGGTCCATATTTTTTATGCCTTTTCGTGCAAATCACCGTGAAAGTTTATCGGTACACCACTCTTTTTTTCTTTGCACGGCCACAAACAGCGTACGCACCAGTGAAAACACAGCAGCAACTGTGGTAGGCGCCGTGGCTTTTGCCTACCAAGCGAAACCATGGATGGATGGATGGATGGATATGGCTGTACCCTTTAAATCGGGCGGTAGCTAGCGCCACCAAGCCGTAATACCTAATGAACCAAAAACTATTTTTTTCCTTAAAAAGTGAGTTTGAGGATTCGTACTTTGCAGTGAAGAGTTTAATCTCGTGCCTTGACTTTAGCCACCAATCAGATAACCTCCTTCTAGTTAAGTCTACCCGCTTAAAATTTATTTTGACCTCCCGGTCCCTAAACCCTAGTGCTCTGAAAAACTCTAAGCCATTATCTTGAACTATAGGGTGAAGCCCTTTACAGAACATTATCAAGTGTTCGGCAGTTTCTTCTTCCTCTCCACACGCACTGCATACTGTGTCTACCCCTTCGTATTTGGCCCGATATGTCTTGGTTCGCAGTACTCCCGTCCTGGCCTCAAACAGTAGAGAACTACCCCGAGTATTATCATATATCCTTTCCTTGGCAATTTTCTGCTTAAAAGTTCGATAGATCTCTAGTGCGGACTTCTTAATCATGCCCATTCTCCACATGTCAGTCTCCATTTCCTTCACTTTCTTCTTAACCGATAGTTCTTTTTGGTTTGGCCACCTGCTGTTTTCTAAGTATTTACCAGTCAACTTCCTGGTTCGCTTCCTCCATTTTGTATCGACATTCTTCATGTACAAGTAGCTGAAAACCTTCTTAGCCCAACGCTCTTCCCCTATTCCTCTCAATCGCTTCTCATATTTTATCTTACAGCTAGCTTCCCTGCCCTCGAATGATGTCCATTCCATATCACCTTGTATTCCCTGATTTGGTGTATTCCCGTAAGCTCCTAAAGCAAGCCTACCTATTCCACGTTGCTTAATTTCTAATCTTGCTTGAACTTCTGATCTCATGAACAAGACCGCATCGCCGAACGTCAGCCCAGGAACCATGACCCCTTTCCATATGCCTCTCACAATATCATACCTATTGTAATTCCACAGTGCCCTATTTTTCATGACTGCTGCATTCCTGTTACCTTTAGTCGTCACGTATATTTCGTGTTCCCTCAGATACTCGGTCCCATTGCTTATCCATACGCCCAGATATTTGTATTTATCTGTTATCTCTAGCGTGACCTCCTGTATTCTAAGCTCACTACCTTCGTTTTCATTGAAAATCCTGACTGCTGATCTTTCCTTACTGAATCTAAAATCTAACCTATCTCCCTCATTACCGCAGATGTCCATCAATCTCTGCAAATCTTCCTTGTTGTTGGCCATTAGCACTATATCATCTGCGTACATTAATGCTGGTAGTGCCTGATCAATAAGTTTTCCTTGTTTGACTAAAGAGAGGTTGAAGCCCAGTCCACTTCCCTCTCATTTTGCCTCTAATCCTTGTAGGTACATCATGAATAATAAGGGTGACGGGGGGCACCCCTGCCTAAGCCCCCGTTTTACCTCTGCAGGCTTGGATACCTGTTTTTCCCACTTTATAACTACCTTGTTACCTTTATAGATACCCTATAAAAGATTAGTGACTACATGTTCCACGCCTAGTGTCTCCAGTATTCCCCACAATTCCTCTTGAACCACGCTATCGTACGCTCCCTTGATATCCAAAAATGCTAGCCACAGGGGCCTGCGTTCCTTTTCTGCTATTTCGATGCACTGCGTCAGTGAGAACAGATTGTCTTCCAACCTCCTGTGTTTCCGAAACCCATTCTGCAGTTCCCCCAGCACCCCCTCATCCTCTATCCACGCCTGCAGTCTTTCCTTTATAATCTGCATCGCCAGCCTGTAGACCACTGATGTCACTCTTATAGGACGGTAGTTGTTTATGTCAGCTTTGTCCCCCTTTCCTTTATAGATCATGCTCATCCTGCTAAGTTTGCATCCATCGGGAACTTCACCATCGATTATTACTGTGCTCACTGCCTCTCTCAAAGCCTGCTTAGACTTCGGACCTAATGTCTTTATCAGCCTAAAACCAAACGCCTGAGAACAGCGCCACCGCGTTTTCGTGACGTGTTTCCGATGGAATTTGTCTATACAGAGGCGCTATGCAGAAGGATGGTCCACGTTTGGCAAAATTTGGAATCTTCTCGAGCTCTGTCAATACCTCCTTTTGAACGAGCTAACACAAAGAAAAGGCAAAATCCACACCTCAGTGTGCGCTGCGTTATATTGGTTACGGTGGACCGCGGCGTCACGTCCAAGGTGGTCGATCAAATTGAGTGGTTTTATATAGAATACAGGAGTAGTTCAGTGGGGCCTAATTGGCGCTTTCTGTTCGACATCTTGTCCTCAGACGAAACACGAGGACGAATGAAGGTACGACGACACATGTTCTGTACCTCACTTTGCCTTCGTCATCTTTGTGTGGTCAAGATATCAAACATTATAGAGATTAGTACTTCATATGATTATTCTCAATCACCTAAAGTGGTGTCTTCATAACAGACGCATCTTCTTTCATTTCTTTGTGATTGCATGAAGTGCAGAAGTGCACACATGCAAAAAGTGCATGCGAAACTTTTACTGACGATGTTTATTAGAGATACGGGCTCTTTCAGTTCTTCATCAAGAGTTTAGTGTCTGCACAGAGTATTCTTTAAGAACAATGAGAACCGTGGCCTCTGAGTATGAGGCTGAGTGCCTATCATAATCGCAGTGGTTGGTAATCCCGGAGGCCACGTTTACATTCATCATGGCGTTTACATTGTGGCACGTTACTCTGCCAGCGTGCGCCCTCCCCATCGTCTTTTTCATCGCCTGCTTGCTCCCCGAGCATGCGCGCCCGGCTGAATAACTTATTGGCTTGGCGCTATACCTAGACAATTGAGTAAGGACGGGCTATGACCCAGCTAGTCATGCCAAGTCATGCTAAGACCAGGCTGATTAAGCAACATCTTGATAGGAGCATGCTATTGAAGCCATGTAAGGCTAAGATCACGCTAATAAACACCATACTAGGTAATGCAATGCTAATTCAGAGCGTGCTAATTAAAACAAGCCCATCATGGTATCACTAAGAGCATGCTAATCAGGGCTGGGATATATAGGACTGTCAACTAGCTGCTATTATACAATACACAATTAAACTCTATGCTACTGTTTACATGCTAATTAAAACATTGCTAATCAAGACACTGCTGTTCAAAGTCATGTTCATTGAGCCATAGCTAATTAGTGCCATTGAAATTGAGATTTAAATGACATAGTATTCACTCTGAAGCAGGCCGAGCAGACTGAGTAGACGAGCAACCTCAAAAGCTTTAAGAAGGTGTGTGATCATAAGCTCCTCCTATGACCCCAGCCATACACAAGTTTGAGCGCTGACCAAAGTATTTCATATTAAAAGAAGCTACTGCTTAGTGCCCCCCGCACGAAACGCTTCACAGTCACATCGGCACTACGACAGTCACGAGCTGAGCTGGGATTATCTCAGAATCATCTAATAATGTTTGTTTGACAAACGCCCGCAACGAAGATCAGGTTCGCCCACAGCATTTGTTTTTACCGAGGAGAAGAGCTTAAGCCGCAACGCCAGCGAGTGGCCCGATATGTATATCAGTATGACTGCACAGACTATGCGCACATGTGCATAGTCTGTGCACACAACTACAGGTTATATTGTTACGGGGATCACAAATACACGAAAGAGAGAAACGAGTGTATTTGCAATATTTACAGGTGTAACACGCCAGGGCTGCTAGGATCTCGCGCGCCGAATCCGCTTCTTCATCGATGCGTCTACGACGGTGGAGCCATGTCCACTGCCTCGTAACATCACCCCCGGCGGACGAAGCGCCGTCATGGCGCCGCTAAGTCAATCAGGACTGGCAGTGTAGTAGCGTTTTAGTCGCGACACATGAACAACATCAGTAGGTGGTGTGGCAGATGAGTGTGGTTCAATGGGAGTGATGAGGTAGTCGACGTTGGTGACCTTGCGGAGAACTTTGTAGGACCCGGTGTATCGTAAAAAGAGCTTCTCACACTAGCCTTCACGCCGATGCGGCGTCCAAAGTAGGACGAGAGAGTCAGCAGGGTAGTCAATGTCGTGGTGCCAGTCATCGTAGCGGACTTTTTGTGAGGCCTGAGAGTGTGCGTAATATGGCGAGCGACGCGGGCTCGAGAAGCAACGTCCTGAGCATACACCGTTGGTTTGGTAGTATCAGAAGAGAGCAGTGTGTCGAATGGAAACGCAGGGTGGCGGCCGTACTGAGGAAAGAACGGAGAATAGCCGGCTGTGTCATGCCGTGCTGAATTGTACGCAAACGTAACGTAGGAGAGCATTGCGTCCCAGTCACGGTGATCAGCAGAGACGTACATGGACAACATGTCTGTAAGAGTTCGGTTGAGGCGCTCTGTGAGACCGTTGGTCTGGGGATGGCAGACAGTAGTAAGGTGATGTTCGGTAGAGCAGCTACGGAGGATTTCGTCGATAACTTTTGCGAAGAAGCAGCGGCCCCGATCCGTCAGAAGCTGGCGCGGAGCCCCATGCCGCAGAATGACGTTGTAGTGCATGATTATCATGCACTAGAACGCGTGAAAATTATATTGAGCTGCGCGAAAATTATATTGAGCTTACGCACCTGGCGTGTCGGACGCTGACAGCTGCCGCGGCTCCGCTTCAGGCGTGGAATAGTGGCGAGATCGGCCGCCTACGACGTCTTCTATAGTCTCTTCCGTCTCACCGCTACAACGTCATTCAGTAGAAAGTCTGCGACGTCTGTAGCGCAGCTACGTGGCAAGGCACGAGTTATAGCATATCTGGTCGTATAGTAAGTTGCGACAGCGACCCATTTGTTGCCTGACACGGAGGTTGGGAAAGGTCCGAGCAAGTCAAGGCCGACGCGGCAGAATGGTTCCGTGGGAATGTCGATAGGTTGGAGCAGGCCAGCCGCACGGAGAGCAGGACGTTTGCGACGCTGGCAGCGCTCGCAAGCAGCGACATAGTGGCGCACAAATTTATGCAGGCCAGGCCAAAAGAACTGTTGCCGCACGCGGTGATATGCGTGAAAAACCCAGGTGTGCTGCCATCGGAGCGTCATGCAGATGTTGAAGAATGGTGGCACGCAAGTGTCGGGGAATAACTAACGAAAATTTCGGGCCATCAGGCTTCATGGTGCGGTGGTACAGAATTTTGTTGCAAAGGACATATTGACGCAGTGAAGGGTCGTAATATCCTGAAGATACTCACTCAATGACCATCTTGAGGGTTGCATCCCGGCGCTGCTCTGTGCCGATGTCGCGCAAATCAGATATGATGCCGAGCACACAAGAATCGCTCTCATGGACAGCGAGGCTAGCAGGGTCCACCGGATAACGCGAGAGATAATCGGCATCTTGGTATAACCTGCCAGACCTATAAATTATACCGAAGTTATACTCCTGGAGACGTAGAGCACTGCGACCTAGGCAACCATTTGTGTCCTTGAGTGACGACAACCAACACAGAGCGTGGTGGTCCGTAATAACTGAAAACTCCCGGCCGTACAAGTAGGGGCGAAATTTCACTACAGCCCAGACCAACGCAAGACACTGGCGCTCCGTTATCGAATAGTTTCACTCAGATGTGGAAAGAAGGCGACTGGCATACGCAATAACACACATTTGCTCCCCCCCCCTGGTGTTGGTCGAGGATGGCACCGATGCCGTGAGCACTGGCGTCTGTGCGAACTTCAGTCGTCACGGACGGGTCGAAGTGAGCCAATATTGGTGGTGAAGTGATCAGCTGGATCAGCGTGGAAAACGCAGCTGCTTGGTGTTGGCCCCACGAGAAGGGTGCATTCTTTTTGAGATCAGTGAGTGGTCATGCAATTGTAGCGAAATTGCGTATAAAACGTCGGAAGTACGAGCATAAGCCCACAAAACAATGAACATTTTTGGTAGTAGAAAGCAGAGGAAAGTTCTTGACAGCGTTAATCTTGTCAGGGTGCGGTTGCACGCCAGCAGCACTTACACGATGACCAAGGACCGTGATTTCTCGTCGGTCGAAATTGCACTTTTTCGAGTTCATCTGGAGTCCCGCTCGACGAAAAACGGCTAGAATGGTCGACAAACGAGTTAGGTGGCTTTCAAATGTTGGGGAAAAACAATCACATCGTCGAGGTAGCAAAGGCAGATGGACCATTTATAACCACGGTGGAGAGAGTCCATCATGCGTTCGAACGTTGCCGGGGCGTTGCACAGCCCAAAAGGCATAACCTTGAACTGATAAAGGCCGTCCGGTGTGACAAAAGGAGTTTTATTGCGGTCTAAGTCGTCAACGCGCCTTGAAGGCAGTCAAGGGCGTCGTCGATCCGTGGCAGTGGATATACGTGTTTGCGGGTTGTTTTGTTCAAGGCATGGTAGTCAATGCAAAATCTCCAACTGCCATCCTTCTTTTTGACTAGAACAACAGGTGACGCCCATGGACTTGAAGAGGCCTCTCCGACTCCATTGGAGAGCATCTTCTCGACTTCTCGTTGTATAACCAGGCGTTTGGACTGGGAAACGCGATATAGTCACCGTCTAACAAGACTAGCATTGCCGGTATGTGTTTGTGACGCACGACGGACGTTTGACCTAAAGGTCGGTCATCGATGTCGAAAATATCTCTGTAGGTGGCCAGAACGTCGTGGAGTTGCGCAGCCTGACAGGGTAGAAGATCAGGGGCAATCATCATCGTGATTTCATCGGTAGGTACGTTTGCTCGGCTGGCTGCAATAGGGGACGAGCAGTCTTCAGGGTTTAATGCCACGATGTTACATGCATCAAGAGGGGAAACATGGCCTAACGAAATGCCTTGTCGGAGAACTTGGGTTGAACTACTAAAGTTGAGAAGTGGAAGCTGAACGTAGTTGTCCACGATAGTCACTATGGTATGCGGCACATAACGCTTCACGCCAAGAGCACATTCACTAATGGAGACACTATGTAGTCACCGTCAGGAAGAGCTGGCGATATCGTTAAGGCAACAAACGTGGTGGCTTGCGGTGACAGCCGAACATAATCAACAGCACACAAGCGGTGTGACGATGAGGACGGCACAAATGCAAGTCGAGGCAGTTCAAGTTGGAGAACGCCGGTTGCATAGTCAATGAGAGCGGCATGAGTGGACAAGATATCCAATCCAAGAATAAGGTCATTGGGGCACTGCTCAATAACTGCAAGGAGAAAAGATGTGGGGTGATCGGCGATTGTGATGCGTGCTGTGCACATTCCTGTGATGGCAAGACTTCTTCCGTCGGCGACACGATTAATGCCAGAAGCAGCCGGTGTGAGAACTTTCTTCAGGCGGTGACGAAGTCGGACACTCATCATAGAAATATGCGCCCCGGTGTCAATAAGTGCAGAAACAGTCAAGCCGTCAACGTCTACGTCAATCACATTTCATCTTGTCGGCAGTACCACGAGAGGATTTGAGGTCGGTATCGAGAATGCAGCTTCACCTCTAAGAGCTGCACCACTGAGTTTTTCTGATGGGAATTGAACGGGGAGGTCGGGCGTCGTCGTAGAGGAGAAGCGGACGACGGGAGACATCCAGGCGGCGAACGAGACTGATGACGTCGAGGCGATGGTGAGGGGCTGTGCTGCGTATCAGGGGCATCGAAGGGTGGAAGCCGGCGGTAGCTGTCGGGGATCAGGGCAGGAGGCTGGAAAAGGTGGTAGCTGTCGGCGCAGCGAGCAGTGTTATACTGTGTTCGGGACGAAGACCAATGGTCGCGGCAATACCGTGTGACGTACCCTATGCGGCGGCAGTTAAAGCAGATCGGCGGATCATCCGCCGTTCGCCATTCGGCCGGATTGCGAGAGCGTGGAAAAGACCGTTCCTGGGGCGGTGACCTTGGGCGAGGCGGAGACCTTGAACGGAAGCCAATTGGTCGAGACTGAGCAACGGCGCAGACATCGAAGCCGAAATTTCTGAGTTATTCCCACACAATCGCCTGTACCAAGCAAACCTGAGGTACTTGAGAATCGACGTGGCCGTTGGTGGGAAGAGCAGGTGTTATTGTTTCAATTTCCCGCCGGAAGATTCGCGTAACTTCAGATGCCGGTGAAGACTGCCGATGAGAGGTCAGCCAATCTTCGCAGGAGGACTTCGCAGTGGTGTTCGGCAGTCGAGTGAATGATCTTGAAATACGCCTCCTTTTGGCCTTTTCAAAACACCGACATTTCTGGATAATTTCATCGACGGTCAGGCAGTTCCAGCACATTAGCAGGTTGAACGCATCATCCGCTATCCCCTTGAGGACGTGGCCAACCTTATCAGACTCCGACATGTCGTTGTCGACTTTACGACATAGAGCCAGCACGTCCTGTATATACGAGATATACGGCTCTGTGGACATCTGAGCACGTATAGACAACTCCTTCTTTGCAGCCGCCTTTCGACCGATGGGCTTCCCAAATAAGTCGCGAAGCTTCTCCTTGAATGTGTCCCAACTGCCGATCTCCTCTTCATGGTTCTCATACCAGACTTTCACCGTGCCTTTCAGATAAAGCAGCACATTGGCCAGCATAAGAGTCGGGTCATACCGGTTGAGTACACTGGTTCGTTCGTAGTCAGCTATGCAGTCGTCAACATCAACTTCGTCCGTACCGCAGATTGTTCCTGGATGTTTCGGATGCGTCTGCACGTACGTGGGTGGGGCCGGTGGAGGCGTTGCCGTGGATGGTGCGGGCGTTCCGAGGCCGATGGAGAGGTGGCCGTGGGATCAGTCCCGTGTTCCATCACGGAAACTGCGATTTGACGACCACTGCAGAGCTCCGTTGTAAGGCGCTTCGTTACCCAGCACGTCCACCAATTTGTTACGGGGATCACAAATACAAGGAACAAAGAAACGAGTGTATTTGCTATATTTACAGGTAGGTGTGACACCCCAGGGCTGCTAGGCTCTCGCGTGCCGAATCTGCTTCTTCTTCATCGATGGGTCAACGACGGCGGAGCCATGACCACTGCCTCGTAACAACATCATCATGTGGCTATGACAACTCAAATAAATTTCACCGTGCTCGTCACGTACCACTGAATAACGTGAAGCAGGCATCCATGGCGTCTGTTGCAGCGACATATGTTTCTATTTATTTGTTTGCTGAGACGTCGTTTCCACCGATTTAATACTACTGAAAAATCCCTATACGTGTAATATGCAAGTAGCAATAAACTGTCCATTTACTCAATATTCTCGATAGAAACTAAACGAGCTGCATGACAGTGGTGAGTGTGCACAACTGTAGCTTTAGAGAATGGAAATTCCAATGCTGTAGGTGGAATGAAAGAGTTCGCTTGAAAGTGAGCTGATGCCTACAAAAACGCCTTTGGGAGGCGCGATGATCTGTTGGCAAATACATATATAGGGCGACAATCTTGCTGATGCCACTGCACTGCTGAAATTCTGATTGAGCGGCGTGGTCGAGTTCGTCCGTGGTGTTCCCTTAAGACCACCGCAAATGCCACGCATGTGTGAGATGCCATACTAGTTCTTGCAGGAATTTTAGGGGCGGAGTTCGTCTTGGTCTTGTGCTGCGTCAGGCGTTGACCAGCAGTATCAGACAAACATTCAGACAGGTATACGGACGAACGGATGAATGGACAGGAGGACGGGTGGAGGCATGGACGGATGCATGGATGGATATGCAGGACGGACGCATGGACAGAAAGATGGACATACATACATACATACATACATACATACATACATACATACATACATACATACATACATACATACATACATACATACATACATACATACATACATACATACATACATATACATACATACATACATACATACGCCCACACATACAGACAGAGAGGCAGACAGACCAACGCTTCGGCCCACTCCTTCATTCACTCCGTGGATATGCTGCGATTCTTGTTATCCATGCCACTATCGCGTGTTTCACAATGTCTTGTCATGATGCCGTGTATACTGCAAGCTCGGAGGAAATTGGTGTGGCCGCGTAGCTTGGGCCATTCTCCATAGCACCCCAGTTCTCGGAAGACCACGGAACCTCGGAAACTATTATTACAAAAAAACCACATGGCCGTAGCGATGCACGTTAAATGGTCACGGGGAAGGCCTGGCTAAGAAACGCTTAGAAGAACAAAGTGGTGGGCGAATGGAAAATTGTATGGGGCACGCTTGGTTCCCCCTTGGATGATGAGGAGGGGGTGCCCCAATGCCCTACTCTTGTGCGCACACCGATGTAATTGTCAAGACTCTCCTTCTTATATTAACCAACTTAAAAAAATCTAAGAGAGACAGAAAGAGAGACAAAAAAAAAGAAACGTACTGAAATGAAGTAGCTGCGCACGTGATTTGACACCTACGTAAGCAAAAATGCATTTAAGGAAAAAAAATTGTAGGCAGTTTCGTGCTAGAGGAGCCAATTATGAATGAAGTGTGGTCCACCCTGTGTCGTTTTTTTTTGTATGTCCGATCTCTTTGTTGTCTTTTTCGGTCTGTCTCTCTCTCTGTTTCTTTTTCTGACATCCTCTGTCGTTCTTTGTCTCCCATAATTTCTTTCCCTCTATTTCTAGCTCCCTTCTTTTTTTCTATTTCCTTCTCTCCTGCTTTTATTTCCTCTTTTTTTTGTCTGGTGCTCTGTTTTTACAGCGAAAGCTGTATAATATTAAAACTCGGTGACGCGCCGTCATAGTTGTCCGCCGCCGCCACCGGTGTCCGTAACCACATCGTAAGAAATTAGAAAAAGAAGGCACAGCATATACACGGAGTGAATGATGATGAGTTGGGCGAAGCGTCCGCCAGCCCGTCCGTGCTTCCAACCGTCCGCGCGACCATCCGTGCGTCCATCCACGCGTCCGTCCATGAGTGCGTCCACCCATCTGTATATCTGTCTGTTTGTACATCCATCCAACCGTACGTCCACGCGTCTGTCCATCCGTCTATCCATTTGCTCGTCTGTGGGGCCATCCGTCCATGCGTACATCTAGTGAACACTCCAAGTACAGCCATCTCGCATCCCTTGTGGCCCATACCCAATTTAGAGCGGGTATGTGCCACTAGTGGCTACGTATTACTACACACATACAAGGGATGCACAGACCCACACATTAAGGAGCTTCGCCCCTAAAATAAAACCTAGTACCAACGACACAGTGGGGCTCGAACCCGGGTCCGCTAAGTGCCAGCCCAGTATTCTTCCAATAAGCCTTGCTGTTTTTTTACATGGTATTTAATACAAATGCGGCTCACGCATATACACAGCGTACCACATACATAGGGTCAAGTCGACGAATGTACAATGGACGTTATAAAGTAAATCTCATACAACACAATGTTTTAAGGGGTAATTGAGTAGCACATTTCATGAACTCAGCATACCAGTCCGGCTAAATTGCAGTTGGTCACAAACTTCTCTTAGCCACACAGTCGCACAAAGTTTCACCGCGAAGATCCCAATGGTTCCTCACGCCTGTCCAACATGCGAGATTTCCATAAACTATGCGTGCCCATTAAGAACATGTGCTTGGGACCTGTTGGCAAGCTTGCTTTAGGAAGGCTTGATGTAGGGAAAGCAATCGCGTTAATACGACTTGTAAAGCATTTCAATACAGTGAAACAAAAAGCGGTCGTCGCACAATGTGATTGGAATAACGAGAGGGTTGTTAAATGCTTCAAACTATTACAAAAGCTTGTTCCTTTTCACCTATTAACTGTGGTGGATATCAACTTCAGGCATAATTCATCCTCGTCGTCGGCCACTGCATGGACAACACAAAATTCCTTGCAAGTGTTTAGCGGATACCACGTTTCTCAGAACAATGACGAAAAATGGCATAGCAAAAGCCAGCCTACTACCCAAAAATTTTTATAATAATGCCATAGTGGGTGTGCTTGCAGCAGTTACCTAATGAGCGTTTAAAAAATGCTCTTAAAGGCCGCTTTTCTAGCTTTTGTTGGGACTGTGCTGCTCCTTCCGCGCAGGTCTGGCGTTTTTTTTTACTTATTTTGGTACTCCCGTGTTTCCACCCTTGAATGTTTCTTTCTATGACATTTTTATGTTGTTCTGTCTTCCATTGTTCACTCGATTTCATTATTTTATTGGAATAGCAATTATTTATTTTTTTTCACTCCCTGTACCTTTTTTTTTTGGCCTATCAGTGTTATTGCATGAAGCAGCCATAATGGCCTAGTGACTAAAGCACTCAGCTGCTGACCCGCAGGTCACGGGATTGAATTATGGAAGTGGTGGCCACATTTTCGATGGAGGCGAGAATGATTGAGGCCCATGGGCTTATATTTAGGCGCGCATTAAATATCCCCCGGCAGAAAAAAATTCGGAACTCTCCACTACGGCTTCTCTCATAATCATATGGTGGTTTTGGTCCCATATTCATATGTGGTTTGGGGAAGGTAAATATTATTATCATTATTGCATCCCCATGCCGGACATATGAGCACTCGTATTCTGGCTGGGAATCAGAGAATGAAGTAAAGGGCGAAGCAAAAAAAAAAGGGAGTGGGGATGAGGACAGTGCGTGGCGGTTCGTAATGATGATAGTTTTATGTTCATTCTGCACGAATGATTGATTGGAATAAACCAGTGCGCAGTAATATCTGCTAATTATGCATAACTTTGTACCAGCACAAGAATAGAGAAACTCATTTAAAGTTTAAGGCAAGGTATATGGATTATAGTGGTAGCACATGCGGGAGTCATCCATCGATTAAACTTGCGCAAACACATCAAATGGTGTATCAGTTCTCAGTCACGTAGACCACGTGCTGTGTTGATCACCTAGTGCATGGGCATGCACAGATAATTTTTCGTGTCTCATTTTTTTCCGCCGTCGTGTGTCATTGCAGTTGTTGGCAGACATCTGTGATGTCTTAGCTACACCCCGTATCATTTAGAAGTGGTCTAAGGGGGTTTTTGAGACGGAAACATTTCATAACTGGCATAACTCCTCCAATACTAGGAATATCGTGCAGTGTTATTGCGAGTTCCACAATTGAATCAGTGACCTCGATGCGATGGTTTCCACACGCTTTTTCCCTTCACTACTTTTAAGATCACTTATGCTAAGACGGTACGATTGGTGTAGTTTCAACACAGGATTGCCAGCCAGAGACGGAACATCCGGTGAGACAAACTATGGCAATGATTACGATGATTTGTATGTGTAGTTGAAGATGATAAAGAACACTGTGAGCGATCCCGCTGTGTTCCCTGAATCTAAAAGTGGATAAATTATGAGCACATGGCTGTTGAACAGTTGCCACCTTTTTAGGCGATAGTAAAACGAAACTTGGGAATTCGGTAGTGTCAACCTGCGGTATGATATTCTCCCTCATGAACAGTAGAATCCACTCATTATTGTAGTGTCTTGCTACTGGAGGAAACGGCACCCTTATAAAACGAGCCAGAAACCGCCGTATCCTACTCCACAACTCACTAATAGCTGGCCCTTTTTTTTCTTCATGTCGAGTCTGCTAGCGCTTGGTGACAAAGATGGTAAAGGTGGTGGTCGCGGCTAGCGTGTCGACGAGGCAATGGTTGTCATTTTGTCGCATGTGAATGACGTGGGCATCGCCCATGGAGTTTCTATATTTTTGAAGCATCTAGATGATTTTAAAATATTCTCATCATCTGCGTTAGTATGGTCATACAGCAATTATAAGACGTCATTCCTTTTAAAGACAGATCATCGTGAAGCATTCGTTGTTAAGAAATGTCGCTGTACAAAACTAAAACCCAGAAACCCCCCTCCACTAAAAAAGCACATGGAAAAACAAGAAAAGGACAAGCGTGGACTAAAACTAGTACATCCCGTGCTGCATAGCGTGCTGATGTCTGCCACAAATGCACTAGTACGTGGTTGCTCATTTGAGGCAATATAGCAACGCAGCGCCAACAAGAAAGCACACCCTCGTCACAATCCTGTAATTACAAATAAATTAGCCTGTTTGCCTCATTATTTATAACAACTTGGCAGCCCCACTCTGAAGCATTCCTTGGTCACAAAAGCTAACGAAAAGAAACACTTTTGCATTGTCTTTTCTTACGTTCTAAGTGCTCAGAAATCCTTTTTAACTTCTTTCTTAAAGAAACAGAAATGCCAGAGCGAGAAATGCATTTGCTGCAAAATGCTTGAGCATATCATTTCTTCGCACATTTATTGTCATTTGGAAACCAATAACTTCTTTTTTGAGAATCAGCATGGATTTAGGCGAGGTTTCTCTTGTGACACCCAATTACTGGAATTTACCACTGATCTTCACTTCAATATGGATAATAATTTACAAACTGACTGCATTTTCCTGGATTTTTCTAAAGCATTCGACCGCGTACCTCATTCCCGTCTGATTTCAAAATTAACAGAACTGCGTTTAGATTCGCTAACCTTATCGTGGATCCGTAACTTTTTGTCTTTTCGAAAGCAATTCACTCTGGTTAATACCTCTTCCTCTCCAATTTCCGATGTCACCTCCGGAGTGCCTCAGGGCAGCGTCTTGGGGCCACTACTTTTTCTAATCTACATTAATGATCTTCCAACTAATATTTCTTCGTCAATACGGCTTTTTGCTGACGATTGCATTCTATACCGTTCTATAACTAGTACCGATGACCACTTTGCTCTCCAAAAAGACCTTAATCTCATTAACAACTGGTGTGGCGCATGGCAAATGACTTTAAATTTATCAAAATGTAAAGTAATATCCTTTAGTCGAAAAAAATTAACTGTTGAACTTGATTACACCATAAATAATTCCAACGTGTCACGGTCGTCTTCGTATAAGTACCTCGGCGTTCATTTCACTTCTAATCTTACTTGGGCGGCACATGTAACCTACATATCTGCAAACGCATCAAGAACACTGGGATACTTACGTCGAAACCTACGAAACGCGCCAAATAACGTCCGCAAACAAGCCTACTTAACCTTTGTTCGCCCACAGCTGGAATTTGCATCACCCATATGGTCCCCCTTCCAAGCCTATCTCATTAACCAGCTAGAAACTGTGCAAAACAGGGCGGCACGGTTCATTTCACGTATTTACAGTCGCCCCTCGAGCGCCACACAAATAAAACATGACCTTTCATTACAGCATCTAGACATACGGCGCACAGTTGCCCTCCTGTCTTTGCTTCATAAATATATTCACGCATTCAGGCCACCACCCTTCCCACTAACGGCACCATCGCGCATGTCTAAACGACTTCACAATCAGCGAAGCATCACGCGCATCTCTGGAAAAACAAAATCATTCAATTCATCGGCTTTGCCTCGTGCCATAGCACACTGGAATGACCTACCCGACGTCATTGTCAATTTAACTAATCATGAAAATTTTCGTGAGCAATTAATGATACATCTATCTCAATAGCATTGTGCAACCTCCTTGAATTCTGTTTTTGTTCTTTGTGCTTTTTTGCGGGTGGGAAATGCTTGTTGTTGCTTGAAGCCCCTCTTTGTCATTTGTTCAACCATTATTAGTTCCAATGCTATTACTTGCTTTGTATTTTTATTAGTTATTAGTTATTAGTTGCTCTGTAGTTGCTTTGCTTTGTAGTTTCTTTGTATTGTGACAGAAGTATCACCCACTAGCATTCTTTCCTATGTACCCCCCTTACTCTATGCTCCGTAATAGAGCCTGTAAGGTATTTTTAAATAAATAAATAAATAAATAAATAAATTTCGAGAGTTTTTTCAAAGTGTTACGCCTCACAAGACAGTCTGGGAAATTTCAAGTGTCCGCGCTTTAGTCTTGCAAATATCTTTATCTTTTGACATACTTTTATCTCTTGAAAATACCTTTTGACCTTTTGAAACGTCCCTTAACCCGGAATCATGAAAATATCTTAGCTCACGGTTTAGCCGCAATAAAGAACATCAACGCAGAAGGCATCTAACACACCTTCCGTTGAATAAACAAGGATGTTGCATTTTCGTTTTTGTTGAAAAAACTATTTCTTGAATAAACAAGACATTTGTAGGGGTGCAAAATAGAGAATTTTAGCTGATGCGTCAAATTTAGTAAGGAAGAGATGCTGACGACTTGCGGTCTTCATTACGCGGTAACAAGTGTGATTGACTTTTGCGGATTTAAACTCAGTGCGGGTGCGTGAACGTGTCTGTGTGAGTACACCCATCGGCCAGGGAACGCATCACACAGAACAAAGAAAAATCACGGCATTTCTACGGAATACATGATGATGAGTGGGGTGAAGCATCGGAGGGTTTTGTTGGGAAACGGCGAATTGTCCATGCATCTATCCATCTATCCGTCCGTCCATTCATCCGTCCCTCCGCCAGTCCGTCCGTTCAACCGTTCGTCCGTCCGTCCGTTCGTCCGTCCTTCCGTCCTTCCGTCCATCCATCCATCCATCCATCCATCCATCCATCCATCCATCCATCCATCCATCCATCCATCCGTCCGTCCGTCCGTCCGTCCGTCCGTCCGTCCGTCCGTCCGTCCGTCCGTCCGTCCGTCCATCCATCCATCCATCCATCCATCCATCCATCCATCCATCCATCCATCCATCCATCCATCCATCCATCCATCCGTCCGTCCGTCCTTCAATATAATACCTGTAATATAATATCTGTATTTATAGAGAGTAGAGGACACTCGATTGAAAGTAAAATTATTGGACAGCAGTTAAGTATGGATGTTCACTGCACTCCATCATCACTTGGGAAATGTTTTGGAGAGAAAATAAGATTTTAGGCCCTTGACATCCGAGTACGTCAGGAATTTTGTAGATCATTGCAGAAATATGCGAAAAAGGTGATCATTGAGACTATTATTGGGGGGGGGGAAAGTGAACACATAGAGTCAGATAAACACAAGCATTTTAGATGAAATGTCGTATATGGTCTCCACATGAGCTACTTTGGTGCTGCCTTGACTGATTCATTGATTTACTTTTGGAAAACATTAGGTGCTCGAAAGTAAGGTACTGTTGGCTTCCCCAGGCATGTTATGTTGCTCAGTGATGAAGTGGTGATTGATAGCACCAAGAGGTTACATCAGCAAAATGCTTTTATTGAACTTTTTAAAGAGGTAAGGAAAAAAAAGAACTTAATATGAATAGGTGCGGGCTGCTGTTATTGCCACTGATATGCCAATAACGTAATCTCGCTTGCCCCGCAGTGGTAGTGTAGTGACTAAGGTACTCGGCTGCATACCCGCATGCAGCTCACGGGATCAAGTTCCGGCTGCGGTGGTGCCATTTTTGATAGAGGCGAAAACGCTGTAGGTACGTGTGCTCAGATTTGGATGTACGTTAAAGAACCCCAGGTGGTTCAAATTTTCGAAGCCTTCCACTACAGCGTCTTCCATAATCATATGGTGGTATTGGGACTTTAAATCCTACACATCAATCAGCAAAATTTTATTCCTTCAAAGTAAAAAAACTCAAACAAAACAGTTTCGCCTCGAAGACGAGGCAAACAATGCGATAGCAAGAAACTGAAGTTTATGTGAAGTAAGGTGAGCAGTTAACTTTTCTAGAATTCGACCTGGCTAAAATAAACAAAACGCAAAGTTAGCAAACGTCATCACTGCAGCTTGGGAAGGTACTTATGTGCTGTCCATTGCTTCTGCGTGAACTTACGGTGAGAACACAGCACATACATACGAGTGCTGATGGCTGTCAGGAAAAGATCCGTGCCCGCGCATGGGCAGTCAAAGTGCGCAGTTTCCACTACACTTAAGGCCCACCCTATTTTTTGTGCCGGAAGATTCTATGCCCATCCAGGTGCAGCCTTCGTCTTGCCATCATCTAGTATGGCGTGAAGCGGCTGCATGCAGCACGTCTCCGATAAATGAAAGCACCACCGCAGGCTTACGTCACAGGCGGTGGCCACAACACCTAGCCGCCAAGCTAGAAGGATAATCAATGCTTGGCTTACCAGACAAGTGTGACGTTGGCGTGCTCACCCACTGCCATTGTTAAACAAATAAACTATTGTTATGTTTTGATGTTTAGATTCGTACTTGGTTAACTACCCCCCCTTCTTTGCCCGGGACACCCCAGGAATAATTTGTGCGATGGGAGGCAGCTGGGCGTTTTCTCTCCGCTTCAGCTACGATCGTCGGCTGCCCACGGACGCTTTTACAACCACGTCCGAGACCCCCCCCCCCTCCTCTCACCACTCAGCAACAGCTAGCAATGTAAAACCAACTACTGCGACGACCATTCAACGGTGTGTTCCCTTCTATGCCAGCTGCAAGGCAGTTTATTTCGCTGGCCTTTACTTGGACGCAGACTGCTACCTCACTGCCCCAACACCCCAACTTCCCGTAGTGACATTAAGTGACTCCCGGCTACAGGTCACCGTGGCGCTGCTGCGCACCAAGCTAAATCAGTATATACAGCTTGCGGTGAGCGCCTGTCCCTCCACTCGCTTCCCTCACACACTGGGATATGTGCTGGAAGAAGGAGGCTGACGCCACCGCTAATGCTCGACACCATGATGTGACACTTCAGTCATCGAGGCAGCAGCCCTGTCGAACTACTGCCAGCCACGACTGCGGCCGCTGGTAACAACAGCTGACTCTGACAAGAGCGTGGCAAGTGGCAAAGCCCAGCCAACGCTACCGGAGACCGGCTTGGAGAGATGCGAGTGGTGGCTGCTCATTCGCCTGAAGACAAGCAGCGCCTTGTCTACGGCATGCACGTACTCTGAACCCCACTGCAAATCCCCTGCGTGCCTCAGATGACGTGACGGAAAAAAATTTACCGCATGTCCCCGAAGTCAATGATTATTAGGGGGCGAAGCACCGGGGAATTATTCGGGTAACAGTAAATAACCAAACATGGCTAACTGGAACGTGGAAATGAGTGACAACAAGTACCTTATATACAATCTTGTTGTATGGGTCGCATACTGTATTGAGGTGCGGACTTCGTTTGACATGTAGAGGAAACCAAGTACACCATGTGATTCCGGCAAACTCTCGCTGCAGCACAGCAATGGCTTTGGTCCAAGACCGTTCATTTTGACTGTTGGCGATTTTCATCAAATCGTTGTCTAAACACAGGTGATTGCATACCTTTCAGTTGAGCTTGAAACTTCGTCATGGGAATCACACTTGAACTGAGCGTCAGCGCCAACAACTTCAGGTTGCCAACGTTTCCGGTGTTTCGTCGCCGTTTTTCGCGCTCTCACTGCCTCCGGGTCCACTTGCCTGCGTCGCCGTGCCGCGGCAACTTAACGAGCCCTCAGCTATGCTTTTAGGTGAGCCGCCATTCGCGCCTTTTTTTTTCCATAGAGTTTCCTAAATATACACTAGAGAAAGCTCTGGTGCTAGTGTCTACGGGAGCTGAAACGGACGGCGCTTCAGCGAGTATGGGAATGAAGGGTAGTACGCGGATTTGTCAAATCTTCGTACTTCTTGCTCCATGTGGGTTAATGTGGTTTGAAGCTGTTTCTCTCACGAAACCAAAATGAGCAAATGATCAGCGATTCCACTTCACCTCCCTATTATTTTAGACTTACCATTTCGATTCAGGTCAAGAAGTTCGAAAGGGTTCGTTCTTTCCTTCTAAACAAAATCTAAACACCGCAATAAAGGAAGCCACAAGTGCGATTCGCTGCTCGCAAGTACGAAAACTAAAAAATTTTGTGTACTACCCATCATTCCCATGGTACTCTCTAGTTAATTTTAGGAAACTCTATAGGTAGCAGCGTTGGCGTTGCTAGGCGAGAAAAGGGGAGCGTAGAATAGAGGAGGGGGAAGAAGCCGCGCATGCGCAATGGGGCTTTAGCAAAGCGGCAAGAGATGCCTTGAGGAGGGAGAGAAGGGGGAGCGAGCGCGAGTAGGTAGTAGGAGAGACGTGGAAAGAGTAACACACAGGTGTTAGAGAGATGGAAAGAGGAGACTTGCGCATGCCTAGTGTGAAAGCGGACACAGCCGACACCGCGGAGCCTAGGCACGAGCAAGATGTGCTTCGCATCTGAAGGTTGCAACGGCTTCGTTGGCGCATTCTTTGTCTATTAGTTTTTTCCATATGTCAGCTTCATACCACCACGTTCGTCTCTTCTGTGGCCCTTTTCGTCTAGCCTCTATTCGCAGTTGCGCGTGCCGCTGCCTGCTGCACACTGACTCATCGCACACGTTTTTCCTGGCAGACAGTCCCTTTGCTAAATAAATAAAATATACTGCAGCCGGATAGGTCCGGCACAACGTGTCCTCGTATACTTTAAAAGCGCGTGACCTGATTGTAGAAAATGGTTTTGTCTTGTGAGCTCTTAAGCGATGCAATGTTCTTTTAATTTGTTGACCAGCGTAATGCGTTCGTAACACTTAAAAAGCCGATCTTCGGAGTGAGAGAGAGAGAGAAAACACGTTGAATTACCACTTCAGGAAAAATAAAAATTGATCATGACGCACCAGAATCGTAGGTGGCAGAGCGAAACATATGCATGCGGCCAAGTACCATAGATGCACCTGCAACGAGTACAACTGACTGATAATGCATTCAGATCACATTTTCAGTGAAGTCAGGAGAGGTACAACTTGTTTTAGGGCTGCAGCTATTAAACTAACATGTTCGGCGTGTTCTCGAGGTGTATTCTGTGTTTGGTATATGTTTCACAAATGCTTATATGACTGTTATACAACGTTGCTGCTAGGCTTTCGCGACGTGATGTTAGATTGTTTCAAGATTGCTTCTATAATGCTACTAGGACTCAGCGAGTTGATGATTGGCTATTTCTTGGTTGCTTATACGCGCAGGGTGGTTCGAGTTAAACCAAGGACACTCACAGACACGACGCGGATGTCGAAACTCCAGAGATCAAAACTCGATCCGCGTTCGCTTCTCTAATAAATATACAGGAACATCGTCATGGGCGTAGGACCTCCTCAAAATCTTCCGGTCGCAGAGTTGCCTCTCTCACTCTCTCGCATTTTTTGAACGTACCGCTAAAGTATTCCGCAAAGATGCTTCAGCGGTGATCTATCAAATATTCTCACCGTTACTGTTCGGGACTCCAACTCAGCGCTGGCCACCTATAGGCCCACCTGAAAACGGCGCTGACAGACTAAATCTTGAAAGGAGATATGCTACCACGTTCCGCATGTTGAAAAGCGGCTCTATATACAGTTCCTTAATCTTCGCCATGCCACACGTCCGAGTGCGGAAAAAGAAGAAATCACTGTCCAAGGACCATTCAAATGGGCTGCAATGCGTGGCATCGTGGTGGAATGATTGCAACGCATCGTTCCATCACTTCCCGAAGAATGCAGATGACGCGCAATGAAGAACGGAGCAAATGAAACACTTTTGCATTGGAAAGGTGACTAAAACTATGGTAGTTAATTCTAATCATTTGCTCGCGACGACTTCATTCTCCTTAGAAAGTACACTGTTATTTAGCATAGGTGCATTTTTACCAATAATTGGTTATATGAGCAAACACTTTAAAAAATTTTTGCATTACATGTGTGACTGTATTTTTGGTATACGTATTTCTGGTGCAAGTCGTAGTGCTAACGATTTTCTAATTAGGCTGCTGTTCCTCCTAAAATTGTTTGATTTCACATGTCTCTATTTACACGCACTCAAACGTACGCGCGAATGTCGCGCGCGCGAATAGCGTGCGTGTATCTGTGTTCGTGTGTATATATTTCATGACCGTGCATTCATGGCACGCGTAGTGTGCGTGAATATATCTGCTTTGGATATCAACCACTGCCAACATCAACTAGCCACTGTTCTAAAGCACACGACCTTCTTCATTAGAAACCTAGCAATAGGAATCGACTCCTACATATCACAATAATAAGTACGATTTGTTTTATCTCAAGATACACTGGCGCAATTAGAGCTTTCTTTCTGTATTGAAGTGAACAGCGTGCGTATTCAGCTTTTAACGGGAAACTAAGTAGGATACATGCAAAACGGCAGCATGACGTCGCAGCGTAGTCACATCAAAAACTTTTGAAGCCTTGCTTAGCAAAAGCAGGTGGTAGGAAAGGGCTAGCACCTTTTGGAGAGGCCCGCTCCACATGAGCAGTTGCCTCTGCATCGCTATTCAGGTTCGTCAACTTGAATTATTGTGGTTCGCCGAAGACGCTCGATGTTTGCGCGCACAGCAGAAATATTCCGCTGTTTCTCATCGAAATGCCTTTATGCCGCTGAGAATGCAATGGTCCGCGGCCAGCAGCCATTCTCCTTCGATGAATCAAGGCTATCCGACGCCACAGTCGAATTGCGTTCAACAGCGCAAAATGGAAGTGCCGTGTTGGCCCTGTTAAGCGCAGCCATCTTCGTTTTTCGATCAGTCTTGCCAGCAAACAGAGCATTAAGTAAGGTGCGAATAGTTCCCTAGAAATGCATTGAAGAAGAACGGCTATTTGGGCTAGTTGGCTAAAAGTTTGAATTGTTTCTATCCGCCCGTACTTGCTGTCTTCATTTTTTGGGGACCAATGGTGAGCGGTTAGATTTGCCTAATGTATGTGGCACTTTGACACTTTTCAGTGTCCAACTTCAGGGATTCGTATTATTGATAATATTTGAGGTTTTACTACCCAAAGTACAATATTAGTATATGTAAAACCGTGGTGGAAAGCTCCGCAAACTTTGACCATCTGGTGTTCTTTAGCTGACATCGCACAGGGCATGGTGCTCCAGTAGTTTGCCTCCGTAGAAATGCGATGGCCGGGACCGAACCTAACGCCTCCCGGTCGGTAACCAAGCGGCATAATTATTGCTTCACCCCGGTAGACTTTAAGCTTCACAACTTTAGTTTCGAATGTAACTTTACAAAGTGACTCCACTAAGTGCTGTACCACAAGTGTCACTCCTGGGCAGGAACGTCAAATACGCACTGAATTGTTTGCTCGCCATACCCGTGGGTCATCATATAGTGAGTCAATGTCATACTTATTTAGCAACTTGAATTATAAGTAATATTGTGCGCTGATTGGTTCAAGAAAAATGCTGAGATGCTTCACAGATAGAACCAGGGTGCCAGAAAGTCACACGTTTAAGAAGATTAGGATTAGCCACACTGCATCGCATAATATTCATAGGTTGCTCCAAAACAGACATCATTGCCTTCAACTAAGATGGCTAGGTGGTGTGAGCAACATGAGGTGGCTATTAGACCGCGGACTTTATAAAGACATCTAGTTTTCATTATGCAGGTATTAAAATGCACCTTTCACATATTACAGTATATTACCTCGAATGTCAGCAAATTTTCTTCCAATATTGTCGAATAAAAAAACTGCTAACTCACCCTCCACTACCTAACTTTCAGCAATGAAGCCACTGCTCACTTGACTTGCTTTGATTAATGAATGCGAAGCATTTCTTGGCGAACTTTGGTGATTTTGAGCGCATCCATCCATCCATCCATCCGTCCATCCGTCCATCCGTCTATCCGTCCGTCCATCCGTCCGTCCGTCCGTCCGTCCGTCCGTTTGTCCGTCCGTCCGTCCATCCGTCCATCCATCCATCCATCCATCCATCCATCCATCCATCCATCCATCCATCCGTCCATCCGTCCATCCGTCCGTCCGTCCGTCCGTCCATCCATCCGTCCGTCCGTCCGTCCATCCATCCATCCATCCATCCATCCATCCATCCATAAGTCCGTCCGTCCGTCCGTGTGTCTATATATATATATATATATATATATATATATATATATATATATTATTCGCCTACGACATTTAGCTCTCCTGAACATTTAGATAATGATATCGAAACCAAACTTAGTATGATATAACATGACTGTATGACGAACATAACTGACTAGTCATAACACGAAAATCATAAGATGTATGTCATACATGTCATGATTTACATGTCATGGTCTTGCTGCTCTTGCGATGGTTTCATCAACATAACATGTTGAAAAAAGTGCCAGATCCCGCGTGCATGGGGCTTGAAATCGACATTGTGCAAGCATGCGTAGGGAAGGGGACCGTGTTGCAATTTTTTTATTGAGTGACACGTCATCAAATGACGCTAAATATATGTACACATGTTGCGCGCATAGACGTATGTTGAAGAGTTGCAGATGTTTATATAACCAATTGTTTGCTCTTGCACAACGAAGCCAACTGGAACATGCGTATTAGCAACACCAGATGCTTATATGAAGCGCTGATGCTCGCGAGGATGCTGGACCTGGATACTGCTGCATAAATCAACTTCAGTGCATCGCAACTAACCACAATTGACGTTAACCCGATGGCTGTATGAAAGGTGTACATATGTAATGTTTATAAATTTGGGTAGGTAGCACTGCAACCACTATTAACATTTCACGAAGATTAGCGACTATTTGAAAAGTAGTTACGACACCTGGCGTAGCTCTGCGATAGAATGCTTTATCGCCACGCAAAATTCTTGGGTTCGATTCCAGCTGGGACCCTGACATTTATTCTTTGCATTCGTCAAGTGGACAATACCGATGTCGGGTTTTTCTTGTCGCTCCCACGTTAAAATTGTCCATGTGTGTTCTCGTAGTTCCTGGGTAGATACTGAAAGTGTCTATCACCCGTGGCACATACCCGCATACCAGCGGCACATACCCATCCGTTGGTATGTGCCACTGTCGGGCGGAAAGTGATTGACGACGTGCGCGACGGGAATATTACATTATTCATGCCTTTCCCAGCGCGTCATATTTGTCAAACCATCTTACCCTCCCATGGTAATTTTGGTTCACGCCAGGGTAAGGGGGTGACCACGAGAGCACCCAAATGTAAAAGGCTATATATATATATATATATATATATATATATGTAGATAGATAGATAGATAGATAGATAGATACGCTTAAAGTCGCCGAAGTTCGCTAAGAAATGCTTTAAAAATGTGCAGATCCCACGTACAGCGGGAATCTATGATATGCGAAGCACGAATGAGAAAGGTTGATATGTCACTTTCAAATGAGCACAACGTTACGACGTCAAGGTAAATGATGCAGTACATGACTTCCGTGTCATAATTACGTTTGGATGTGTCGTTTACCTTCGTCATCTATTCACGTCACGTGATACCAAATTTAGTATATGTGGAGCTACTGAAACTGCCGTGAACACGCTATGAGCGTGGTATGCTGTCATGTTTTTAGATGACATTCGTGTCAGGACTATCATGTTTGCACCAGCCATATATTTCGTCATTTATTGACGTCACGTAACACCAAATTTGGTATATGTAGAGGTAGCAAAACGGCTGCGAGTGCATCATGAAGGGCCCAATATACTCCAATGTAGCGTTGACGCGCGCACATGCTGAGCACAGCGATGTTACGTTAGCGAAACGCGAGAACTCTATTGTCTGACGACAGGCGCGACCAGCGTCCGTCGGTGTGGCCCGATGGCAACCGGCGCGAAATGCGACATGCTGCATTTTGCGCCGATGCGTTACCCAGACAACTCTGCGTCTCCCTCTCTTCATGACGGAGGCATGCCGGACGCGCTTAAACGCGTATGCGTCAGAGCAACGCAGCGCGGCGCGTGCCTGCAAGAATATGGCAGGACCGGCGCTTGGCGTGGCAACGACGGCGTGACGCGACGAAATGAACGCCGGCGAGCACGCGCACCGCTTCACGTCGAAATGTATTGGCGCCTTGACTGTGGCATGTAGTCTTGTTCTCACATGACACGCATCTCATGATTATGATGTATGTACCAGTCACATACCTTCGTCATCCATAGACGTCACGTATTACCGAATTTGGCTCATTTTCAACTAGCGAAATAGCCGTGAGCGCATCATCAGTGTGGCTTGTAGTCTTGTTACATGACATGCACGTCAAGATTATCATGTTTGGATGTGTTATTTGCCTATATCGTCCGTTCTCGTCGCGTAATACCGAGTTTGTATACATGTGAACCTACCGAAACGGCCTGGTGTGCATCATGAGCGTAGCATGTAGTCATGTTGTTACATGACACGCATCTCATGTTTATCATGTTTGCACCAGTATCTCAATTTCGTCATCCATTCACTTCCCGTAATACCAAATTCAACATAAGTGAAGCTAGCGAAACGGCCACCAGCGCTTCATGGGCGTCGCATGTAGTCATGTTGTTACATGGCACGTGTGTCATGATTTTCCTCTTAGGATCTGCCGCTTATGTTGGTCATGCAATCATGCCATATGAGAACTGGTTGCAATGAATTTAGGCAGATTAACGGATGATCTATGTATACAATCGCCCATTTTCTTATGCTTGTGTGTTGTTTTTATTATGTTTAATATGGAATAAGCATTTCAGAAAGCAATAATTATTATCTTCCGCAAAACTGGCATGATAAAACTGAGTCGTCACCGATATAAATGTTGCGACAACGTTACTTATACTCAGGTTTCTCGTGAAACAATCGAGCGCATGTAGGCTCATACGAGGAACACTGTGCTCTGGATATCGTAGAGACTATACCGACAAAACGAGCGTATGATTTAATCGCGGTTTTGATACTTCTCCTCTCTTTGTTGTTCACCAGTAGCCACTTATGATGTACCGCAGCTCAAAGTGCTGCTTGATGAAGAAGCTAGGCCGATCCGTGCAAATTCTAATTGACATTTTTCGTGAGTTGGCAGGCTCTTGAAACAGTGAATGTAATGACGCAATTTTGGCGTGCCTGCATATTCACACCTATACACCATGGCACGTAGCAGGTGCGTCCACTGATAAAGGCTCAGAAACGCATTAAACGCGCTAAATACGCGCAATTACATGCTTTCGTAGGCTACGGAGCGCGCTCTTCCAATGCAGACGCTCCTGAGGTCTTCAGTACAATGGGACAACAACGCCCCCGCTACTGTCACCCGCCGGAAAATCAGCTGAGATGCGGCGCGGCCGCGTCGTTCATTCCACTGCCCCCTTCTAGTACACTGTACCTTAGTAGAGATCAATGGATCTGCCCACTGGCCTTCCTTGTGCATGCCATGCACTCGCAGGCGCACGCCGCGCTGCGTCGCTTTGACGCATGCGCGTTTGAGCACACACGGCGTCCCTCCGTCACGCACAGAAGCAGATGCGGTGCTGTCTAAATAACGTCGTCGGCGCGAAATGCAGCATGTCGCTTTTCGCGCCGCTTGTCACCGGGCCTCGCCGACGGACGCTGGTCGTGCTGGCTGCGCCTGGCGTCACACTACAGAGTACTCGCGCTTTGCAGGCGTGGCGTCGCTGCGCCCAGCCTGCGCGTGCGTAACGTTGCGTCGGAGTATATTTGGTTCTTCATGACGCGCTCGCCACCGTTGCGCTGGCTCCACGTGTACCACATTTGGTATCACGGGAAGTGAATAGACGATGTAGGTAAATGACGCGTCCAAACCGGATAATAAAAATATGCGTTTCATGTAAAACATGACTACATGCTACGCTCATTACGTTCTCGCGGCCGTTACACTTGTTTCACATATACCAAAGTTGATATTACGTGACGTCAATGAAAGGTACATCTAAATGACAGGCTCAAATATGATAATCATGATATAAATTTTATGTAAAACATGACGACATGCTACGCTCATAGCACGCTGGCGGCCGTTTCGCTAGCTTCATGTAAACCAAAGTGGGTATCAGGTGACGTTAATAGATGACGAAGGTAAACGAAACGTTCAAACATGGTAATCATGCCCTGGAAGTCATGTGCGGCATAATCAACCTCCGCCTCTTAACGTTGTGCTGATTTTAAAGTGACCTATCACCCTTCCTCATTCGTGCTTCGCATATCATCGATACCCACTGTACGTGGGATCTGCCAATTTTATATCTACATGCAAAGCGCGACTATGGCTCCTCTAGTCGCCAGTAAGCCCAACAAGCTGAATGCGTGTCTAGGTTTCCAGACTAAAAAAAGGGCTAAAATCGCACGTGACAAAAAAGGAAAAAAAAAAACTGATTCACGCAAACATTGCAAAGGTGAGGTGACCACGCAACTCGCAAGCTTAACGCCAGAAGACAAGCAATTTTTTTATGACTATCAATTCTGAGTGTTATCACTCGCTGAATACGGAAATGCATTAAAATTACATGAGTTCTTTATATGCAAAATCCAAATGTAACCTTTGCACTTGACCTCTTGACCTGTTACTATAGAAACAGAGATAGGAGAGATAGCAACAGGTCACTGTTTCAAACGTTGAGTTATGGGTCGGAGAATTAGACAAAGATAGAAAAGCAGGAAGCAAGGTACCATCGATTAGTGGGCACACCTTGGTGCCACGATGATGAAGGAAAGGGGAAGGCACTATTACTGAATGCCGCGTAATAATGGTTACTTTACAACTAGCAGTTTGTCTTTATAAATTATCATACTGAATTAGTTTGATCGTTATGCCAGCAACAGCAATATGTTGTTTTTCTTTGTCTCCGTAATATTAGTTTACAAGTAAAGCCTAACTGCACGAAGCGAAGCAGCTATGTAGTACAAAAACAATGTTATATCAATATAATACAATTGTTCGGGTTTAACGTTTCGAAACCATCATATGATTATCAGAGACGCCATATTGGAGGGCTCCGGAAATTTTAACCACCTGGGGCTCATCGACGTGCAACTCAATCTAGGCACACATGACTTCAAACAATTTCGCCTCCATCGAAAATGCGGCCGTTTCGGCCGGGATTCATTCCCACGGGTTTGCGCGTCAGCAGCCGAGTTTTTTGAACATGGCGGGTTCATTTCACAAACTACGGAAATTTTTTATCGCTATATAGTTGCCATTGATTTCCTTTCAAAATATCATCGTTTTATTGTTTTCATTTTGTTCGTTGTAAAAAAAAGGGTTTTTGAAATAGTTTGTTTCATGGTCCGTGCTACAGAATTCTTCCTTTTAGTTAAGCCATGAGGGATATATTGTACGTGAATCTTGTTTTTCTTTTTACAACAATCGTTTGTGCAGACAGGCGATGCAGGGTGGCCGAGAAAACACATAGCTGATTGATGAGCTTTATTTGGGCGTACGTTAAAGAACCCCAGATGGTCAAAATTTCCGAATCCCTCCACTACGACGTCTCTCATATTCATATGGTGATTTTGGGACGTTAAACTCTACATTTCAATCATCAAATCAATTGATGAGCTTTCTTTTCTCCTGGACTCCCGCAACGTTGTGATAGCGCCACTCTTTTAACTTCTCGATGCGCCAGGTAGTGCTAACAGAAATTATCATCATCATAAACCAGTAGTGCTCGCCTCGTCCACTGTCCACTGCTTCTGCCTAGCTGCTACAACCCAGGTGCCCATTTGTCCAGTGCAAAAAAACAAACAAAAGCTTTCTGTCACGTGACTCAAATTTACGTAACACCATGTAACAACGAGCCAAAAAACTGAAATGCACAACATTACATAACAGTTCGTGCCAGGACCAAAAATCACGAGACACCATGTGATAAAAAATCAGGCTTTAATCTATGCTTCAGTCGATTACATTACTTCGTTGGGCAATTAACGTTTACCACATACCAAAATGTCCGCTCCAGAAGTTTAGTCTTTGCCTATATGCATGATACTGATTGATTGATATGGGGGTTAAACGTCCCAAAACCACCATATGATTATTACAGACGCCGCATGCAGTGGAGGGCTCCGGAAATTTCAGCCAACTGGAATTCTTTACCGTGCACTTACATTTGAGCCCATGGGCCTACAGCATTTTCGCCCCCAACAAAAATGCAGCCGTCGCCACCAGGATCCGATCCTGCGACCTACGAGTGAGCAGCCGAGTGCCTTATCCAGTACACCACCGCGGCGGAGTGATTACCTATAATCATAAATGCTGCCATTATTACCGTTAAGTTTGAAGAAATTTAGGAAGAAACTTTAAAACACCAATACAATGGAAATTTGTGAGAGTTCGTAAACATTTATCATAAAAACAGTGGCGCCGGGAGGGGCCTTAGTAGTGTCAGTACTGGTACCTTCGTGGCACCGCCCCCGGCAAAAGCCACCTAGAAAAAAATGGCAGCATATCCACGGAGTGAATGATGGAGAATGGGGTGAAGCATTCGTCCGTCCATTCGTTTTTGCTTTCATCCGTCCATGCGTCCGTCTGTGTGACCGTCCATGCGTCCATCCGTCCGTCCGCGCATCTGTTCGTGCGTCCGCCCCTGCGTCCGTTCATGCGTCCATCCATGCATATGTCTGTGTGTCCGTTCGTCCATTTATTCAACATTCCAAGTACCATCATCTCGCATCTTTTCGTCATATATTCCCCATATAGAAGCACCGCCATCCAGCGGACATTCTGCTCCGCCATCAGAAGCACCGCCGTCCAGCGGACGGCTGGCGCTTCGGGTCTACTTCCTATCTTTAACCACCTCGAGTTCACGGTACATACTAGTTCACTGTATTCATGGCACTGCGGCCCAACGCTCACTAAACCTTTCTAATATCAAGGAGGTTATGCCCAGCGAGTATAACGAAGCAAACCTTTCTTGTCAGATAGTGCTCAATGTACATGCCAATGGCTGCTAATGGGGAATGAGAGACAGGAACATTCGGCTTTTAGTTAACACGCACGCCGTGAACTTTTTATTGTTCAACAAAGCACAGGAGAAATCTTCCACCGGCACCAACTTGCAGGTCAAAATGTAACACTGCTTACACACTACGACTACGACTATGTGGGACAAACGGGTGCCGCTTTAAGGAGCTTCGCACCTAAAAATATTTTTTTTACGTGACTTTGCTTCGCCTCGGCTTTATGACCGGGTCAGCCTCTTCGGCACCTTTTCACGGCTCCACCTGCAGCAACCTTTGCCAGCAGCGAGCGTTCCCGACACGAGGTGTGCTCTCGAGTGACCGCACCACGTCATTATGGTTCCCATTTGCCTGTGACCACGGTGTCATGGAGTGTCCTTCGACGTCTGCACTCTTCCCAGTGTCGCCCGCCACAGACACACTGGTTGCCGATAGTCCATTCCCGTTGACGACCTGGATTTCTTACGCACCCTTTAGCTTGTCGATCTGCACACTTTTGTATACATGCCCTCATTGTTTTGATTACGGGTTCATTTCTGCAGAGGGCAGTAATCTGTAGCGTGATCATCATCGCAAATCATCATCATCATCATTTCATAGCCACAGCGCCGCGCCTCTCGCGCAGCTCATGCATAGCTCGAGCTGCGCGAGAAAAGAACGAGTTTACGCGCCTGACATTACGGAATCTGGATATCGCCGCCGATTTCAGCCCAGACGAATAAAGTGGTGAGTTTGACATGGGCCCGTCGGCCGCTTGTACCCTTGCCACTACACTTGTGTTCGTCGAAAGGTGGATAGCAATATGACACATCCTCTTTTACGCTACTTTCGGTTCAATGCTTATCTTCAACTTTGGCATGCGCACGCGCATACGTATTTTGGCATGCGCTCACTCAAATGGATTTTGACATGCGCACGCACATACGCCTTCTTGCATGCGCACGCGCATACGCATTTTGGCATGCACACGCACAAAGGCATTTATGTATACGCGAGCGCACCCGCATTTTGGCTTGCGCACGTTCATATGCATTTTGTGATGCGCACGCGCCTACGCATTTTGGCTTGAGCACACACATACGCATTTGGGCATGCGCACGCGCATACGCATTTCGGAACGCGCAAACGCCTCTTTTCATGCGCACGCGCATAGGCGCTGGGGCGTGAGCTTGCGCTACGCATTTTTGCATGTGCGCGCGCAGACATTTCATGGCATGCGCATGCGCATACTCATTTTGGCATGAGCACACACATACGCATTTCGAAACTGCGTGGCTCCGAAACTGCGTGGTCACACATGCCAACAACAAAATCCGCAGCAAGCGCGTTTCTGCCAACCGTGCCGCCAAGGCGACGACACCACTTGTTTTAGCGTTTAAGCGCAATCTAGGACGTGCACCGCTGATGCTGCTAGATAACTGATAACGGGCCGAACATTTTCTGAACGCACTGAGATTGCGCTTTTCAAGGCGTTGCGGGGAGAGTGTCAACACCTGTATATTCTTACACCGTGGCTTTGAAGTATGCGCACGCGCATATGTCAAGAGGCATAGCTGGCACATAGCTGGATGGTTTGCTCTACGCCATCGCGAAGGCCTGCCACTGTTCCAGTTACATTTGCCGATGATGGTACATAACGAGAGAGAGAAACAACTTTTATTGAAACGGCAAGTGTTAGAGGAGTTGACTCCCCTCCCTTAGATGGCAGCTAGGAGTCCTTGGGCCCTAGCGGCATCTTCGGCTTGCCTGATGACCTGTAGTTGGTCCTCGATGCTTGAGCTTAGCAGCGCGGTCTCCCACTGGTACATAACGAAAAAAAACCTAGGTGGGAGGTGCGCATGACACAATCAATTAAGAATTGCCCAAACACCCAGGTGCCGTAAAACCATAGAGATAAAAATTTGGGGACCTTAATGTTCACCTTTAAGAGTCGAACCCGATAGCGATATACGGTTCTTGTGTGCACTTGAACCATTTAGTGCGTACTTTTTATCACATGACTTATGATGTTATTCAAGAAGCTCAAATTGTGGATGGCTACAATTTAATAGATAATGTTCGAACTGGCTTGTGTCTTAAACTTTCGAATTGGGTTGCGTCCTGCGTAATGAATAGCGTGTTTAAACCATGAGCGCGTGAAAACGATTATTAGCGCGAAATATTTTCGAACTTCTTGTAGGGTCATCATCATTACCATTCATCATCATCATCATCATTTCATACTCACAGCACCGCGCCTGTCGCGCAGCTCACGCGTAGCTCGAGCTGCACGAGAAGAGAACGAGTTCACGCGCTTGGCTTGACGGGCGCTGGCTCCTTTATACTAAAATTCTATGTAATGATTTGAAATTCATAACTAATTAACTTGATGACCCTGCCATCCGGTTCTTGGCTGATACCCCTTTGTGGGCGAGTGCCAGCAGATCAAAAGGCTCATTTTCATCATAATCAGCCGCCACCGCTCCACTTCATTCATTCATTCATTCACAAAACTTTATTTGTGTCCTGAAGCCCGGTGTTTTCAGACCAAGGTGGGCCGCGTCCACGTCGGTACTGTCAGGCCGAGCCCTGTGGCGTCATCGTGGACCTTCTGGACTGCCCGTAGTTGGTCTTGATAAGACGCGCTTCGCACCATCGTCTGCCAGTAAAGCCATTGTTCTTCGGGGTCGGCGAGAGTCGCGGGACAGCCCGCCAGCATTTGTCTGACCCAATATGTCATCGCACATGTGACACTTGTCTTGAATTTCACTGTGAGGGAGAATTTCATGTAGAAAATACGGAGTGGGGTAACCTCCGGTTTGCAGCAAACGTAGCGTGACTGCCTGAGCCCTGTTCAATTTTGCGTGCGACAGTGGGAATTGCCTACGTCCCAAGTGATAATATTTTCTGATGTCATTGTCAGTGATTAAATTATCTTTATAGCCCCGGAATGGCAGTGGGCGTCGGATCGGGTCTGACCGGCACGGTTCAGCCCCGACGAATAAAGTGGCGAGTATGGCAAGCTCGTCGGCCACTTTCGACGTCGTCTCACGTCTCTCTCGCAGGTACAGTGGTGACCTGAAGGACACGCCCTTCGGCGAGCTACCGCGCTTCCGCCACTCTGCCCGCCAGTGCCGCCGTTCCACCCGACCCTAGAGGCACTGCTTATGCACCTCGTCACCGTTCTCGCTGTGAGTGGCGTCTTGGACCTGCCTCTTAAGCACGCCATCTTGCAGGACGCGCTGCCCCTTGCTTCAAAATAGACCACAAGCCCGCATCCATATGACGCCCTCTACACTGCGCTGGTCGCCTGCTAAGACCTCACGTGCCGCCCGCTTCCGGGGTCCCGCGACTTCGGGGTCACCACTGTGTCGCAGCGCACGCTACCAACCGGCCCGCAACCGTTCATTGACCGCGACCTCGCTACCCTTGCTACGGCTCCTTCTACCTAAGATCCGGTTGCAGGAACATCCAATCTTGCAACTGACCACGAAGACGCTCTCACTTCGACTGGTCTCACCAGCGAGAGGTGCGCACACTTGGAGCCCGCGAACACCGGTCCGTCACACGTGCCTGCTGCCTGTACGTCTTCCTCGACCTCCTCCACCCGAGACGACTCAGGAAGGTCCGGCTCCACGATGGCAACCTCATCACACGCCTTGGAGCCTGCAGCAACTACGTACAGGGTCATGCTCGCTATTCGCCCCCCGATCACGGAGGCACCGCCGTCGACGATGTCTGAAGGGGACTCCTGAACCGACCTGGACGCGTTGTATGTCTTTCAATCAGCCACTATCATCTACCTCGACGTATCCCACAGCTGAAGTTCCTGCCCGTGACATGCTACGACCAAGCTTTCGGGGAGATGCTGCTACAATGACCGAGGACTACGTGGCAGCTTGGCCAACAGCAGGACAGACCACACGTTTTGTAACTTCCACGCAGGCGGATAATCACCAGGCTGCTCCTACGAGCACGGGCACGGCATTCAACCCTCCAGCAGAGGCCATGACTTCTGGGCTCCCCAGCCATCCCCCGGAGCCTTTGACGCTGGACGGCAACGCAGGCGTGTCCGCAACGCAGGCTCGTTGGTGACATGAGTGACGACGCCAATTGCTGCTGCATGTCTACCACCCGTGACAGCGCATAGAAGCAATCATAACGTTCGACGTAAAGCAGAACGGCCCTTCTTCAGGCGTCCTGCTATGCAGTCATTCTTTTGCAGCCATGGCCTTCAAGACGGCGCATGCGCCTACTAGGTTGTCCCGACGCAATGACCTACAACTTGCCGTGGGCGTATCTACCCGTAGTGCACGCGTTACCGTTATTTAGGCACGGGGTTTAAGGATGCCTTCTCACCGTGAGGGAGCGCCCACGTGCCTTGAGAGGGCTCGGCTCCCGCGTTCTAACGTGGCAATAAATGTTTCTACCACCACCAGTGTTTTCGCGTCCATCGACACGACCACCCCTGCCGGCACGCCAGCCAGAACAAAACGCTGATGCCGGTGTTCTATCGGCGGCGACGTTCGCACGAGCCTGACCAGCCCACTATTCCTTGTCGACAGCCTGGTCGGTGCCCTGTGCACTGTTGGAGGCCCCACCATGGCATTTGCACTTCAGTACTCGGTCGTCCCTGCTCCGCTTCGAGCATCGCACCGCCCAAAGTCATCTAGAAAAAATATAAAGGCCTCCAAATCACTTCCTCCTGTCAAGACAGTGAAGTGAGATCACAGTGTTAGAATGGGGAAGGGGAGTAAGGAAGTAGTCAAAGCGACGCCCACCGCATTGTGAACGCAACAAACCCACGCCGCGCTGTGAAAAAAGTTTTCTCCTAGGCTGAAACACTACAGCGGCCGAATGTAGAGCCACGGCCGGATTGGAAAGACGCACGCGTTCCGTAGAAGGAACACGCGCGTCTGCATCGCATGCGCTGCATCGCATACGCGCTTGCAATATCTCACGTGCGCGGGGTTAACGATTCCCATGGTCATCCACTGAAGCACAACAATGACTGGCTGTTGCTGTGCACCAAACTGCTAGTCAAATTATGATGGAGGGCCAAGTGTACGAGTGCACAGGTTTGTTTCAGACCCAATCATGCGGGCAGCGTGAACTAGAGCTCTTCTTTGGAGGACTTCTTTCCAACGAAGTACACTGTGGTAAGCATTCATTATCTGCGTTGTTTATCAGGGTTTTCAGATATATGGATTTCGTTAGCATAGTGTCCTATGTATCCGTTGATGGTTGCACGCTAGATGGGGATTGCGCATTCGTCGGCACGCTTGTTCTGCGTTTTGGTCCATCTCATGTTTCTAACATCTTTTTATTTTGTTTCAACTCTGTGAAAAGCATTTCTTGCGTTCGGATTACTTGAAGACGACATCTTACACAGGCGTGAAGACAGAAAAAATTGTAGAAATTACCCTAAAAACAGTCGTCCGAAGCAAACTGCTGTGCCGAGCTTGTTTCCCAACTGCCCTGCCTACTTATCGCGTTCGCAAGCATGCGTTCTGGAAGCACGGGATGTGAAAAGAGCGTTATTGGAAGCCGCTTGTTTGCACAATGCAATAATGCTTTCGCTGCAAACGCAAGCAGAAAAGAAAACCAAAAATTACCTCTGTAGTTTTGCAGACTTGCTCAACGCCTTGCCAGGATTTGGCATTCAGACTCCTGGACTGTAAACCACAATGGCTCCAAGGTTTACTTTTTGGACTTGGCTCTCCATTCCGCTCCAAACATCCGCACTTCAGTGATTGTGTCAACTGACCTTTACATTGAAGAATTTTTTAGTGAAATGGTCGTGAGAAATTGGGGTGATGTGATAGTTTCTGAGAATATATGGGACTTAAGAGATATGAAGATAGTGCTAGATATCATTGATCAGACTGGCAAGCATAGGCGTATCAGCCGGGGTTGCAAGGGAGGCGCGAGCCTCCCAACTGAGGAAAGTTAGGAGGGCTTAAACCCCCCCACCCCCCTTTCGACAGTGGTCACTTTCAGCTGAACGCTGGGGAAACTAACAAATAAGGCGAAATGTTCCTTCGCCATAGTAATCACTGAATGTTACAAAAAAACGAAAATGTTTACAGGCAATGTTTTAATATAGCAAAACTTTTCAACATTTCTGCTGTGAAGATTTTCCTTGAAGGCTCTCTGCCTTGCGGACCACCTATGCGACATTTTCGCGCGTTGTACCACGCATTGCAAAGCAGGCTACAGAACAAGGCGAGAAAGCATATACTGATTTGTTATGTATACTTTGCCCGCTTTGTTATGGATGGGAACGAGCAATCGTTTTATGAACCAATCAGAGCTTTTGCTTTTTCGGCAAAATCATTTTCTTTCGCCGAAAATGAACAGCTTAATTCCTGCTCTGTCGAAGCTGCTGTGAGCCGATGATTGTGACAAATATTTTTAAATTTTCTGGTTTTGCCGTACTGGAAACGCCAAAGAAAAGTTCAGCCGAATAATATATATGTGGCTGACGAGTAAAATAGGTTCGCTCCCCCCCTCCCGCCCTCGCGAAAGAATTGGTTCGCATCTGTTCACGAAGATATCAAGAAAGCCCGTCATCTACCGAGATTGGTGTCGACGTTACTAGGGCAAGTAAGCGGGGTACATTTCGCATGCTAGTTGCGAGAGTGGCATTTGGAGGTGCTTAAATTCTTGAAAAGTCAAGTTGATCTCGTTTTGAATAATGCCAGCCGTTATCCCCCAAATTTGTTGTTTTTTCCAGCCTTTTGTTCACCATTTTCCCTCATGCATATATTCTTGAGAAATTCGATCTTCTTAAGACGCCACATCCTGGTAATATCAGGAGACTGTGTTCATCATGTGATATTAACCCAGTGAAGGAGCAGCAAGAAGCTAGCTTTCTTCCTTATGCCAATACAATTGTAAGCGCACTTAAAGATCATGAAAAGACTGTGACATTAAGGTTTGATGAGGTTGATCTGCAGTCTCCTTTTTTATTACAAGGTTGGCTTTTTAACTTGCGCTGCGCCAAATTCATCGATTGCAGCAAAGACTGCGCATGTATTTATGATAAAGAGCCTTTTTTCTCCAAACAAGGATGTTGTACACATTCTTCCCTTGGCGCAAATTGATGCTAAGACACTACATGACTTTCTCCGGAAGCTTATTCTTGATCTCGAGGCACCTGGTTTTAGAATAATCACAGTGATCTCAGACAATAACTTCGTAAACAGAAAAGCTATGTCCTTCTTCGCTAATCCCGCAAGTGTCAGCATTGTTTACCAGCATCCTGCTGACTCATCGCGTCCTCTGTTTTTCATGTTGGACCCAATTCACATATTAAAGTGTATGAGAAATAACCGGTTCAATCAACAAAACATTGGAAAATGCACGTGCCTTCCTGAACCAGAAAGTATAGCGGCTGAACTAAAGATACAGCGTCTTTCAAGGTATTGTGAGAGTTCCACGAAGCTGAAAAGCACGAGCTCTTGAAGTTAGCGCCAACTCTCGCTTTGAAAGTGCTGAACCCCTCCAACAAGAAATGACAGGACTTTAGGTTGGACTAAAGGTTTTGAACTCATCTACTGTTGCCTGCTTTCAGTACCGCCACATTCCAACATGCTAAAGAAACATCTGAGTACATTGACACCATATTGACTTGGTGGAACATTGTTAACGTAGAGACGCTAAAAAAAGGGCAGCAGTTGCGAGATATAATTTGCAAGGGCTAATAGTATCATCGTTGTGTCCACAGCTCGACTTCTTGCAAAAAATAGTTGAGTGGCTTGATCCCCGGGAGAGCCTCAGACATGACAACGGCCACCTTATATGTGAAACGCGCACACCTTTCAGCCACATTACCCCCCCCCCCCCCCCTAGCACGAACTAGCCATACACTGCTTGGAAGAGCTTCATTTTGAGTACGTTCTTTTGGGCAAATTACAAACTGACTGTTCAGAGGATCGCTTCGAAAAGTATCGGTAACTGTCGGGTGCAAACTACCATGTGTGAATAAGGCAGATATATGAATGTGGAAACAATTGTATTCATTCTAAACAGGAAGTAATGGAGCATGTTGTAAGTACTGCAGCGAATACACTGCTGAACAACTTGTGCCACGCAGAAAACGACAAACGCGTAATGTCAAGAATGAGCGAAAGCTAAAGACCTTAAAGACATGAGAGCTGTTTCTCGTTCTTTATGTTTTATTCATGATGCTCTGTTTTTTGGAACTTATTTGTATGCTTTTTCTGACAGAAACCATGTAAAAATTGTGTGCTGTAGCTAGGCTTCACTTGCGCACATCATCTTATGAAAAATTGCATTTTGTTCATCTTAAATATTATCGTTGAAGCGCATTATGGTAGTTTATCATTGGAGCTCTCCATGTGACCGCATTTATTCATTGGCCACTTTAATTTTGCACTGATGGGAGAAACTTTGTCTTTTGTTGGGTCTTCGCCATTATATCAACATTTTATGATGAGCAAAGTGAGCAGCAAACAGGGTGGATTGAAATAAAAAAGCGATCAGGGATAGTACAAGAAGGCTGAAGATCGTTTTGTGCGAATCATTTGTGCATGGCGCTATTCTGACAAAATGTACACCAATAAAATGAACCTTCATACTTGAGAACGACACAGCGAGCAATGGAAAGAATAATGGTAGGTGTAACCTTAAGAGACAAGAAGAGAGCAGAGTGAATTAGGGAACAAACGGGGTTTAAGGATATCATAGTTGAAATCAAGAAGAAGAGATGGACATGGGCTGGGCATGTAGCGCGTAGACGGGATATCCGCGAGTCATTAAGGGTGACTAAGTGGATTCCCAGAGAAGGCAAGCGGGTTAGGGGGAGACAGATGGTTAGGTGGGCAGATAATATTAAGAAGTTTGTGGGTATAAATTGGCAGCAGCAAGCACAGGACCGGGTTAACTGGCGGAACATGGGAGAAGCCTTTGTCTTGCAGTGGACGTAGTCTGGCTGATGGTGATGATGATGATGATGATGATGATGATGATACTCTTGTGTCTAGCCCTGATTTACAAAATGTGAAAATACACTTGATCTATGCAAATACATGCTTTCAACTATTCTTGAAGAATGGAGTTTTTATAATTTGTGTACAAAGTATACTATGTGCCTTCACTGTGCTGTTCTCTTTCGTAGTCGCGCCAGTCTACGACTGAAGTGACAGAGTTTGCTTTCTATAGCCTTTGTCAAGCATTCACGCCCAAAAGCACAATAAGAGATGTAATGTTACGATACACACAAAAACAATGTTTTTAGCACATTATCCTAAGGGTAAGAGAATGACGCTTCTTATGATGGTGTAGATTGCGGTGTACCCGCACGAAGTACTTATTTTTTGCGTTCAGAATAGGTGTTTTGCGTTGAGGCCGAAGCATATACAGTGCTGTATAAACTTGGAGGACAGCGCAAAATTTTCGAAGCCATAAACAGCGACTCGCAAAGTGACTACCTGCAAGCGCGACAAACCTAGACGCGTCGAAGCCAACGGTCCGGCCCATCTCGCTAGCGTGACGTCGCATCGGCGTTCGGAGGCCTTGATATTTTTTTTCTCGGTGGTTTTGTCCCGTCTCACCCCAGGAAACACTGGTTTCTTTCCAGTAAACTATAAACCGTGCCCTGTTGTCTCGAGCTAATTATCTGTCTCTTTCTTACTCTTCTTTTTTTCTTTCAATCTCTTTTCTTATCATTATTCCCCCTTTCCCTACCCCAAGCGCAGGTATAGTCAACCGAGCCAAGCTTGGCTAACCTCCCTGCCTTCCCTCTCTATTTCTCTCTCTCAATATATATATCTTGTTACGTTGGGGAATGACAGAAAACGGTCATATTATTTACAATATTCACAGTCCATAGTAGTGCAGTCAAAACAACCAAGATGGCGAGAGCAGGCACACCTAGTCTTTCACTTCTTTGTTTTGTAGGTGAGCGGCAAACACCATTACCCTCCAATGGCGAAGGCACCGAGGGTGCAGCCAGAGAAAGAAGGTAGTTAAAGTCGTCACTATATATGTGCGTTGGCGGAGTCATATGTGTGATAAGGCTTCAGGCGGACAACGTGAACGATGTCAGTGTGGGGTCGCGTGAACGAGGACGAAGACAATTTTTCGATTTCGTACGTGACGTCGGTCACATGGCGGTGCACACGGTATGGTCCGGAGTACGGGAATAGTAGCTTCTCAGACAGCCGAATACGGCGTGCTGGACACCGCAGGAGGACAAGAGATCCTGGTATAAATTGGGTATTTTGGTGGTGACTGTCCCACTGAGTTTTTTGGCCTATTCACCCACGTGCTGAGGTTTTTTGCTGGAAAAACGTGGGGCGCATCGGTACGAGCAATACTTCAACTTTACAATGTTCTGTTTCTCGGTTATATGCGCTACAGCTTACCACTGCTTTGTGGGATCCGAAAAACAAACTTGCGCGTCCTTCAGTCGATCCAAGCCCAAGCACTGTGAATAAGCCTTGGTCTCCCGAGATGCACGTCTACAGCAGCGACCAGTCATCATTACGCGTGATTATCCAGTCGACGCATACATTCGCGTAGACGCTTTGAGAATGCACATAAGACATTTCGCTCGGCTTCCATCACATCACCTCGCCTCACTTCGAACTTCTCGGGCACACTCAGTGTTTGGCGCAACTGTAGCTAAGCATAACGCAATACTTCCATTTCACTTCACGCATGCAGCATGACCGCCTTTACCATTGTGGTGCCTACACCCACTCAATGCCCTTCTTACAATTCCTGGCATCGAAACTAAGATATATTTGTCGCATCTAGCCCTGAAACGGGCCACAATACTCTTCCTGCAAGAGAAGCACAACGGACGTCTTCAAATTTACACGGATGGCTCGGTGTCTTCAGTAAGCTCAGCAGAGGCGGTGGTTATTCCCGCGAGGCGCATCACAATTAAATTTATGGCATCGCATTTGACATCGTCGACAGTTGCAGAACTCGCCACCATACGTGTAGCTCAGGAGTTTATAGTTGAACAACCTTCGGGAACTTGGCCTATCTTCTCGGACTTGAAGGCAGCTCTTCAATGTCTTGTGTCACCCTTTCGACATGAACCTAATGAACAGTTAGTAGCTGTAATAAGGCTTCTTCACCACCAGGCAATCAAGAAACAGCACAGCATAGTGTATCAGTGGATACCAGGTAATTGCGGTATATATGGCAATGACCGCGCCGATGAGGCCGCTAGATCTGCGCACGACGGTACCCAATACACAGCCATCCCGTTCTCAAGAACCAACGCAGCTACAAGACTTCGTTCGCTTGCGTGCACGTGATGTCACACTGGTACAGTGGAACTCGACAGAATTCACAAACGCGCGCCTGCATAACTTGGATCCCGATCTGCAGCTTCGTCTTCCCTCAGGGATATCTCTAGCTGAGGAGACTCTTCTATGCCGCCCGTGGCTTCAAGTGGCCTTTACGAAGGCATACTCCTAACTCATTGGAATGGCCAGCTCTTCTACATGCACTTACTGCAGCGGCGAAGAAACCATTGCGCACCTTCTATGTGATCGCACCCATTTCAACGCGCCAAGACAAGCACTGACTGCAGCTCTGGATAGACTGGATGATCAGCCTTTGTCGGAACAAAAGATTCTGGGTCATTGGCCGAGCTCATCCTCAGCTCAGAAGGCTTTGAAAGCTTTGCTACGTTTTTTGCGGACAACTGGCCTCATTCAGAGACAGACTTTAGTGTCTTTTACTCTTTGATGTGACATTTCCTCTGTCGCTATGATGTTGTTTTTTCTCTGTCCCTGAACGGTTTATATGGAACGTCGAGTGATTGAATACAGCCAGCAGGTGGGTGAGTTGACTTCTTCCGATACCGAGAAGGATCGCACAAGATCACGTAACGACGTACTGACTTATGCATTCCTGGCTGGCAGAACCAACGGTGTGCTCGATCGTAGGTACGGGAAACGCCAAGGTGCCCCGCCATCGACACGTCATGAAGCTGGTTTAGAACAGTGAAACAAACATATGCGGGAATCACAAGTAAGAGCTCAGGAAGTAGCAAATTGCCGTCGCGTAGCACAAAGAGCCGAAGGGATGGATCGGGAGCTGTAGAGTTGATGTGGTCGATAATGTTACGAAGAGTCTGGTCACTTCGTTGCTCATCAGAAATGTTGAACATATCAGTTACAACAAGCACAGGCGGAGTGGTATCGTTCACCGAAGAGCCTTCTGGGTCGACTGGATAGCGGGAAAGGCTGTTGGCGTCCTGATGAAAGCGGCCAGACTTGTCTGTAGACAACAGTGGACGTGTACTCTTGAAGTCGTAGTGCCCAACGACCAAGTCGACCAGCCGGATCTTTGAGTGAAGATAGCAAGCTTAAGGCGTGGCGATCACTTACCATGGTGAAGGGTCTGCCTTAAATATAGGTACGAAATTTTCCGACAGCCCAAACAAGAGCAAGACACTCTATCTAAATTATAGAATAGTTCCGCTCAGCTGCGGTGAGGAGGTGGCTTTCGTCAGCAATACCGCAGTCATTGCCGCGTTGATTTTGACCGAGGAGAGCGCCGATATCATGACCACTGGCATCGGTCCGTACTTTGCTAGGTGCAGAGTCGTTGAAATGGGCCAACACAAGGGATGACGTGAGTTGGTCGACGAGATGAGAAAGAGCCGATGCTTGGTCAGGTCTCCAAGAAAAAGGGACGTCCTTTTTCAAAAGACATGTGAGGGGCTGCGCAATGACTGTGAAATAGCTAACAAAGCGGCGAAAATACGAGCACAAGCCGAGGAACGAGCAAACGTCCTTGGAAGAACCTGGATTAGGGAAGTTGGTGACTGCGCGTATTGTTGCTGGATCAGGTCGTGTACCCACAGCGTCAACAAGATGGCCAAGCACGGTGATCTCTCGGCGGCCAAAGCGGCATTTTGATGAGTTGAGTTGAAGACTGGTGGTGCGAAAGACTTGAGAAATAGCCGACAGACGTTGCAGGTGACTGGTGAACGTTGGAGAGAAAACGATAACATCGTCTCAGGTAGCAGAGACATATGAACCACTTGAAACCCCTCAGCAGCGAGTCCATCATGCAGCAACTCAAATGTTGCTGATGGCGCGTTGCACAACCCAAATGGCATGACCTTAAACTGATACAGACTATCGGGTGTAATAAAGGCGGTCTTCTCCCGATCATTTTCATTTATAGCTACTTGCCAATTGCCTGAACGAAGGTCGATAGAAGTAAAGGACCGTGCGCCAAGAAGAGAATCAAGGGCGTCGTTCATTCGCGGCAAAGGGTAGACGTCTTTTTTAGTGACTTTGTTGAGGTGCTGGTATTCGACGCAGAACCGCCAGGTGTTATCTTTGTTTTTTACAAGTACCACGTGCGACGCCCAAAAGATCGAAGATGGCTTGATGATGTCCTTAGAGAGCATCTCGTCAACTTCTGTTTGAATGTCGCCGCGTTCAGTCGCCGAGACAGGGTAAGGGCGTCGATGAACAGGTCTTGCGTCTGCGGTGTCCATTATATGGGTCACCATAGATGTTTTTTCAAGTTTTGGTGAAGCAAAATAAAAAAACACGTTGTGGTATAACGCCAACAAAAGGCGAAGGTCCATTCATTGAGAAGGGTCCAGGTTTGGGGCAATGATGTTGTCGAATGCGTCATCAGGTGTTGGACTAGAAACAGGGCTGCCTAGAGGCGGCTGTAGGACATCAAGGACCAGGGCAACAGGGTCGTTTGCGTCTGAAGGTGATAGAGTGCCCAGCGTGATGCCTTCAGGAAGCAGTTGTGCACAGCGTCCAAAGTTCAGGACAGGTGTACAAGCGTTGTTCGCAGAAACAGTCACAAGAGAGTGAGGCACAGCTACTCGTCGCTTCAGAACAACGTTCAAGGAGGGGGTAATCATGTAGTCGTCATCACCTACTAGTGGGTCTGCGTTAAATGAGACGTAAGTTGCGGTACCTGGGCACAAGCGAACAAACTGGACGAGACATAAACGTGGTGACGATACCATAGTGAGGTCAGGTATAGCAGGAAGCTCGAATTCTAACAAACTAGACAAAAAGTCGATCAGGGCTCAATGCATGCTCAGAAAGTCGTGGCCGAGGATTAGGTCATGAGGGAACTCGCCCAGAATAGCAAAAAGAACTGGGGTCTTGTGGTCATCGAAACTTACACGCGCCGAACACATTCCAAGGATAGTAGGTTTACGGTCATCGGCTACGCGAACAACAGGTGATGAGGCAAGTGTAACTATTTTACGGAGACGACGAGAAAGGTAAGCGCTCATGACTGATAATTGGGCACCTGTGTCGATGAGCGCTGAGACAGGAACGCCATCTACTTCTACGTCAAAAAAAGATTTGCCGAGTTGCCGGAGTTAGGAGAGGGTTTTCGGGTCGATTGTTCAATGCAGCATCACCTCCGATAGCTGCACGGGTCAGTTCCCCGAGGAGGGACGGCGTGGGAAAGGCGAAGGGGAGCGACGGGGCATAGATGACCGAGAACGTCGCTGGGTCTGTGGGGATGGCGAGCGGTCGTAACGTGTGGTCGATGTTAGGGCCTCAGGGATTGCTGGGTCCTCATAGCTGTGCAAAGGGGAAAACCTAGTGTCGTCTAAACGGTATAATGAACGAAGGGTCGATGGCTGACGGTAGCGACAATAGCAAAAAATGTGGTCTACACCATGCCAGTTGAAACATATCGGCCGTTCATCAAGCGTGCGCTACTGGTTTAGATCACGTTAGCGGGAATACATCTGTTGTGACCGGTAGTATGGAGCAGGGCTAGCCGCAAGACTACTTAAGGCACATGCTGGCTGGATGCCTGCATTTGCCAGTTCTTCGTGCATGGCGGCTTGAATTAGTTACACTGTCAGACGCGCTTCCTCGTGAGAACGAGCCTGGGGAGCGGAAGGAGTTGCTGCCTCGATCTCTCGCCGCACAAGACGCAGAATGTTTTCGGTACTGGGTGGCGGCTGATTCTGGACGTCTTCGCACAACGACGTTGTGGCATTGTTAGAGAGCCGAACAAAGTGCTGCGTGACTCGTCGGCTCTTTGCTTCTTCGAACCACCGGCACTCCTTGATAATGTCTTCAATGGCGGAGCAGTCTTTATACACAAGCAAGTGAAAGGCGTCGTCAGCGATGCCTTTGAGGATGTGGCTGACTTTGTCGGCTTCGGGCATTTGGCTATTAACTTGCCGGCGCAAGGCTAAGACGTCTTGTATGTACAGCATGTACGGCTCCGTTGAGGTTTGGGCCCGACACGAGAGGTCTTTCTGGGCGGCTCATTGGCGTGCAATAGGCTCTCCGAAAAGGTATTTCATGTTTTTGTTTACATACGTCCCAGCTGATCAGCTCTTCCTCGTGCGTGTCGAATCACAGACTGGTCGTACCCCTGATGTAGTAGCTGACATTTGCAAGCATCAAAGTCGGATCCCAGCGATCGGTCTTGTTGGCGCGCTCGTAGTCGGCCAGCCACTTCTCCACGTGCACGTTATCAGTCCCGCAGAAGAGCCAGAGTCTCGAGGGTGGGTCACAACAACGCGGCTCGCTGCATACGGCATATCGGGGGCTGGATCGATGGAATTGTCTGTCAACATGATGGACTGTCCAAGAAGACGCCCGCTGCGAAGTTCCGTCTTGCGTGAAGTGAATACCCCGCAACCTCCACCAATAATGTTACGTGGGGGGGAATGACAGAAAACAGGCGTATTATTTACAATATTTACAGTCCACAGTAGCGCGGCCAAAAACAACCAAAATGGCGAGAGCAGGCACACTTAGTTCTTCACTTCGTCGTTCTCTAGGTGAGCGGCACATAGCAATATACATATGCTTTGTCTCTCCTTCTCGTCTGCGCTGCATTTACGATGAACTAAAGCTTGCTACGTTTGCATTGAATGGTTACGAGATTTCGGCTACTGCGAAATCAGCGTCTGAAGCGGCAAGGTTGCATACCTTATTCACTAGTAGCCCCCCCTTCGCCATACCTTCTTTTTAAGAGCAATGCATAAAACGTTCTCACAAGAACATCTGTCTTCAAACAAGCTAAAATTCTTTTGTCATGGAGCGGATAATAACGAATAATTATCGCGCAAACAAAGCGAATCCGTTCTGGGCTTGCCTTATTTTTAGGTTTGCCTTATTTTCAGATGATTTCGACATCACTGTCTGTCAAACGTAATTCTTCACGTAGGGACATCAAACATTCTTAACAGTGAAAAAGTAGTTATGGTTACAACGGAAACCACGTAGCACGACTCTCACGCACTGATGAATCGCTGGTGAGACGCAGTGTTAGGGGGTGGTGCTTGTATTTTTATTTTATTTGGGTTTATATTCTTAGGTTTTAACCGACTATACATAATGAAGATCTGCAAGGGTGGGAAGCTGGGAGTGCTGGAGGGGATGCGTAACTAGACATGGTTCTGGTGCTAGGATGGGGGCAGAAGAACCTGCCGTCGGGACAATCATGCACAACAAACCCCGTTTATCAATGAACATACAGAATATATACATAACTCCTATTGCACTGTTATCATACAATGAAAGACCATGCTGTAAATAGCTATACTACCAAAGAAGCACTGTCGGCTCCGATCAAAATATACTACAAACCACTCACGTGGTAACAGTCAAGAAAATAGCGTTTAAATAAGAGGTGAAAATTTCTCACTAATTCTGACCTCAGATTCACAAAAACAGTTAAGTTTATACCCTGCGTGACGGTGATTCTCAAAGTCGAGGCTGTTTTGTTTACGCTGCATTAAGAATGTGCAAATACAAAAGTCCGCACAAACAGGGCATTGACAAAATATGCATTAGGTTGCAGCCAAATGACTAAACTTATGTGAAACCAAGTGTTGTCGAACATATCCCTTTATTTCATGATACGTCACACTCGAGCCCATAAAGTTTTGCTAATACAGTTGAGGCGGATGCGAAGCATCAACCAAAAGCTCAATAGATTCAAGAGCATTGCTGGCTGACCAAAGAATAAATGTATGCAAGCCGTTTGATACGCATGCGAGTTCCAGAAAAAGGGTGGTACATTTGAGTGCTTACCAGCTATTTTTGACAATCGGACGATGCTCGAAGCAGCGATTCTGAGAATACCCCCCGCACACGACTCGGGGCGTCTCCATAAGCTAACATAACGTGCAATCGTATCATCCAGTCAGATCACGTGCTCCGCAGCCAGTGCGATTAACAGGCGCGCATATCCAAGATTCCCTCCACGTAACACTGTGCTCGCGCAATTCATTACTTGAGTGAGGCTTTTGCGTTGATATTGCGGCTTCTTTTTTTAAATTCTGTAAATCAAGAAAGGGGGTCTGTGCACGCAACACCGGAGCACGCTGGAACTTGAAGCGAAAAGCAACGATCTTCCGAGATAGGAACAACGCCGAGAAACAGGCTGGCGGAGCTCTTTATTTAGTTAATATAGGATCGCACGAAACTCGTTCTCACCCATTGCATTAATGAGGCTGTACAACGTCAAGTGACCGGTGCCACCTCGAGCGAACGTTCAAGGTTTTGTGAAGAGGAGGACGCTCGAAGCTGGACTTAGTTGCTAGTTCAGGCGAAGGAAGGAGAGGGCAAAAAGGTCCGTGCGTATAAAACCCACCCCTTTTTTTCTAGGGCTCCGTATTCGTTTCAACCAACTCTGCACTTGTGCGGCTACTGAGAAGGTGAGCCCCTGAACGCCAGGATGAACGCTTTGCTTCGCGACGATTGCGGATACCAAAACTGCCCAGCTTTCGGAAGAGGCGTAACGTCACACACGCCACGCCGTGACACTCTGCGCAAGTAGCGACGCCTTGTTGCTCTCGTGAAAGGCAGCCTGCAAATCTTTAAAATAGCGCGGCTCCCGGATATGTTATCTCTAGCAGCGTTCGCATCACTTCATAGGACATATCTTGAGCTTGAATATTGGTGGCAAGCACCGGTGGATATGCATTACTAGCTACACCCCCCCCCCCCCTCCGAGTTTTCCGCCACGAGAAGAAAGCAATCGTAGAGAAATGTGGTAGCCCACATACAATAAAGCTTAATGTATCCACAGCATGCAAGATATAGCAGAATATAGAAAAGCGAAATATTTTCTCACATGTACTGAGTTCCGACTAAAATCTCTCATTTAAAGCAAAAATTCTGCAGTTATTGTACAAGCACACAGATATTCTTCGGTAACATTTTTGTTCAAAGTTATCTAGGTACATTGCGTAAGCACTAACGTCTCCATAATTTTCAGCTGCCGTAGTGTTAATGATGTCTTTAAACGTTTTTTCGATGTTAGCATCCATGTTATCAGTAACACCCGCACGTAAGACACGTTAACATGATAATATTATAATAATAGAGGGTTATATTATTAAAATATTTTAATTATATTATGGAGACGCCGAAGTGTAGGGCTCCGGAAATTTTCATCTAAACTTCCGCCTAAATATGAGTACACAGGCTATATACAAGCATTTTCGCCTCTGTTGAAAATGCAGCCGCCGCAACCAGGATTTGATCCCGCAATGTTCGGGTTAGCAGTCGAGTTCCATATATCCACTAGACTACCACTGGGGAGCCTGCTGTTAGCATACTTATGAAAGAAATCTGCGCATCTCTCTGCTTTTCAAAAATATCTGTACTGGTTAATAAATTGGTAACTAAGAAACCTAGAATTTCATTAACGCCGATAACCTACTTCAGTTAGAATGTCAACGTTTCAGTGCGCGGTATTTCGCAGGAGTTCGTACGATGAAGCAGCACACCGCCTTCCATTGGTGATTTAGCAAAACTTCAAATTCGGTGAGATGGTGCATTGTTGACGGGAATTTCGAGTGCTGAAAAGACACAGTCACAAGAGGAGAGGAGAGGATGGGCGCCACTTTCAGCTAAGTTTGTTTGAGGCATCGCCCGCCGTTCTAACCAGAAAAGCCCACGTGTGCGCAAAATCAAATGCAACTGTCGAAGACGTTTTCGCTTCGCAAAGTTTATTGAGATTCTCAGCTTCTGCTTTCCAAAGCTTCACCGATTTGTCACTGAGAGCTCTTTTCCCTGATACGAGGAGGCACGTCTGTTATCGACACTTACGATTGACTGCGTGCGCATGTGTGCTTTTCCAGTTAGATTTCAGGCGATGCCTCAAATAAAGTTTGATAGATCTAGCACCCGTCCAGTCCTCTAGTCTTGTGAATGCGTCTTTTTGTGCGCTGAAAATTCCCGTCAACTTACTAATGAGAGTCTGGAAACTTGGCCCCCGCAAATTTTTTTTCGTGAGTCAAACGAGTAAATTTGTGAAGAACTAAATATAGAAAAAGCAAGAACCGGATGGCTGCTTGTTGACTCAATACGCAACCAAGAAATATTATATCAGGATATGGTTCAGCATGTGAGGAATAAATCGTAACTTTGAAGAACAATATTGTGGGGTAAGAGTGCTACTGGCAGTAAAATACGGTCAAGATGAGCAAAATACTTCTTCACTATAAAAGTTACTTAATTTGACAACTCAAAAATAAATATTAATTAGGTTCACCGAAACAACGCTTCTGTGACAGCTAGGTTCTTCTATATCTGTCTTCTCGATAGCCTCATAGCCGAACTTCGACGCTACTTATAAGAGATATTCAAAAATTATTTTATGTGAAGAGGAACCTGTAATTTATTTTTATTAATTGATATGAAGCCTCATGTTTGCCTAACTTTATCTGTGCTGCGACTTTTGCGAACTGTTTTTATGTGCGTGAGAACGTTTTAAACTGTGTTTCATGTGTATGGTGTATTGTGTGTGTTAAAGGTTAGTGAGTCTGTATTGTTGCAGTCCAGGGTTTATAACTTCTTGGGCATAGTGTTACAAGAGTAATGAGAAACAAAGGCACTCCTACCGTATCTGCGGGTCAAATTTCGTGGCAGGTTATTTGTGCTCAGCTTCTTTTCTCTGTTGCTCGCTTTCAATAGCAGGGTTGCCACTTATCACCAGCAAGATGGTATCCAAAACGATCAAAATAAAGGTAGTGAATTGAGAAAGAGAGGAAGAAAGACCAAGAAATCAGCCAGCAAAGTGAAGGCTGTGTAGAAATCTGTTATGGTTACCAGAGGTAATTATGTTTGGAAATCGCCAAATGGAAACGGAAGTTACAGTTCAGGATTAGAGGTGAATGAAAGTAAACACGTTGATACGGATCCATCTGAGAAAAGCCGCGCTAAATCAAACACGACCTGCGAAACATCACATGAAGGCACACCCATCCTCGTTTGATGTTTCGTAGTCCGTGTTTGAATTATTACTACTTTTTTTAAGATGGATACAGTAAGGCTAATACGCCAAAAAGAGAGGAGAGTAAAATGAGTTACCACGTAATTAGGTACAATATTTGCACAAGTATAATGGGGCGGCTCTCTTTGAAAAACGAGCAAAGGGCCTTTCGAAGGCATACGAAGGTCCCTTGGCTGCAGCAGTAAGAAGTGCTTAAAAGAGAGGTGACGAGACGAAATGAGAAGCTGCGATTTGGTTTAATTGAATAGCGAATCTAATTCACGCTTAGTGACGAAGCCTCTTAAAGCTGGACGTCGAACTTACCGTTAGGTGTTTCCGTGATCATCTCAATCAGTACAGGGCGATGAGAAAGATAATACAACTAATACTTTTTTTTTAGATTTTATATACGTAAAAAAGACCGACTTTTGTTGCTGCGTATACGTCCGCATCAGTAATTAATGTACTAATGCCCTAGTTTACCTTGTTGCACTCCCGTTTTCTTTGCATTGTGTTTAGAAAACGAAGATGAAGGCTGCTCTGTGTCTCCTGGTCGTGTTCACCATAGCCGTCATCGGGTAAGAAAGAGCATGTTATGTGGCGTCTTCTATTTAGAAAACTCACGCACTCTACCATATCATTCTCATTAGATCTATCCTAGATATATCCAATTAGAGGCTGAATACAGTTACCCAAACATCCATATATGTAGTTTGGCTGTCAAAATAACTGCGAAAACTTTTCTGACATTTTAGTATGCCCGAGATATTCAGTAACATTGAAATAAGGTAATTCAGTTCCTGGAAGAACTACTGAAGACAGAAGTTGAGAGTATTTTTATGCTAGAATAAGGCGAAGACTAGTTGGGCAGCTCCAATTAATCATGGTCATCAGGACTAGAACATCAATGCATGGTATATCAGAGCTTTGATTATATATTCACTAAAAATGATCACTACATCATTACACACAGTGGAATAAGAGGCGGGAATTTTTAATAGGCGTTTAGTCTTTCACTGCTTTCTTTCTGACACGTCATGAAATATTTCACGCTTGCAAAAATTATGGTAGTATAAATGGATGGTCTAGCTGGCAATATTTATTTCTAGATATGCACATTTCAAAACATTGGTGTGCATATGAGGCACACCGTGGGAAAAACCGGATCAATATGACCATGTTGCGTTCTTAATATGCACCTAAATCAAAGTACACAGATAATCGTGTACTTCGCTACCATCTAAATGCTGATGACGTGGCCTATATGTGATCCGGCGGCATGAGCTTCCACGCACAACTTACAATGTTAGCAACTTCAGTCAGTAGTCATTGTTTGAAAAAAAAATAGGGGATTTTAAAGCTTCACCTTAAAGAGTTGAATGAGATAGTAACGTATTGTTTCTAGTGCATAAACACTTAGTGCATGAAATCTTTTCGAATTTGGTATGCACCCACCACGTGGCATTAAGGGAATAAGCGAAGTAGCGTGTGTGCCTTTTGTAGTGGGGTACCGGCCTTCGACCACGGAACCATTATGATAATCACATATTTTGACGCCCGTTCGCAGGAAACACTTGTACCACGCATCATTACTGCAACATTTCATGTTGCATTGTGAAACATGCATACAGGACGCATGTGCTTGTGAAGCATTAAATATATTTTCCCTGCATTTCCAAGCAAAGTTCTTTTCCCTGTTTCACAAGCAGAGATGTGTTCGTGTGGTAGAACATCCGCTGGCCACGAGAAAGACGCAGGTTCGATTGCCACTTGTACCCAATAAACCCTGGTTCGGTCCCCATGCACTCTGCTCCAAGATTTTCATTATTCATTTTATTTCAGTGTGATCAATTCTTCGGTCAACATAAGATGATGATGTTTTGTTCAAAACCAACGACGCTGACACCAGAATTTCTGCGAAACGATCTCTTTATTGCTATCGTGTTCATACAATATTTGTAATGATTTTAGAGCGCAGAAACCTCTACATATGAATAAAGCATCGTAGGAAACGGCCGGATGTGTTACCATGACGCCTGAATTTCTGTCATCCTTTTTTGCGCTGAATTTGGTTAATTCAACGTCCATGTGCTTATGGGTACGTGTTTCACTGGAATAGGTATAATATGTGCCTTTCTATAACGCAGCACCCTGGCTACCTCTCAGCCAAACTGCGCCGCTAGCCCCTGCGATCCAAGCAAGTGCCCAAACACTGCCAGCTGCAAGTGCGGTACTTACAAGGACGCCTGCAACTGCTGCGATGTCTGCTACAAGGTATACAAACTTTTCAACTGCCAAAAATTATTGTTTTATTCGTGAGTTATCTGTAGCTATAACTGCAGGAACGTATAAAGAGGAAATTGGGACCGGCGATTCTTTTTATTTCTGCCAGGTGATTACTAGCAAACTTCTTTTAGTTGCATGGACTGATCTATGCAGGAACATGAAAGGCAGAAAAAAAACCGTTGTTTCTTACGAAGTCGCATCAGTGCCGCCGAGAAATGAATAGGCAGCCTTAAGGGATGGCTCTTCGAAAATGCATGGCAAATGGTACGCCAAATACGTCCGTATAAACCTTCCAGTTGCAGTGAAGTTTCTCAAATAGAAGAATAAATCTCATAAACCCATATATAGCATCAAGATAAAACAAGGGTCAAGAGAAGTTTTTGGGCGAGGATGCTTCTTGCACGTAATATTGAACACATTTTATAATATAGTGATCTAAACTTCTAAATCATATGGATAGCAACTGAAGAAAAAGACGAAGACTGAACTGCACCTTTTTTATTCACTCGCGTGTTTAAATCATTGGCAAGTTCAACCTTGTTGTTGACGCACTTCTGCTGTATACCCTTTTTATATTTTTAACGGGAAAATATCCATCATTTTGGGTTTTTTTTCCGCCTCATAAAGACAGCGTAAGTAGTATGACGGGTGTCGTTAATGTAGCTAGAGCCGAGCACCTCCGCGGAGATAATAACGACCTTATTTTGACAAATGCGAGGCATTCGCAAATGGGCAAAACAGCTTGTCAGGAGGCGCAGCACAAGCGTGACATCGAGCACTGAATTTTTTTACTTTCAGTATTACTATCTTGCGCACTTAACAACGGGAAAACATTCAAAGCCTTCATGATTATGAAAAGACAAACTCAAAAGTTACTGCATGCCAAAGAAGACTCGAAGCAGAAAGCCTTTTCTTTATCTTTTTAGTCGATGTTTTGATGCTCTTCTACCTCATCTGAAAACTTTCTGCCTCTAAAAAGGTATTGCGCTGCCTGTGAGATTGCAGGCATCGCGAGCATTTTTGCAGCTTGCTCGGTCTTGCTCTGTTTCCATGACCGGCCCAGCTTTAAGCGCGTGACGCTGCGATGCGATTACCTCAACACGTGACGCTGCGTCTTGTGACGTCATAATGACGTTATATTGTGAAATTCATGACACGCTTTGTTTTTGCATCACTCACGCTGATACCACCGATGCGGGATGTAAATTTTCTCGTTTGATGAAGCGTCTTAACGGACAAATGCTTTTGTGCGTTCGTGCTGGTTCGGTACTGTCTAAAGCAGCGCATTCGCATTTGTACTGCATGGAAGGCGATACCAAGTCAAATTAAAGTCAACAATTGTGTCTGAATACGGGGGTGAGGGTTTCGCCTTAAAAAAAAAATGTGCTTCGTCTTCTTTTGCATTGTTTTTTTTTCATAATCAATGTGTGACCAACAATAACAATGGCGTATATCTATAGTTTTCTCGGTAGCATTCGTTTAAGCGAGAGGCATAATGAGCCCAAATCACCGACCTTTGTACTCTTGTCTCGCAGTGCCCCGGTGAGGCCTGCGTGCCAGTCTTCCAGGACAAGTGCGCCGGCAAGACCACCTGCCAGCTGGAGCCCGGCGCAGCCATCCTGACCGGCGCCACCGGCATCTGCTCCGAGAAGGGATACGTCTTCAACAGCGAGAAGAGCCACCACGGCTGAGCGACATGGTGTCCGTCCGCAGCTGTGATGGGGGCGCATGCGTATGGGCCCCGGCCTAATGTGATATATATCTTTAATTTTATATCTGCTGCTTCAAGAAACTGTTACCGGTATTCCCAGTGTAAAAAATAAAAATTCCTTACGTTTTTCTTGCCGTTACCTGCAGCGTGAATCCACTATAGCACTTTACGGTGTTGTTTAGAATGCAGTCGTCTTTTATACTTCATTACGAGTCTATAGGCTACACGAGAACGTATAACAAAGCATAACATATCCAAAACTCTCATTGCACTAACAGAACCCTAATTCAAATCATGACATTGTAGGGATCATAAATGCACCTTTTATCATTGCAGATACCATATCTTCTAGTCAAGCACATACCATGATAGAAATAAACAAACAATTATCATTTGTGAAGACATAAGCAAGGAGGCCATCATAAACAAGGTTTAAGAAAAGATAAACGGCATTACCAAAAATAAAAAAAAGAAGACATAATTCCTTGGTGAACATGCCAGAACGATCCGAATATGAAACATTCAGTACCGATTCACAATGTATTCCTCAATTATGCAGTCAATACACGATACATATGTGTTTTTACCATGGAGGAAGAAAAAGAAAGTAGGGCACCTGACGTCACGTGGGCAGCCTTGGCAAGCCGTGAAGTTTTGAAGCCAGCATTGTCAGCCCAGCACGTGGCCTTTTCCGGAAAATCACGCCAGCTATGAGACTTGTCGATACTTCGGAGTACGGCACCAGGTAGCTTTTAATCGAAACGCTCTGGTTCGGTGTAGACCAGCCGGCTCACACAGGTCGTTCAAAGACGGAACAGCACTGAGATCACTAAGTCCTACCACAAGCTCTCACGTTTTGATCACTTGCTGGGGCGACAAGGTGGGCTTCACTCGTGTGATGTAATGCTCCCTCCTTTTTTTTTACTTCACCCTGGCTTTTACGTTTTGTATCTGCCCGAGCTGCAGCTGCCTTGGTTACTCTGATAGAACCACGTCAGTAGACTGTAGCCAGACATCGCCGATGCGCAATCGTGGCTAGTAGAGAAAAACTCACAGGGGCATAGCAACACCCTCTAGAAAAGTACGAAGCCCTTCGCTCTCTCCACGGGACGTCACACGTTGGGGCGTATTTGAAAGGAAAAAAGTATGAAGTGCTGTTGAACAGAGGTTGCCTCGCAGGTGCACAGCGTGTAAACATTTTTTTTCTGCAAGAACAATCACGCATGTATTCAAAATTAAATAGAAGCAAAACGCTGTATACCAGCAGAACCTTTATTTACACAGCCCAGTTTCGTTTAATACTTGCTCATATTAGAAGCAATTGATGCACTTATTTGTAGGCTGTGTCCTACCTTTGTTTATTTATTGACAGCGTCGAAAGGTTTGTCGTTCAGCTTCTTACAAAATTTTTTTAAAGCAGAATATGGGTGTTCCACGGCAGGATGTGTAAGTAATAATGGAATCGTGTAGCCATTGAACCTGTCGGCGTTGGATAGCGTTTCGTTAGCGAGCAATTGTAGCATCAATTTATTGACGACCTCACAGCTGGGAGATACAAAACAGGTGAAAAACACGGGCTCAGCAAAGAATAGATACCACATGAGCAGTGACTTTATACAGAATATTTATATTGGAAAAACACTATACTGTAGTCTTACTGCACATGCTCTTACAAGGCATAAAAACTCATAACGACACTTCTGGCTAGATCCAAGATGGCTAATGTTTACAGTACTAACGGTTAGAATAATCTAAAGAAGTACAAGTCTTTGAACTTACACGTCAGGATGCGCACTACAAAAACTAGTGCACAGTTAGCAGCTTCAATTCTGTTAACGATAATATTGCCCCCTTCGTAGTCCAAGTAGAGTTTTATATGTATTTAGTCTACCATAAGTGTGACAAAGCATTGGTCGTCTTTCATGACAGAAATTCTTCTCGTCATGTAGTGGAGGAGTGTTTAGCTTCGATGCTTTTGTTGGGGGCTCATACCATATGATGAGCACACCAATCTGATAGTCATAGGATGCGGCAAAGTGATGCTTCCGTGGCTGGGCATTAACACGTACGCATGGGGTAATACAGTGAAAAGAATGCAGAAGAACGTCATGAAGTTAGCAGAATAACGCTTGCGCTGTTTTTTCGATGGATGCAAGATGACTTGCTCCTTCACAAATCTAATATATTGGGCGTTGGATTTCGCTTGGGATGTGCAAAGGTGGTCTAGCAGTAAACAAACTGTCTCGCGAATTTCCATGACCGAGATGCACATCAGGTCACCATCTCATTTCTCCATGCCTTCCAGGAATTCCGACACAACCTTTTTGCTGCTGGGCAATTCGGTAACGTAGCAATTTATGCCATGCTTTTTTACAGCCGTTATTATAGCATGTAGATCCACACTCAAGTGTACTTTCACGCAGAGTATTTCAACCACGGGGCTTCGTCATAGGTGATTTGTATGAGGAGATGCCGTTCATATTTATTTTGTTATATCCCTGAACTACATACCTTTGCCCTTCAAGCAGTAGGTAAGTTCGTTGACAGTGTTGAATTTATCCTCATCCCAAACTTTGATAACCAAATGTCACGTAAAATACAGCGATGGCTTTCTGGAGGGCCGCATCCTACATATACGTGCGCTTGGAGTCGAGATCTTCCCTTCTTGCGGTCTTGCCCCGCCGCGGTGGTCTAGTGGATAAGGGCCCTTCCATGCACTCGCCGCACAGTCGCAACACACATACCAGCACACCTGCCGGACAGAAGCGTAGGGTGGAAGAGCGTCGCCAATCGGCTTATTCGACCCCTGCTTGCGTGCGGCAGGGATCCCGGCACGTACGTTGCAGCTGCGAGGGTAGCGCGTGTAAAGGCCATAAGGTACGCGGCTGCTGACCCGCAGGTCGCGGGATTGAATCCCGGCGGCGGCTGAATTTCCGATGGAGGCGGAAATGCTGTAGGCCCGTGTGCTCAGATTTGGGCGCCTGTAAAAGAACCCTAGGTGGTCAAAATTTCCGGAGCCCTCCACTACGGCGTCTCTCATAACCATATGGTGGTCTTGGGACGTCAAACCCCACATATCAATCATCAACCTTCTTGAGATGAGGGCGCCCCGCTGCGGTGGTCTAGTGGCTAAGGTACTCGGCTGCTGACTCGCACGTTGCAGGATCAAATCCCGGCTGCGGCGGCTGCATTTCTCAAGGAGGCGGAAATGTTGTAGGCCCGTGTGCTCAGATTTGGGTGCACGTTAAAAAACCTCAGGTGGTCCAAATTTCCGGAGCATGACGATCGCGGGCAGTGACGCAGCGGTTATCATTGTCACCGCAGTCGAGGTCATGACTTTGGTTTTCCGAGTCGTGTCTTGTAGAGGCCCGTACTCCAGCGGTAGACCTTGCCGCCTGCGGCTTGTTCGCTGCTCGTGGCTGGCGTCAGTGTTTTATACGCGATGTGGGCTTGGTGAATGGCTTGACGGGGCTGTCCGGTAGATGAACGAAGCAGCGCCTCTTCCAGATGTCATGGGTTCGTGACATGGCCGAAGACAGGAGACGATATGTTGAGATTAAACTGTTTATTTGGGCGAATCTGTGCCCCGGAAACGGAGTGTTGGATTACTGTAGCAGACTCGCACTGATAGTGGTGAACGTACCGTGTCGGCCATCGATAAACTGACAAAGGGTGAAGGGCGTCTGCATTTATACACGTGGCGTCGAACATTCTAGCGTTATCGCCAGCGACCGCGTAGGTTCCACATTAATCTACAATGTTCGCGAAGTGGGCCTGATCCTAACGAAATGATCTACTGCAGCCCCAAACCTTCTCGAACATTGCAGGTGCAGTTTTTGCTGAGAATTACGTACAGTGACGGCACGATAACAAAACTAGAGGAAGGGACATGGCAATATAGCTAGTATAATTCGAGAGCATTGACGGCACAGTGGCTGAACGAAGGTACACATTAGATAGTGGCACTTCCATTATATCAGCTTGATCTGTATACGTTGTTACTCAAATGATGTCTTCATCTTCAAAGTGAGTCAGCGTACCCAGAAATAAAAATTTAGCTCAAATCAGCAAACCGATGATTACTTGTCACAAAACGTGTGATGCGCGAACCACTTGTAAGCACTTAAATACCGAAAAAAAAGCTTACCCTGAAAAATTTTATGGCTGTGATATTTTCCCTTGTTACAGCGCAAATCCAAGCGTTCTTCGGAGCTTACTGTTTCAGCAACTTGAAGACGTGCATCTTCATGTACCCTGTGTAGTTCCTGGGACATGGAGGTATACAGAACTTCATCATCATCATTTATTTGACCCTTAAGGGCCCCTTAGAGGCATTTTATAAGGGGGCGGGGCATTTTTCTAAATGCAAAATCAAGGAAAAAATAGAAAGTTGTACAAACACATGAGCAATACTTTTGCAGGATCTGAGAACAGACGCACAGAAAATGTACTTATACAAGTATAAAAACATGCGCGCACAAAATTTACACATACAAGAGCTCAAAATACTTGTACGGCATCTTGGCGTCATCGCTTATTTCATTCACAGAAAAGAAAATGCGGCCAGCTGAACAAAGAGCGATGAGATGTGCTACTCTTTATACGCGCTATTAACGCGCACCAGCGTGATCCGGACGCACGAATGCGTTGTGTCGCAGCGACTGGCAAAACGCGCTCGTCGCCTCATGCATCCGCCCCTTGTACTGACGTAGTGCGAGTGGAGAGAAAACAAAACTAAGGCCTTCACAGGGCATAGATATAGTGGAAAAAATCACAGAATATCCACGGAGTGAATAATTATGAGTTGGACGAAGCGTCCATCCATCTGTCCGTTCGTGTGTCCAACCGTCTGTGCGTTGATCTGTCCGTCCGTTCGTTCGCTCGTCCATTTATTTATCTGTCTATGCTTCCATCCGTTCGTCCATTCGGGCTTACGTCAGTCCGTGCGTTCGTCTGTGCATCTGTCCGTCCATCCGTCAGTAAGTCCGTCCGTCCGTGCTTCTCCGTCTGTCTGTCCGTCCATGCTTCCGCCGGTTCATAGGGTGTCCAACTGTTCTTCTGTCCATGCATCCGTCTGCTTGTCCACCCGTCCATGTATCCGTCTGTCTGTCTGTCTGTCTGTCTGTCTACCCTTCCATGCGTCCGTCCATCTGTGCGTCCTTCCGTTCATGCTTTTGTCCCTTCGCTCATGCGTCCATCCATGCGTCCGTCATTCTGTCCGTGCCTCTATCCATCCATCCATCCATCCATCCATCCATCCGTCCGTCCGTCTATCTGTCTGACTGTCCCTCACACTAGCACCACCAGCTGAGTTAGTCATACAGGTAGGTGGTTACGAGTGGTTCACAAAGAGACATGCCTGGTCCGACTTACAGCTTTAAGAGCTTCGCCCCTGATTGATGATTGATATGTGGGGTTTAACGTCCCAAAACCACCATATGATTATGAGAGACGCCGTAGTGGAGGGCTCCGGAAATTTTGACCACCTGGGGTTCTTTAACGTGCACCCAAATCTGAGCACACGGGCCTCGACATTTCCGCCTCCATCGGAAATGCAGCCGCCGCAGCGAAGATTCGATTCCGCGACCTGCGGGTCAGCAGCCGAGTACCTCAGCCACTAGACCACCACGGCGGGGCGCTTCGCCCCTGAAAAAATAGTTTGATTGATATGTGGGGTTTAACGTCCCCAAGCCACCATATGATTATGAGAGACGCCATAGTGGAGGGCTCCGGAAATTTCGACCACCTGGGGTTCTTTACCGTGCACCCAAATCGGAGAACACGGGCCTATAACATTTCCGCCTCCATCAGAAATGCAGCCGCCGCAGCCGGGATTCGATCCCGCGACCTGCGGCTCAGCAGCCGAGTACCTCAGCCACTAGACCACCGCAGCGGCGCGCTTCGCCCCTGAAAAAAAGTTTGATTGATATGTGGGGTTGAACGTCCCAAAACCACCATATGATTATGAGAGACGCTGGAGTGGAGGGCTCCGGAAATTTGGACCACCAGGGGTTCTTTAACGTGCACCTAAATTTGAGCACACGGGCCTACACCATTTCCGCCTCCATCGAAAATGCAGCCGCCGCAGCCGGGATCCGAAACCGCAACCTCAGCAGCCCAGAACCTTAGCCGTTGACCACTGCGGTGGGGCGTGATGGATGGATGGATGGATGAAAAACTTTTATTGAAGTCCTGAAGGATTCCACCTCCGATTTATAGGGGTAGGATCGCGGGCCGCTCCCACGTTGGGACGGGGAGGCCCAGCCTCACCGCCGCAAAAAAAAAGAAAAATAGTTGGTTTGTTTGTTGGTAAGTAAGGTATAGCTTCTCAATGCGGGTGGGACTGCGGAAGACGCTGCAGTGGAAGGCTTCGAATGGTTTATTTTAAAGGGCCAGTCAACAGTCTCCGAAGCACGCATGAAAAACTCACGCATTTTCCCTGCACGTGACCGAACTCCGATCACCGAGTTGACGTCACTGCGCGTGGAAGGAAGTTGGTGACGCGCCGTGAAAATTTGCGAGCTTTTCCAGCGCGTTTGTTGCCTGTTGACTGGCCCTTCAATAAAGCTTATCTCGTACAAATATATTCTCAGTCTCGAAGTTCCCAGTGCCACGTGACACCTTTATTTTATTATGTGCATTGACATCGAACATGAACGCTCTCTAGCATAGGCATCTAGCATTTCGGCTAAATAATACTGCAACCCCTGTGGCTGGGATCTAATCCACATATTACGGATTTGCCACCAAGCCCTGTAATCAAGAGCAACTGTATAACAGTAAAGAGCCGTGAATACTGCACATAAGTATAACAGCTTTAAAAAGGGTGCCTGTCAATAATCTCTTATGTCCTTTATGTCCTTATGTCCGTTTTTGCTCATGACCATCAAAGCCTGAAACGAGGCTGAGTGCCTTCGAAGTTGTGTTGCTGCCATTCCCGCACACTGCCACTTTTCTGCGCCATACGAGAAATCATGCTTATAAAATATTGTCAAAACACTTTGAATGAATTTGAAAAATATGCATCACATTACTGTGAGTTTATTTCTTGCTCGAATCGTTGGGCAATTTTAACATGCTGCCTCGCCGTGGTGGTGTAGTGGTTGAGGTACTCGGCTGCTGACTCGCAGGTCGCGATTCGCATCCCGGCTGCGTCGGCTGCATTACAAATGGAGGCGGAAATGTTGTAGGTTCATGTGCTCAGATTTTGGTGCACGTCACAGAACCCCAGGTGGTCGAAATTCCCGGAGCCCTCCACTATGGCGTCTCCCATAATCATATGGTTGGTTTGGGACGTTACGCCCGACATATCAATCACTCTCTCAATGAATCAATCAATCAATCAATCGATTTTAACATGCCTAATACAAACTGAACAACGTTGCACTTTCCCTCGCGTTCTTAGAACATATTCCTAGATACTACATTGAATCTTAATTTGTCTCAAATAGTAAATCAACCTACGCGTATATTCAGGTCTTCATCTAACATTCCAGATCTATTATTTCTCAGTGGTCACTTCCCAGAATATCGAATAGGAATTGGCGTCATCAATGGTATAGCAGATAATCTTGTCTTTTGTAGTATACCTATTCGAGGCACCATATCATACCTAAATACCCCAAATAAATGTCAGGATTTTTGTAATGTTGACGACCCGAGCATCCTTGGTCACCTGATCGTTGAATTTCCTGTCTTCCTAGAACTATCCAATAATGCAATATCTGACATTGAACAACTATGACATAGATTAAAAGAATTGCATAGACAGTATTGTACCTATGAAAATGAAAAAGACAAAGGAAATAATCTGTGCTATAATCGTGAACTCATTTATGCTAAACGTAAGGCAAAGCGCTTAAGGAAGACATAGGAATCCAATCCCAGCAACACATTTTGACTAGTCATTTCGACTGCCATTCGTAACACAAAAAGTCAAATAAACGCGTCTAAAGCCAACTAGACCTTTACAATACTCTTTCAAATTTTCCAAAAAGTTCCCTCAGAAGTTCTAGAATTATTTTAAACCTAAATAAATAAAGCGAGCACTTGATTCCCTCTGAAAACAAACTCTGTAGGACGAATAATTTTAATAACTCTTTTCAGTCAGTGTTTACCGTGAATGATGGAAACATTCCACATGTTAACCCATGGAACCAAATACGATTAGACAGACCTGTTGTAACTGAGCGTGGTCTGTTTATTTAGACTTTCACTAAATATCGACACTGAAAATTGACTGGGACCAGAAGATATACCTAATATGTTCCTAAAAAGATATGACGAAGGGTTAGCAAAATGCCTGTGCTTAGTTTTCAGTAATCCACTGTTGTCCTCTACATTACCACAAGATAACAAAGTCGCGAAAATTATTTTAGTATATAGGTTCGGTGAGAAAGCTGGAATCTCTAATTATCGGTTCATGTCTCTCACCAGCTGATTCAGTGAACTTTTGGAACACATAGTGCTTTAAAAGCATATCCACATACCTTAAAGAAGAAAGCATCATTTCACTTTGTGAACACGGCTTTCGAAAAGGGCTATTTACTGTCACCAAGCTTGTTGAGCTAATTCACGACATATCACTCAGCATCGATAATAAAAAAAACAAATAGACCTTCTTTTACTAGACATTTTAAAAGTTTCGGATCGGGCCTCACTAAGTACATTCATGGCTAAAACTGAATCAGCTCTGGGAAACAGACCCATCATCTCTTGTATACGAGATTACCTTCGCCCCGCCGTGGTGGTCTTCTGGCTAACGTACTCGTCTGCTGAACCGCAGGTCGCGGGTTCGCATTTCGGCTGCGCCGGCGGCATTTCCGATGGAAGCGGAAATGTTGTAGGCCCGTGTGCTCAGATTTGGGTGCACGTCAAAGAACACAAGGTGCTCGAAATTTCCGGAGCCCTCCACTACGGCGTCTCTCATAATCATATGGTGGAGTTGGGACGTTAAACCCCACTTATCAATGCATCAAAATTACCTTGTCAACCATTTGCAGTTCGTAGAAATTTGTTATCAGTCATCCACTCTTTCGCGTGTAAGATCTGGAGTGCTTGCGGATGTACACTGGCTCCACTTCTTTTCCTGATCTTTAACAATGATCTACCATTTAACATTTGTGCCGAATTTGATTGTTTGCGGACGATTGTGTACTTTATCATATTATTAACTCTTCCGAGGATTACATTTCATAAAAAAGATCTGCGCTCAGTTTTTAAATGATGTACTGACTGACAAATATTCCTTAAGGTTAAAAATTTGGCTGCCCTCACAGTTAGCACTAAAAACACGTGTCAGAGTTCAAATATACCGCAAATAACACACAGCTAGCTTGAAATCAAGAAAACAAATACCTAGGTTTATTACTTACTCCCGATTTTACATTGGACTCCCACATCAACACCATTACCTTAACTGCCTCAAAAAAGCTCTTCTTCCTCAGCAGACACCTCTGTCTTCCGCCACCTGACATCAAGTATTTAGCATACAAAACTTTTATCCGAACAGCTCTCGCATATGCTAACTTTGCATGGTTCCCGTACACTAATATGTGAATGATAAACTTGAATGCAGGGATGCATATAAAGACCATTAGGTTTGTATTTAACAACTATAAAACTTCAGACTCACCGACTGAATTACTGAAAATGCTGGCCTCTTTAGCCTATAAAATAGATGTAAACTAACCAGATTAAAATTTATGCATCAACTAGTACACTATCAAGTAAACATTGACACCACTACATATATATCAATTACGTCATGTGGACCTAAACGTAACCCACAATCCATTACACTAACTGAATGTTCACACCATTATAACTGCTTTAAGTACTCCTACTTCCCGAGAGCCATAGCAGAATGATAGGGGTACTCTTACAGCGCAAACACGACACACCACAAAGAAAGAGACGACACACACAAGCGCTGACTATCAACTGAATTTATTTCGGGAAAAGTCAATGCATATATACCTCCAAGGCAACCATACCTCACATGCGCCACGCAATCGACAAAAAAGGTACACAGAAAAGTGTAATCTGAGTTGAAAAAAGATGCAGCATATTACATACGCGATGAAATGAAATCAAACTCGGATGGGTGCAGGGTCAGAGACGTGTCGCTTATGCAAAGATGAGCACTTTTTCTGATATGATAGGCTTCCAAAGCCAGCAGCGCATGCTCATTGCTGCTCCTGCCAAGAATCGACGTCCCTTCAAATCGTGCCTCACAATTGCAGCAAGCGTTAATATGAGCCACAAGATGGGCTCCTTTATCCACATTCTTGTTAATCTTTTGTGAGTGTTCCCTGAGCCGCTCGTTGATGCATCTTCCAGTTTTCCCGACGTAGAACTTACCACACGAGAGCGGGATGGCATAAACCACGCCGACGGCACACGGGACGTAGGTCACACCGTGTCGTATTTTGCACCCTCCTCTGCTCATACCGCAGGTGCGGGAGCACAGCTTGGAAAGCTTGTTCGGGGCAGACAGCGCCAAAGGGACACCATGTCTGCCTGCCACTTTCTTGAGCTGATGGGAGATACGATGCATATAGGGGACCACCACAGGCCTCACTTTGTCCTGTACGGCGTCCGCCCGCTTGGTGGATTTCTTTTTCTGGAC